>NW_027040978.1:1800000-2190830 GCF_037179485.1 Ochlerotatus camptorhynchus | reverse complement strand
CGACTATAGATTGAGAAACGCTGCCTTTAGGTATTTCGAGACTTGCTTCATGTGTTGATGGAATTTTTTCTGAAGAATCCTAGTAACCTCTCAGATCTTCTCTCGAAACGTTCTTTAATATGCATTAGAACTTACCTGAAGTTTGATTGTCATGGTCAATAAAAGTAAATTTTCTTTCGCCATTTTCAAATGACAGTGTCAATTGATTAAATCTCTGCTAAAAACTCTACCGTTGAACACCACAGAAAAAAAATCTACTAATCGTCACCTAAACGTCACGCACGCACGTATGGTTAATTCAATTATAATCCCTAGCCTGCTGGGACCTGTTGCCATGCGAACGGCCCACACGAGCGGCATGTGCCACTATAAATTGACAAGGGAATACGCCGTCTCATGTCCCGGCGAGTTAGGGGTGGGACACAAATTGAATTTCATTCTCGGCAAAGTTTGTGTCGTTGTTGGCTGTGGTACCGATCCCAGGCCAAAACAATGATCACGTGGACCGGTGAAAAAAATATGTATGTGGGGTAAAAGCGGCAGGTGGGAATCGGTTAGCGATAATCTAGAAAAGGGACTGTTTTTCATTCAACAGAGTAAACGCATTCTCTGCTGGAGATTTATGGCCAGTTTAGGAATGTCGGTCGTTTAATTGCTAGGCTTCCACCGTGCTCTCACAGGTATTGCGGTGACGTTTTCGAAGTGGTCGGTATTGTTCGCAGTGACGAAGAATGCAACGCGTTGCAAAATATAACAATTGCTGCGTGTTTGTGTTTGTTCAATGAAACATGTCAACTGGTACGCAGGAAGCTTAGAAAATGTCATTTACTGTGCATTTGCACACGGTCAAGCAGTGTTTAGTAATTAATTTCGAAATTCTACCCAACAGCCGCAATACCCCTCATTAAAAGCGTCGGTACGTCGATCAGGCGTTCCCGAAATACCCTATTCCCTCCCGGTGCAGACTACTGCCTTCGCTTTCGACTGGGCGAAATTAATTGAATTCCTCGTCTCCATGGCGCTGGCTGGCAGTTTCCAACGGTAGAACTCCGGATGGGTGCGGTCAAGCTCATTTACGAAATCGGTGGAATTTTGTAATCGAAAATGTGGTCCTGGCTGCCTGGCCGGGTTTTTTGGCGGACGTCAGTCACGGAAGCTATTTTACACTCAAGTTGATGTTATTTCACTGAAACCTGTAAATAACCGAACTGAATATAGGTAGCATTTCCATACAATGGGGACGGTATGAAATGTAAACATGAATTTGTTTTGTTTGGACTCGGATGGACTTGAGTCGTTTAACGAACTAGTGGAAATGTTTTAGAACATGGTTAATTAGGAAAAGCATTGTCAAGTTCGTACGCTGATGGTTCCAGGAGTTTAGAGAAGGGATGGCTTGATCCTTTTAATAATTCATACTAATAAATAACTGCTTTTACACTAGACGTAATCCGTAGGTGTTCTCAAACCGAAACATAAGCAAAACTTGACTAAGATAACGTTTGATTGAATTGATTTTCTCGTTTCTTTCAACTGATTCTTATGTCGAAAGGACTGCTTACATGTGCCGGTCTCAGGGAACCGAAATTTACACGACTTTTTCGTAGTGTGTAAAGCACATCCTGGTGATTAGCCATGCAATTAGCAAGAACGAACGGTTACATCTTTTCACCTACACTCTCCCATCGTTGATTTCAATGAATTTTTATGAGTTTTACATATAACGGTTCTCATACCTACCCTTCGCATTGAATATAAGCGGATTCCAGCGATTCAATGGTAGGGAAATGTAACATTTTATGCTGTGGCCCATTTTTGCAAGTTTCCCATTTAAAAGTAGTTCCATTTCGCTCCTAAGAGGATCAAGAAGATTGAAATATAACGTAACAAACCCGGACGGAAATCGGGAGCAAAAATCGAGTTGAAAATGTTCCTGAAACATAAATCCCATTTTCCGTGTTATTTTGCTGTGCTTACTTAAAATCCTCAAAGAGAAAAACATCATACCCAGCAATTCTACAGTTACAACCGGCGAGAAACACAGAGCTTAGTGAAATTAAATGCTAACACATATCCACCCCAAGCCAGGCGTTCGGTTCAAAGGTCATCTGACCGAGCCGTCTGACTCCAGACCGGGGATCTTGATAAAACAGAAAAACCGTCAGTCGTAAAAGCTTTGCAGTAGTGAAATGCCGTCCAGGCGCCGGGCCGGCTTAGGGATTCATTTCACTTCCAGGATTAACAAAAAGCCAACGTGTCTCGGGGACCGAATTGATAAACTTGCCGAGCGGCGCCATCACAACAGGATAACATAATCGCAGCAACCCTCTTGCGAGGGAAAATGACCGACCGAGGGCGTCCCTACACGAGAGGATCAAAGCAGGCTACCACCGCAACAAAAGCCAATATTTAAAGGATTAGTGTTCCAGCGGGCAGTAAACGTTTGTAGGTCGCCTGCTTCGTCCACTTGAAGCAGGATTACCAAGATCTTGATTCTTTGCCTACTTTTATTTTTCGTTTTCATCTAATTCGTATCTACTGTGGGATGTAACCATCTTGCCTTGAATTTGCTACTCACTGCATACAACAGCGGAACACCGAACGCTCTCTGGCTCCATCACCGTAAGGTCGGTCGGTCGGTCGGTCGGTAGTTAACCACCATCCAACAACACCATAAACCCACGCTGCCGGTGATGACGGCGGCAGTGGGAGGCGTTGGCTTCTGCAGACCATGTATTCAAAGTTTATCTACATTTTGCAAAGCACCGGTACCAGGTAAATGATGTGGGCAGGTCAGCGAATCCAAGGATGGGTCGCACGCTACACGTCTGTCTTGTTTATCCTTCGAGCATGAAGTCAAGCGGATGCGTTGCTTCGGTTGCTGGCGGGAGTTGTTGCCCAGGTAATTACTGCTTTAACAATGTGCGCCGGTTACTGCGATTTGCTCGAAGTCTCGTTAAAAATTAGACCTTGGTTTGAGGTTTTGTTTGAGAGTTTTGAATTTAGTCGGTGACATCGTTCGCAATTTAATGAGCACAGGTTGATTGAAGGTGAATGAACTGGTGGGGGTTTTGTTGTTTGCTGTTGAACTGCTATTTTCTTAAGTACATTGAACAAAATTAGCATATATTAAGCTCATTTGTAATCAAAACATTAATCATCATTCGCCTTGGATGGAGAAGGAAAAGAACGCGAATACTTATTCAGACTCGTGAACTTTCCTCTTGTTTACCTTGATGCAATTTGAGGAATACTAAAATCCCCCGAAGGTTAGTGGTTCTGTCCACTCTGTAAGTAAGTGCTCACCCGGAAGACCTCATTAACCCTCCGTTACTCGCACTGTTGTACTTTGTACAACATACATGAGTTTTCCATTGCCATTTTGTAGCTGAGTTACCAATCGATCTGAAACCAACGAGTATTCCTCAAAAAACTTGTTTTGATCTGGACAAGCTAAATTTTGATTACAGTAAACACCTAAAAAATGCGGATAATAGAGAAAATGTAAATGGAAACCGCGTAAACTGTGACCATACTACGGTGGATTTGACTTAATTGATTACAACATGGAATATATCGAGGTCCTAACCAGATAGAAAGTTACTGTCTCCGACAAAATTGTTCAGGAGATCATAGCCTTGTCACTGGTGGACAGTAGTTCAGAATTTTCTCACTACGTAGCACTAGCATACATGTGAAATTCTTGCATGTGATATATCTCGAGATCCTTACCAGATAGAAAGTTACTGTCTTTCACAAAGTTTTTCAGGAGATCAAAGCCTATTGCTTGGGGCTCAATTTACTCACTACGCTACGCTAGAATACACGTGACATTCTCATTTAAAATATCTCGAGTTCCCAACCAGATATAAAGGTACTGTCTTTGGCATAGTTGTTCAGGAGGTCAAGGCCTTTTCGCAGGTGGACAGTAGTTTAGAGTTTTCTCACTTCGCGGCGCTACTATCCATGTGAAATTCTCGCATATAAAATATCTCTAGATCCTGACCAGATAGAAAGTAAATGTATGCGGCATAGTTTTACAGGAAGTCAAGATCTTTTTGTTGGGTGGCAATAGTTCAGAATTTTCTCACTATGCGGCGCTAGTATATATGTGCCTTTCTCGCATATTCAGCTCAAGATCTTGATCAGCTAGAAAGTTGCTGTCTTCGGCAAAGTTGTTTAGGGGGTCAAGACTTTTTGGCTGGTAGACAATAGTTAAGGATTTTTTCCCAACGTGACAAGTTTTTCGCTGAGATCCAGCAAAATACAATACCGAGCTGCTCGGTGGTGCCCATCTCGGCAAAAAATCTAAGTGAGTAGGTACATCCAAAGTCATAAAGAAAAGGTCTGATAATATGAAATTATCATCTCTTTCATAAAACCGTTATTCCTACGCTGCTAGGAGTGTGACACCAAATTTATGGTTACATACACCTTGTCCTAAATCTAAGCGAGAAGAATCTACTCAGCTCGTCTAAAATGTGTAATTTTATGTACAATGTATAAAATATATACACACAAGTTAGCCAGTCGAGCCATAGGACTATCGTGAGATTGTTTTACTCAGTTGTCAGGAGAAATTCTCAAAAGCGTAGTTCACTCAGCGCTGAGTAACCAACACGCCCGATCATAAGCTTAAATACACCCCCAAAATACATGCAAATGTGGTTTGTTCGAAGCTCTCTCATTTTACAACCAATTTCTTTGATCGCCTTAGGTTATTTGAATGGTATGGATGGTATAGCATAAGGGTTCTAGAACTACTTTTAATTTCAAATATTTTTTTCAAATCAATTCTGAGAAAATCAATCATGATTCTTCAGAGTAAATTTTGGAAAATAGTGTAGCTTTGAGGATAACTTTTGGTATACAAAATTTGAAAATTATTTTGAGCAATTTGCCTCCTTGTATTTCCATTCAAAATCTTTCAAATGTTCTAAAATGAACGACAATTGGACGTAAAATGACAAAGATATGAACATAACACATTTGCATGTTTTTTGGGGGTATCCATTTAACTGAGCAAAAAAGCCTCAATCTCTGAGTTAGTCTCGTTGCCCGTGAACAATTTTGCCAAAGACATTTACTCTCTTTCTGGTCAAGATGTATCACATGCGAGAACATGTATACAAGCGCTTCCTAGTGAGAACATTCTGACCTACTGTTCACCAGCTTAAAGTTTATGATCTCCTGAACAGCTTTGCCGAAGACAGTAACTTTCTTTTGTCTTTTTTATCAGAGTGTCGCCTAGTTCGAGATCAAGAGCACATTGCTCTCCAAACCTTGTGTTCACAATCCCTACCCTGCCATCCATTTGTTGCAATTTGTTACCCCTAACCTCGAGATAGCCGCGAGTAATCGGCCTCCGCTTTACTAACGTTAGTTTTAAGTAATTTTGTTATTTAAACAATGAATATCGGCTCCGCAAAGCTACAGCAAATGAGCCTGGAAAAGTAAACGATTTATAAAAAAAAGACAGTAACTTTCTATCTGGTCAGGATCTCGAGATATTAAATATGAGAATTTCACATGTACACTAGCGCCACGTAGTAAGAAAATTCTGAACTACTGTCCACCGACCAAAAATTCTTGAGCAAGTTTGTCGAAGACAGTAACTTTCTATCTGCTCAGGATCTCGAGCTATTGTATATGCGAAAATTGCACGTATATACTAGCGTAGTGAGAATTTTCTGAACTACTCTCCACCAGCAAAACGGTTATGATCTCTTGAACAACTTTGCCCGAAACAGTAATTTTCTATCTGGTCAGGATCTTGAGATTTTCCATGTTGTAACCAATTAAGTGAAATCCCACGTAGTACGGACACCGTTTACGCGGTTTCCATTCACATTTCCTCTATTATCCGCATTTTTTGAGGGTCAACTGTGATAAAAGTTTAGCTTATTCAGTTAAAAACAAGTTTTTTGAGGAATACCCGTTGGTTTCATATCGATTGGTAGCTCGGCTGCAAAATGGCAATGGAAAACTCACACTGTTGTACAAAGTACAACGCGCGAGTACTCGTGTTACAAAAGTTGGCGCGAGTAACGGAGGGTTACACTATATAAAACGACTATTCTTTCAGTTCTTGAGTATGGCTCTTTCTGGTTCAATATCGTTGTTTACGTATTGCCCTAGGCTGTATGCATTCAACACACAATAATATTATGAGCTTAGAGGTTCTGGCAGGCGTAAAACCCCTGAAGAACCGTTTCTGGGAGCTCTCGTTAAGAGTATTGATCAAATGTAGTGTCAGTAACATCCTTGTGATTGAAAACTTCGATCTATCTCAATTCCCCGTATTTTTGCTGAAAAGTACCAACAAGTCAATTGCAATAGAAGATTTTTCACTGATGGATCATGCATTGATGGATCCACTGGCTTCAGTGTCTTCAATGAATACTCATCCGCCTTCCGGAAACTTCAACTTCGCATTGCATTGGGGTGTTGGAAAGTACACCACATGCCGTCTACATCAGTGCGTCCCTCGCACAACGACAACGTAGAGAGCAAACAAACTATGTTCTTTTGAAAAACGTATGATGCAACCAGAAGTTTATTTTCCGTCATTCTTCTAAAAGCGTGTAATTGAACCACATTGAAATAAAAACGTTGCTCGATAAATCTCGCCTTTAATACTTGTTCAATATCCGATATTTCCCAACAGGTTATGGGCCCAGCACGCTTCCACTGCGCGTAGTTTGCAAATTGTGAAAAATTCCGTTCGGAAATCGGATGTAAAGTGTGTTTTTTTTTTTTCTCCGATAAAAAAACATTTTCACTTGTGAAGACATTTTTTTTTACTCGCTGCTCATTCTGGATAGTACCATAGCAACATGGCAACGAACACGAACTCGTCCTGGATCTATAGAGATGGCAAGGCTCGGGCTCTGATCGGTCTCTCAATTGATGATGGCCAAACATGCCACGTCATGCATGCTGCCACAGCTCGCGAAATGTGGTTGTCACTGAAGAACTACCATGCCTGGTCATCGCTTGCCACGAGAATACATGTTTTGCGGAAGCTCTTCCGAATGTACTTACCGGAAGATGGAAATATGGCCGATAATTTGGCGCAAATCACGCAACTGGCCAACCGGCTGTTAAACATGGGAGATCCGCTGAAACATTACTGGTTAGTTGCCATCATCCTGTCAAGTCTGAACGAGTCCTATGACAGTCTGATCAAAGTCCGGTGGAAGTGCTAGCGGCAGTAATGAAAAAGTGTTGAAAACGGAAGTGAACCAAAAGAAACAAAAGAAGAAGAAAGAAAAAGTTTGCCATTATTGTGGTAAAGAAGGACATTTTCGACGGGACTGCCGGAAGCTGGAGTACGACATGAAGAACAAAGAAAAAGAAAGTGCCAACAATCAGAAGGCGAACATAGTGGTCGAAAATAAAGAAGCTGACGAGGTGTGTCTGGTTGCTGGACTGCTCGGTGGTGATTCGGGTGATGTTGTGTGGTGTCTAGACTCGGGAGCCACATCGCATATGACCAGTGATGCATCGCTTCTGGAAAACGTTACGTAGGTGAGTTCGATTATTGGCCTTACTGATGGTAACAAGATCGCTGCGGCAGGGGTTGGTTCCAGCAGATTCCGTTCGCTGGATGGCAATGGTAAGAAGGTACCTGTGACTATCAAGCAAGTTTACCATGTTCCTGCGTTGGCTGAAAATCTACTGTCGGTAAGTAGATTGACCGATGAAGGGTGTTCCGTATTGTTCAACAAAACCAGTTGTGAGATCCAGAAGAATGGGAAAGTTCTGCTTGGTGCTGAAAGAAGAGGCAATCTGTATCAGCTGAAAATCTATGTTCAGAAGGCGTTAAAAACGATGGCAGGCCACAACCAGAATTGTATTCATGTGTGGCATCGTCGTCTTGGCCATCGCGATAAGCAAGTGATTGAGAAGATCGTTCGAGAGGGTCTCGGAAATGGCCTAAATTTGCAGGATTGTGATGTTAAAGCTGATTGCGGAGTGTGCTATGAAGGAAAAATGTGTCTGCTGTAGCGCTGTAGGAGATCTTGTCCATACTGACTTGTGCGGACCGTTGGAGGTTGCGACACCTCGAGGAAATCGTTTCCTGATGACTATGGTGGACGATTACAGCCGGTATTGCGTTCTATATCTGCTGAAGCACAAGTCGGAGGCGGCTGAGAAGATAGTCGAGTACTCAAAAATGATGCAGAATCAGTTTGGTAGGTTGCCGAAAGTAATATGCTCGAATGGAGGAGGAGAGTACTCCTGTACTGAGTTGAAGACATTTTTGACTGGAAATGGAATCCGATTGGAGCAAACAGCACCCTACAGCCCTCAACAGAATGGCACGGCTTAACGAAAGAATCGCACTTTGCAAGAGATGATGCGATTTCTTTTGATGGAAGCTCGCCTTGGTAAACAATACTGGGGGGAGGCAGTGTCAACTGCTAATTTTCTGCAAAACTTACTACCGACCGCTGCTATCGAAGCTACACCGTTTGAACTTTGGTGGGGGAAGAAACCAAACTATTCTTTCCTCCGAGTGTTGATGAGAGAAGACGAAAGCTTGATCCGAAGGCAAGAAAGATGGTGTTTGTTGGATATGCTGATGGCAAGAAGGCGTATCGTTTTTTTGGACTCCACTACGAACCGTGTCACTATTAGTAGGGACGCAAAGTTCCTTGAACTAACTAATGGTACGCGCGAGCAGCTTGAAACAGTCGTTGATGAACCGATGTTCGAAGATCCTGAAGAAGTTTCGGAGCAAGAGGATGGAACCGATGACAGCAATTCGTTTCACAGTTCAGTCGAGAATGAACTTGCATTCGAGGAGTTTGAAGGAGACAAAAATCTTCGTCGATCATCTCGCGTCAACAAGGGAATTCCCCCACGTCGCACAGTGGGGCAGCGAAGCCATTCGTCTGGCCAAAACCTCTAGCGCCGTATTTCTACAGAAATACAATGTTCTACAAATTTGTTCGATACTAAAAGCGCCATCTTTTGAAAGTTTCATATTAGTTCATTTTTACGCCACATATGTGGCGCTCGAGTCTATCTTTTGAACGGAGCATCCTAGCCGAATGGTTTTCAGGGCAAAGTTGTGTAATTTAAAGTGTTGAGAAATGTTGTCCAAGACATCGAAACTCTATGACTCTATGACACTCAGGTATTGGGCAATTAGGAAAACTAACCTCTGAAATTGCGTTTTTTCCTTTTTTCACCTATATACGTCAAATGTATAAGTTTTATACTCTGATAATTAACAAAATGGTTTTGACTCATCCAATAAATGCTCATTATTTTATATACCATGCTTTATTATATAGTTATTAACATAAATGTCTCAAAAAAGGGATGCATAAAAATGTCAATTACAATTTTTATACAGTGATTAGTGTAGACCTTGTTGGGTAAAGTAACGACCACAGTTCAACTGTAGGCATTTTTATATAACATTATTTGAATACTACATACACACTTAGAAACATTGATGTAATTTTAGATGCTCTGAGACTGACATATACGAGCGTCAAATTTGACATAAAATTGAGTCATAACAGACGCGAAATTCACGTCAATCAAACGTAGTTTTCGTCGAGTATCGAACTTTTCATTCTCGGAGGCCATGAAATTTGTGTTTATTTTTCGTACTTTATGTCAAAGATTGATTCCGTCTCGTGTACAATTAGTTATTTCTAAGTGTGTATGGTAAATTCTTTCAAATTTGTTGAAATTTTGCTTTGTGTGTAAAACATGATAAGATGTTATTGATCTGAATAGATTACAAACAATCAGAAACACAAGCACAAAAGCACGCAGATTCTTCACTAACGCAACCCAAACAAGTGCAATAACTGGTATTAATGAAGAATTAATTGACCGATGCGATACAATTCTTCGTACGTTGTCTTCCGGATTTTCGATCAAAATAACAGCATTTAGAAATTTTGCTGAAGAACCTGCTCGTCTTTATGTTAGTCTTTATAAATGGTATCCAATGTCAGCCTCTGTCCATAAGGTTTTAATCCACGGATCGCAAGCAATCCAAATTGCATTGCTTCCAATTGGTATGTTAAGTGAGGAGGCTCAGGAAGGAAGTCGAAAGGACACTATGGAGGACGTTTGAAGGATGGACATTTTAAACCAGCAGTTTTAAGTCTCATAGTAATCTTATAATGCATCTATTGCATTCATCAATAGCATCTCATCATGTGTGTAAAACAAAGCAAAATTTCAACAAATTTTAAAGAATTTACCATATGCAATATTCAAATGATGTTATATGAAAATACCTGCAGTTGCCTGTTGAACTGTGGTCGTTATTTTATCCAGCAAAGTCTACACTAATCACTGTATAAAAATTGGCTGCTACTTTTTGCTATATTTTGAGTAATTGACATTTTTATACATCACTTTTTTGAGACATTTATGTTAATAACTTTATAATAAGGCATGATATATAAAGTAATGGGTATTTATTGGATGAGTCAAACCATTTTGATAATTATCAGAGTATAAAACTTATACATTTGATGAATATAGGTACCTGAGTTGGTGGATGGTAGAGCGGCCTTTCCTAAACCCGAATTGCTCTTTGAACAAGATGTTATTATCATTTGAAAACACCAGCAAACGGCTGAGTATCAAGTTTTCGAAAAGCTTCGAGATGGAGGACACGAGGCTGATGTGGGGGTGGGGCGATAGCTTTTGACACTGGTAGGATCTTTGGCAGGCTTGTGGATTGGAATGATTTTGGCTAACTTCCAACATGCAGGGAAGTAGCAAAGCACCAAACACTTATTGAACACCGCTGCAAGGTGCTCGAAGAAGTTGATTATGAGTAAGGATGGATCCGAATTCTGATTAGGAGAGAAAAGCGGAGGGATGGGCCTCGGTTTATTTTTTTTTACAATCTTTGTCATTTTCCAGAATGGTTTAGCACAATCTGGGAGAGAGCGAATCTTGTTTGCAAAATCGATATTTCTGAGATCCACCATCCTGGCTTGGATGATTTTGTTCAAACGGTTGCAATTGGTCTTCAGGTTAGACAGCCCAGTACGCTGGTACTGGCTACGAATCGTGTTGCGGAGTCTAATAAGGTCTTTAGTGGGCCTGTCAAGGTTCAGAGTATTACTTATCTATCTGGATCAGGGCTCTACATGTTCGATGCTCTAAAATGAACTCGAGTTTTGTTTCTCTCATACAAACGTGTTCAACGCTTCATTTCTAAAACACCTAGCTAGAAACGAAAATGAAAAAGAAACACGCTTAGAAGGAAAGGCTGGCTGTGGATCTTCTCGTCGTTGCTTTGCTCATCGCTTTTAATGTAAGTAACGTCGATTTTCTAGTTAAACAAAACCTCTTTATTACTTTCAATCACCTTTCATGAACACTCTATCACCGCTCTTTCAATTTGTTGAAAATGCGTTATGTCCCGTTTTCGTTAATTTTTTTTAACGTAGGACTACGTCTGTGATTTCTATATGGGGGTACACTTTGTGAAAACCGAAAATGAAACATGTAACAAAATAATGAAAGATTTTGAACGTTAATAACTCAGCTGTCCCTGGACCAATTTCAATAATTTACGCATCATATAATTTATAATACGCATCTACAAATTTAAGACTAAATCATTTTTCAACATGTGAATTGCACGAATGTGCAACTGTTGCTATGATAATCAAAATTATCACCGATTGCCTGTGAAAAGCAATTTCCCTAACATAGATTTCAAAGTAGAATTCCATCCGGTCTTACCAAACGATGTGGTGAGTGGTGGTGTTCTCCGGTACACAACGAAAGGCTCCCCGAAAGCAGCTAGTTATCAAGTCTGGCCTCAACCGCTGATCGGATTCAGTTCCAATCACCGTGTGTGTCACGTGCTTTCGGCACGTGACGTTGAACATTGTTCTCCAGTACACAACGAATCCAATGCAATGCAATCCATCCCACATGAGCATCCATAGAAGGAGGAAGAAGCCACACCACGATTGATCGGAATCAGTAGCTCTTCGAGAGTCACTGTGGGCCAACTATGCCAAGCGCGTCACCCTCATTCCAAACAACATACAGCCAACCAGCCTAATCTGTGTTTAACACCCTAATAGCTCAGCATTACTCAACCATCACGGCTAAACGATCCTTTTCAGGACCACCATAAATTTGCAAAAAAGTATTTTTTGGACATTGGTCAAGGTCATCAACCGGATGTCAGTTCCCATATCAAGATAGAGTTGGATTTAGGGCGTAACAGCTTTTGTAAACAATGACTTCTTTCGATGATGCACGCCGTGTCCTAAGTGGAGGATTAATCAACTTTAATGTACCTCGGGTTTTTCTTCACCAAAAGTTAGTTTGGGTGCTTACATTTAAAAATCGGTTAGTTTTAAAATATTCTATCGGGGGAAAATTGAATAAACTTGATTTGAAATTTTTGATTTTTTTTTACCGTTTCTATGCATTTCATGGAGACGCAATACAGTTTGTAATTTAGGCATATGTTAAAAAGTTAAAGTTTGTACATTCATATGTATCTTAGAACAGTTTTTTTGTCCAGTTTTTTTTCCAGTTCGTTTATTTGGAAGGCTCAATCGTGTTAGCTTTACGGAGCCAATAATTCATTATTCATTGTTTTAAACAAAATTCACTCATATCTGTGTCTAGTAGGAGTTGGGCCGAATACTCGCGGCTTACTCGAGGTTAGGGGGGTACATTGTTGAAGGATAGGATCATGGGAGGAGTTTGGGGTAGGGTTTCATTGTCTCATCAGAGTGTTGTCGCCAGTATGAAAGGTAGTGTGGTTCTAGCTTCGTCTGGAGTTCAACCTGCTATGGCGACCAGCGGCCGACGATGCTTAGAGCAGTTATTTTTCATTTGCTTTTATTATTTTTGTTGTCATTTACGTCACACCCGAAACTTGACGTCTACTCTCAACTTTGTGGTTTTAATACTTGCACAGTTGTACCATTTTTGCATTCGTAGAGCTAGACAAATATAGTGATACTCTATGACAATGGAAGTTTTCTAACTAAATAGCAGCGCTTTTAATGAAGATAATCATAAAAAAATACATGTATTTAATTTTTGATTGTTTATTATATTGAATATTTGATTTCATTTTGTAAATTGATGGAAATTATTTATACTGGTGCTGCGAACAAAGTTTAATTCAGTTCATAATTGTTAGGAAAGCTTCATTCCTAGATTGGTCTCAAATATGGCTACTGTTGTATGCGATGACTGCCTTAAGCAGATTTCGTTGATAGTTGTTGTGGCTTTCAGGAACTTTATAATTCATCCATGTTTTGGCAAAATCGTGGTGAATTGCTTCGATTGTCTGTTCTGAATATCGTCCAAGTCCTTTGTTTGCATTACAGCAAAATCCAGTTACGTGGAATTTAATGATGTGAAACTTCGGAGTTGTTGGAAGTCTCAAAGCTTCCCAACTTTCACAAAATTCGTCAATAGATTGACGATACCCATCAATAAGTTCCATGCCAAAACATTTTTCAATAACCGAGCCAAGATTTTGCATCATAAAGGCATATTCTTTTAGACCAGCATCGAGTAAAACTTCTTTTTTGGTCAGTAAAGCACGACAATGTCTTCCAGCAAAACCAAATTGCGCATGTCGAGTTGCGCATTTGCAGCCTTAGCCCAAGATTCTGCAATGCTTGGATATTTTTTAGCTATGTTGTCGTAGGCACTGTTCATTAGACCCAAAAACAAGTGCAATGATGGCGGTGGACATACATCCAATACTTTCGTGCAGTCATTACCGGAAAATAAAGGTTTGTTTACACAATTAAAGAAGTTTCTAGCTTCCTTCTCCTTTCCACCTGATGCCATCCAACGTTCTGCAAATTGCTTTATCGACCCAAGCGTTCGTGGTTCACCTGTGGCAGTACCTAAATCTTTCTTATGCACCGTGCAATATGCACATGGATGAGTCGCACTATTGCCCATTACACCAGCTAGTATGTTGATTACTTTTAGATCACCTGTAATAAATCATTATTTAACAGTATTATATAACAAATTTGGCAATGATGCTACATTTAATCTTATAAACACTCACCTGCGACAAAACATTCAAGCGAAGTCAAATTTAGATGTCCCCAAAATTTAGATAGGTTTCCATAATTTTCTTGTATACCAGGAGCAAGAGCAAGGATCAGAGCTTGACGAACCCCTGAGTCCTTGAATCCTTGTTTGCATTGCTGCCTCTGCGTATCTTCAATACACAATACTATCTTAATTGACCCTTGTCCTCCATCAATTCCTATCTTCAGAAAACAATCATCCACATTTCTTCTAGCCTTAAAGTATTGGATAAGACCTTCAACGCTGATACACATAACAACGGGACGTTTTTCGGCAAGGTAAGATTTCCCTTTGGTGGATGATACATCTATAGTCGTTACCTTGAAGAAATCTTCAAGCTCACTCATTCGGTTCTGAAGTGCAGATTTCAACCCAGGTTGAATTGCCTTACGGTTTTTGACACGAATGTTACGTGCCAGCTTCAGCGTCTACAGAACAAAGTGTTCAAGGAAACAACATAGGTTAACAAGTATCTAGTATTAATTTCCGTACATCATACCTTGCGCGTGCTAAGATCCAGGTCAGCTTTCCAATTAAACACATCCTCATGAGAAATTGGTACCGTGTTTTCCTTCTCTTTTGTATTGATAACCTTAATACGACTAGGTTTTCCCCTTTGATTTGAAATGCTTGCAACTGGTTGATCATTTGATAATTTCTTCCGTATAGCCGTTGAAACCAAATGATCTTGGCTTCCTTCCGCCATAACCGAAAGATTTTGAAGCTTAGTGTACTTGTTGCATTTATGTGGTTTTCCAGGATGAACTTGTGTCAAGCAAACATTACAAATTTTGATGACGTTCGATGCTTTTTTCCCTTTCGATATAGAAACGTTTTTCTGCAGCGTTTTTTGTGCCACACGACAAATATCGCAATCCTGGTGTTTTTTTGAACCTCTCGTTATTATTCTCTTATGGTATTTATGCACAGGGATTTTTCACCACTCTTACATCTATATACCGCAATGTAGCAGCTTCTGCACAGCACTTTTGGATACATTTAATTTTGTTCGTCAAAATCGGGTAAAAAACACTCTTTAATTGTTTTTTCCAACGGTTTATGAATGTGTTTCGCCAGTTTCGCTTTATTGAAACATAGGAGACATATTTTCAACCGGTTTTGTTCGTGAGTTTTCTTCATGGTCACACGCAGCTGAACGTTATAATTAATACAAGCGGTTTAGTTCCAGAACACAGTAACAATGTTTTTGTATTTACTTCTACGCGGAACATGACCTATGGTAACACGCTTAAATGAAGTTAACCATGTTGAGTATAAACAAAGGAAAAAGGAAATAGAGCTAAATTTAGCTAAATATTGAAGTCATTTTTTTTTTTTTTTCCTCGACAGATTCTTTTCAATCCAACCGATTTTGAAATGTCATCGAAACTAACATCTGGAGATAAAAATCCGAGGTATATGAAAGTAGATTAATAATAGCGGCGCCGGTGGTGTAGTGGTAAGCGTGATTACCTCTCACCCCAGCAGGCCTGGAAAAAACACAGTCGGCGCCACCGGGATGTTCTGAGGCATAACATCTCCTTCGGAAGGGAAGTGAAGCCGTTGGTCCCCGGTTCATGAGTTGATGGGTCGATAAGAAAGGGTCCAGGTGTGGGAGCTGCCTCCCAGGCGGCGTCGGTAGCATTGGTGCTCAGCACGGAAAACAAGATCGACGTAAAACAAATCCAAGGAAAAAAAAGGAGATTAATCCATCCCTCCACAAAGTACATTGCGTCTCCACCTACTAAAAAAAAAACGGTAAAAAATCCAAAATTTAAAATCAAGATTTTTCAATTTTCCCCCGATAGAATATTTTAAAACCAATCGATTATTAAATGTAAGCACCAAAACTAACTTTTGGTGAAAAAAATCCGAGGTACATGAAAGTTGATTAATACGCCACTTCGAACACGGCGTGTGATGTCTTTAAAGTCAAGACTCGCCCACGCAAATCAACATCACCATCAGGTGGGGTAAAATTTCCCCTGGCTGACGGTAATGTAGGTTTGCGTGGGCGTGCCTTGAATTCTTAAAAATCATTGAGAGAAGTCATTGCTTACAAAATTTGTTACGTCTTATTCCAACTCTATCTAGATATGTTGAAATCTAACATTTACTTATTTATTTATTCATCTGACTTTTTGTCGTCTTAATGAATGTGATGGGGAAAAGCCAATTTAAATGGCGTATAAACCCCATATCTTTTCACAATACAGTACAAACATTACAAAACAAGCACATCCGTGAACATAACATAAAGTGAACATGGCTTCAAATATCAACTGTAGTCAAAAACATAAAAAAACATTATAATTCTATCAGCTCCATTGGACATCCATCATCCGAAAAAGATACAGATAGCATAATCGTTACAATCTAGGAGCAATGGAATATAACTCACCTTTCACAATAACGAATCTCACTCGATCCATTAATGCAATTCAGTCAGTCTATGCTTAAATGTTGCCACAGTAGAGTTGAAGTCGAAGAGGATGTAGACTTCGTTGAACCTAGTCGACATAAAGCGGACAGGATCATGAAGGCCGTACAAGGAGTTGCGGGGCTCAAGCAGCAAAAAGTTCCGTTGGCGAAGTAATCGTTCAGGAACGTAAAGGTTAAGTTGACCTTGTAACTCCGGTGTGTCAGTTTCTCCTGTGAGAAGTTTAGCTACAAACACCGCTTGGGCATCATTCCGTCTCTGCTCAAGCGTCTGCAGTCCCAATAATCTGCATCGATCTCCATATTGTGGTAGGTTTAACGGATCTCGCCACGGAAGGCGTCGTAGGGCATATCTCACAATTTTTCTCTGAATTGATTCGATCCTACCAATTCAGGTTGACTGGTACGGGCACCATACTACAGAGTTGGATTTCATATATGTTTTCTTAAAGAATATTAACCTTAGATTGTAAGTTTGATTAACCTTGTGTTTAGTTTGTATTTTGTGTGTATGGTTTTTTTTAAAGTTTGATTTGTAATAATAGAACGTTTACACTGTTGATATCAAGTTGAATTGGAATAAGTTCATGTTTTAGGAATAATGAAATATTTGTATCGTAAATCATATTTCAAACCTCCTTTTTCCTCTCCCATCCATGAAACTGTAAATCTCCACTAACCTCGAGACGATCGCGTGTAATCGGTTCAATTCCTTTAACTTGAGATTTTAACTTTAGATTTAAAACATTAATAATGAATAACGAAGAAGATAATTTGGCTCTGTAAAGTTTATTCGATTGAGCCTGTACAAATAAATTAATTTATAATAAAAAAAAACTACAAGGGACAGCCCAATGGGGTTGTACGCAATGATGACGTAGGACTACGTGGTATGATATAATATATGTTTTTGTTAACTGCAGCAGGAGCTTGTGTTTTATGTAGGAATAGGAATTTTAGCGGGGTTCTTTCTGTTTATACTCTTTAGTATGACTATGATTGCCCTGAAAAAAATCTTTTGATATGAATTTTAGTTGGGACATGTGCAGAAAATTAACTCTTTTGGAAAATGTTGGTGGCCCTGAAAAGGGCCGATGGTAGTACAGGCTTAAAGCCTTTGCAAGATGATGATGATGGCCGCAGCGAAGGAAACCTCAACCTCGCTACGATGAATGGACATTCGGAAGAGTCTCGGCGCGGCTGCTGCTGGACACGGGTTGACTAGGTGGCTGCGACGGGTTGGAAGGACGCAGTGAAGGATACCTCAACTTCGCTACGAGAAATGGGCACTCAGAAGAGTCTCGGCCGGTTGCTTCAGGATTAGAAGCTTAGTTGCTACTGTTTTGCTGGTCCCTCTTGCTGATCGTCACGATGGTTCTACTTCCACACAAAGGTTGTTGGTTATGTGACTAGATGAGTGAAAATGAAAAATACATCAGAGATTTTCGAAAATGTCATTGAGGTTTAGTGTTTACCTATGGTTAATTGATGATTAAATAAAAATTATTGCAGAAAGTAGGGGCACGGTTTGTTGGTTGTGAGGTGCTACGATGAATTAGCACTTGGAAGAATCTTGGCCTGGCTGCTGCTGGACGCGGATTGACACGGTGGCTGTGACGGGTTGCAAGGGCGCAGCGAAGGATACCTCAACTTCGCTACGACAAATGGGCACTCGGAAAAGTCTCGGCCCGGTTGCTTCAGGATTAGAAGCTTTGTTAATTTTGCTGATCGTCGCGATGTTTCTATTTCCACACAGGGGACGTTGCTTTGTTGGTTGTGACTAGATGAGTGAAAATAAAAATGCATCAGATTTTCTAAAATGTCATTGAGGTTTAGTGTTTACCTATGGTTACTTGATGATTAAAAATAATTGCAGAAAGTAGAGCACGGCTTGTTGGTTGTGAAGAGGCGGTTGGCTGGCGACTGCAGGAAGTAGAGCTATGTGGCGTTTTGTTGTTTGTGAAGGGGCTCGTTTGTACCGGAGGAAACGTCGAGAGACTCAACAGGCAAAGGCAACAGGATGCTCGTATTGATATTTTCAGAACAAGACAGAGCTTAACCGGAGGAAGGCCGAAACCCTCAACCGGCAAAGGTGACCCGACTGTGTGAAAATTAGTGCAACACGAATTGGCAGCAGACAACAATGTGAACAACAGCCGATGGTACGAAAAGTACGTGATGTATCTTTTCTGTGTAAGTGGAGCAGTATCCTTTGCAAACACCATATCTATACACGAGCCCTTCAACGTGGTTGGTTGCTGGGAATCCGAGACCAAGTTCAAGTTCAACAGGTTTGCAATGAATTCGATGAATTTGATGTTCTCTGCCTTAGAGACGTGTGGCGTTTTGTTGCTTGTGAAGGGGCTCGTTTAAAGCGGAGGAAACGTCGAGAGACTCAACGGGCAAAGGCAACGTGATGCTCGTATTGATATTTTCAGAACAATACAGAGCTTAACCGGAGGAAGACCGAAACCCTCAACTGGCAAATGTAACCCGTTTGTGTGACGTGTCTCACTAATTTGCAGCAGACAACAATGTGAACAACGGCCGATGGTACGAAAAGTACGTGATGTATCTTTTCGTTGCAAGTGGAGCAGTATCCCTTGCAAACACCATATCTATACACGAGCCCTTCAACGTGGTTGATTGCTGGGAATCCGAGACCAAGTTCAAATCCAACAGGTTTGCCATGAACTCGATGAATTCGATGTTCTCCGCCTTAGAGACGTCGATATTGAAGTCCCCAGCTACAATGATTGGAGTTGGAAAATGTTTGTAGAGGGTCAGGCTTCTAGTCATGAACGCTTTGGCGAGCTTGATCGGTGTGTTCGGTGAAACGTACATGCTGAATAGTACCATTTTGCACCCATCAACTTGAATTTCCGCAGCGCAAATATCTCCATAGTTTGCGGCTTCAACGAAAATGGGATCATGTCGTTCACCCAGCTGAACAATCGTGTGCGACGTTGATACTGGTGAAATTGATGCCTTCTCGTAAATGGCCACGCCTCCTGCCCTCACATTTTCTCGCTTGAATTTCGCTATGCATATGTAACCTAGAAAAAATAAGCAGAATTATATAAAGTCAAACAATTGAAAGAATTCATTTACCTGATATTTCCGAAGACTCATTGTCGTCCATCCAAGTCTCACTCAGCGCCAAGAAATCGGCTCTGGTCATGACATGGTCAGTCGACAGGTCCTTGGAATGCGCATTCAGGCTCTGGATGTTCAGGGTCATCAGTATAACAGAGTGATCAGCGTTATCGAAGAACGCGATCAACTCGTCACTGAGCGTCAACAATTTGTGGTTTTCTAACCGTTGCATCTCGTCACGGAGTTCCTTCATCTTGGGGGTGTTGCTGCCCTTACCGTGATGAAACACGAATGAATTGGCGGAGTTTGTCATGTAGAGCCCCTGCACTGAACTCACACGTGACATGGCGACGTATACCAACTGCTGCTCCTGGCTCTTGTCATAATCGATAACAATTTCCGCGAAAGTAGCTCCTTGTGACTTGTGAATTGTCAACGCACAGGCACTAACGATGGGAAATTGTATTCGCTTGCATTTGATTACACTGCTTAGCTTGACGTTGACCGATCGCTTGTAGATCGGTGTCCAGTCTTGTTGCAGTACGCCAGGTTTTGAAAATACAAGCGGCCTGGATTTCACCCGAAGTTTCGCACCAACAGCGTCGTTATCAAATTTGAACCACAAGCGACACGCAGACTGCTGGGGGCCATCATCGGTGTGCTCAATGTACCTGAGTTCGCCGATTGCTCCATTGACGAGACCGTCCTCTACTTCTACATTGGTCGTTATCATGTATGACATTCCAACAACCAATCGTAGAAGGTATGGAAGACAACCTGTTTCAGCGACACTCATTTTGTGTAGTTTGGTACGAGCACTGGTTAGCTGAGCAGCGTCTTGGTATCCGCTGATTACATCCTCGGCAGTGCAATCCCATCCATCACGGTTGCTCAAGGCACCATGATTATACGCTTCAACAGCGTTATTGCGATGGTATAATCGTATTGCGTTCGGAACATTCTCCATGCACCATTCGACTGTCCGGAACCTGCTTTCTACCAGCTTGGTCTCACAATCCGACAACCGCTCACCATTTCCGATCTTTGTTAGAATGGAGGAAAACTCAACATCGGTTTGTCGCATCACTTGGCGCAAAGGGAAGTAATCCAGCGTTTGCCATAGTGCTACACCACCGATGGAGTTGTTCGCGGACTTAAAAGTGGGTCTCGCATTCACCGGAGGAAGCTGTCGGAAATCGCCACACATGATTACGTCTTTTCCGCCGAACGGAAGATCGTAATCACCGGTGATGCTTTGAAGCCGCGTGTGGATTGTATTGAAAATGTTTGCTCCGATCATGCTAATTTCATCGATTATTATTAGCTTGATGTTGGCAAACGATTGTCGATACAGCTGCAGGAGTTCGAACCGGAGTTGCCCATGGTGTCTTCGATCCATGGTTATGTGGAACGCCGAATGGACAGTTGTTCCCCCGATAGCCACGGCAGCCTTTCCTGTCGATGCGCAGGCGACATAGGCGTTATTAAGTGCATTATGTTGCTGGCTAAAGCGATTATATGTCTCCATCAGGACATGGAGCGTAAACGTTTTACCGCATCCAGCCGGCCCGGTAAAGAACAACTGGAGAGGTTTTCTGCTGTCATCAAAACAATGCAGGTTGTCGATTACTTGCAGTACAAGAGCTCTCTGTTCAGCATTCGTTTTGCGAACCAGAGCACAGTAATCCTGCTTGCTCATAACGGTCGTCCGCTGTTTTATGACGGCAGATCGAGCGTTCGTGGGTAGTAAGCGGATGTCATCATCGTTGGGTTCCATCACGATGGCTCTGGTACATTCATCACCCTTTTCTGTTGCTACCGCCTCCTGTGCATCTGGAGTTTCCTCAACGCTTACCCTCAGGTACTCATCGATTATCTGCTCCAGGTTCAGATCACAGTCGTACTCTTTACGTTTCGCAAGGATTGCCTGTTCGTGCTGATCGTATAGCTGCAGGAACTTGTTTTG
The DNA here is from genome assembly GCF_037179485.1 of Ochlerotatus camptorhynchus. Taxonomy (NCBI): domain Eukaryota; kingdom Metazoa; phylum Arthropoda; class Insecta; order Diptera; family Culicidae; genus Ochlerotatus; species Ochlerotatus camptorhynchus. The sequence continues at coordinate 2,169,244 of NW_027040978.1, read as the reverse complement.
GTCGAGAATATCACACAGCTCATTGCGAAACGGGACGAAGAGGAGTACCATTTCACGCTTGTAGTCCGAAAGCTTCGACATGTCATAGCTACACCATTGCAACACTCGGTGAAATTTCCGAGCCCTGTAAGAGTTGCTGCTGCGTTGCTGCTGGTAGAGGGCTGCGAAATCGGCTAGACACAGATCTTCCAGGTCGTTACGAGCTTCATACTTCTGTATGATATTCAAAGTCCATACATCAGTCGAATCGTCACTGATGCTTTCGTCGTCCATTCGCTGATTTCGTTTTCTGGACTTAATTCGCTCGTGCGGCCACATCGTTGGAATGAACTGCGTCGCTCGGCTTGCTTCCGACATCGGCTGACGTAACAAATACCACGATGCTTCTTGAGCAGACATCTCCACAGAATTCAGCATCTTGATGCTGACCTTCTTCAAGAGAGCGGTGAAGTCTTGATCAGGGAACTCTTCTTGCAGCTTGATGAGATCCCGCTGGAGACAGCTCACTCCACGGTTGGTCTTATTTACGTATTCAACCACGTACGCAGCGCAGGTGTACTCGTCCAGGATGAATTGCAAGTCCATGTTTGAGCCGAGGTGGCTTGCTATCCACGGGTTGAATGGGTTTGTCCATAGTTCATTCATGGATCGCTTGAACAGGACTGTTGGACGGCGAATTGATACTCCAATGACGGCTAGATAACAATCAGGAGTGCAATTACAATCGCTAAGAAATGCTTCCAATGTATCATATGTTTTCGTTTCCAGAGCCTCTCGCATTATCTTGGCTTTCCGGGTGAGCCGATCCCTGCGGCTATCATCGGACGCAATCGGAAGCAAAACTAGTGTCCGATCCATCGGCCAGTACGGAATATTGAACCGACAGTGGTTTTCGTTCCGCTTGAAACATGTGAAAGTATGCTTATGGACCTATAATAATAAAAGGTTTAATAAATAGATAATTTTAAACTAATATTAAATACATAATAACATTGATCTTACTTGATACCCGTAAGTATTCGGCAAATCTCTGACGCTAACGGAACAGAGATCTTTAATCAACTGTACGGTTTTTGGCATATTTTCACTGATTGCTTCCCGCGGATCCTTGTTCAGCCATAGCAAGATGTGCGCGTGAGGACTTCCACGGTGCTGAAATTCAATCCGCTTGAAATAATCGGCCACATAGTGCTTTCCGAATGGACTGTAGTGCCGCGATATCAGCAGGAGCATGATAGTGTCAACCAGCTTGTTGAAGTACACACAGCACGTGACTGGATCGTCATTGACCAGAGTTGCTCTTTGTAATGCAGTCAATTCCTGGATAGGATCTGTTAAGTCATTGCCATTGTGTCCCTCTGACAATCGATGTAGGAGCTTCAACAAATGGGGCCACTTCATCTCATTTGCACTGAGTGTGAGGAACATCGTAGGCTTTCCCAATTGTCGCATCATGGCGAACAAATCTCTCTTCCTTTGTTGCCAATACTGTACTGAATTCGGTATTGACTTGAGGAAGGATAGATTTCGATCAATGCACTGCTCCATGAATTCGCGGTCCTTAAGGTTGGCACGTGTAATATTCGCGGTCCCCATGCACTTAAAAGTGCATTGCAAGCCTTCGGAAACTCTAAGGCGAAGAACTTTCATTGCCATATACAACAAATGTTGTGGTTTGGCCCCACGCCTGTCTCGGCGACGAGTTTCACTGGATGCCATCATGAAATATGTCACCCGAACACCTGGCTTGAATTTCCGTGGATGGCCGAAATATATGGCAGGAAAAGCTAGCTCTTCACCGTGCTCGTCGTAAATCAATGACAGAGGAACCCTGTTTTGCGCGGGAGCGATCTCCAGGCATTTGTCCTCATTCCAAAGGAGCGTTTCCTGTTGCCCGAGCAGCAATTCGGTCTCGTTATCCACGGCAATGGTTTCCAGCTCAATTTGAGGATCCACTGCAGGGGTTTCAAGATCATCTATGGCGATCTGATCAATTGTGATCCCGTAGTGGCGATACAGTGGTGTCGTAATCAAATAAGAAAGCCACGCTTTAACCGTAGTTTTCTTTATAAAGCCGGACAAGTACGATGACTTATGGATTACGTGCTTTTTGATGAACACGTTGAAGGCCTGATCATCATCGAGCTGACGGGGAAGAGAGTGTACCATTTGTGCAACATCCACGGGACAATTGATCACTTGCCCGATAATAGAATAGCTGCCTGTAATTGAAAACATAGTTGATAAATTATAAGTCATCAAGCATTGCAATTTCATTTTACCTGCTGCAAATCGCAATCGGCGGATTTGCATGAATGGCAACCGAGGGGATACCAACCGTTCCGTGACGACATCAAGTGGTGGCAGTCCAGATGGCTTGTCTGGAAATGCGAAACCGTTCGATTTTGCGAAAGCCGGAACTTTTCCTCGCTTCAGATTGCTTTGGCAAGTCTGGCAAGCCAAAAATCCTTCAACGGATTGAAAAGATCCACTGTTAACCAACGCAGCCGCACCCACTTCTGTCAATGGTTTCAAATCATTGGTAAACCATAGTCTGTCGCATATGTCGCATACAGCACCGAACACGTTATCCATGAACCGCTTCGTGAACTCACGATTAGCGCGATCAAAATTTGGTGGTAAAATAGACTCTAAAAAGGAATAATAACAATAACATAATTATTTTATATGCACGTTGACATTTTCGCCTCAATTACGTAACGAATGCACTTGAGATTACTTTTCGTCAAAAATCTATGAAGTTTAAGGTTTTACTCACCCTGACTTGAATGCTCAGGAAACGATGTATCGATTTCCATAGTCTCCAACGGCGTGGCAATATCGGCTTGTATTTCGAAACCGGAAAGCGATGGAGAGATAATGACCGTATCGGGGAAATGTTCCATGACTACAGCATCACCGGCGAAAGCAGCTTCATTGTTAAACAAAGTCGGCAGAATAAAACAATTGTCACCTGGTTCATCGACGATGCCTTGCACTCTGTTTGTTTCTTCAACAACAGAACGCGGCGGAGGAAACACTAAAACACACATTTGAAAAAGCAACATTCCTTTGTCCTAAACCCTCAAATGGTTTTAAGTACAAATAAAACCATTTGAAATTACAAATCCAACTATTTGAAGTTCAATATATTAATTTTGTCGAACCTCTTAACGGAATCCCTTTATGAAGAGCTTTTGAGTGTGTTGATTTATTTCCTTTTAATTCCGTTATTAATTGCTTATGTTTTGACAGATATTTAGTATTTCGTCTACTTCTTGCAGACTTCATCAGTGCCAAGTAGTGTTGTTAACTTTTCATCGAGTACAATCAGTAGATAAGTAAATTTGTTTCCTTTGCGTTAATTCTTGCTAAATTTTATGACCATTTCCCAAAAACCGCCATTCAAAAAGTAAAAAAAAAAAATGAAAGTGGTGAGCGGGGGGTGAGCTAAAATTTTGAGAATCCGTAGAATTACTACGGCGCTATTAAAAAAAATCCGTAGATATCTGGAAAATCCGTAGAATGTTATGGTCGGTCCGTAGATCCGTAGGAAACCTAAAAATCCGTAGATCTACGGATAAATCCGTAGAACTGACCACACTGGTGCCAAGTGAAGTGGTGTTGATCACTTGGCACTGATGAAGTCTGCAAGTAGTAGACGAAATACGCGTATCTGTCAAAAGATAAGCAATTAATAACGGAATTAAAAGGAAATAAATCAACACACTCAAAAGCTCTTCATATTTGAAGTTGATAAAATATTCTGTGAAAATGCATATTCTATTTCGAATATATTGCTCATAGTGTAAATATAATGTTGTACAACCAGCACATGGGCGGTCGCGAGGGGCGCGCACTTCCAGGTATGAGTGCGTGATATTTAAAATACATCGCAGTAATTTAAATACTTTGATGACAGTAATAATTTGAATTTAAATACTTTTAGCGGTATTGAAAGTAATCAACAAATAATTAATGATAATGAATGTAATTAAAAATAATTTAAATGTATTGAAAATAATTTAAATTTAAAATTCTGCTGGTATTTATGGAAATTAAGAGTGTATTTAAAGTAATGAATGCAGTAATGGCAAGATTTTAAATATTTTGTCAGCAGGCTGCGTAGTATTGATAGTCTAGTGCGTGCCCCTCGGGCGGTCGTGTATAACTACATTGCAAACCACGGAGATAGAGAATAAATCAAATGTCGCAGCCTATTTTTTCCAAACACACAGCAAAAAATAAATTTTAATATTACATCCATTAGGATACGCTTCAATCATGTCGAAAATCTCATGTAATTTTTATGGCCACAAAAATAAACAAATGCAGTAAAAGCAGCGTAATGTCAGTTCATGTACTGTATTAATGATAATTTTGCCCTTTTTGGCAAGTATTATTACACCATATTTTTGAAACGATTGAAGTGCATCCATGTGATATCAAAATTAATTTTTTGCTGTGCAGTTTATTGTAATGACATTTTAGCTGCAAGCTTGCATGTGACAGTAAATAACCAACTCCCTTATTTACGCTAATTTTAACATCTATGCTTATGAGTGGTTAGTATTCATTCTCATCTTTTAATTCCATTCAATAAACATCAAATAAATGCAGCAAGAAATCAGCAACATTCTACTTGACATAAATTTATGTCGCGCCCGCAGCCGGTCTTGTCTGCTTCTTTGTGCAAAAATGTTCTGTCGCTGGCAGAAAACATTTTAGAAATAAAACAGTAAGTAAAGGTTATCTTCCATTTGATTTTAAGTGGAATCGACACTGATGAAAACTGCACATTGTAGTCGAAATACGTATCTGTCATGGATACCAAAATTAATTAAGTGGAATTAAAGGGAAGATAACCTTTACTTGCTGTTTTATTTAAATCATTCCGCTAACAACCCAATTTCATTGCTTCAGTTAAGAAGCAATGACATTTTTGCCGCTTGCCAGTTCGTTTGAGTGTGTCGACACAATGGTCATTGCGAAAAGTATCAAATGTTAAGGAAAAAAAGTCAAACTCCATGACTCGTGTCACCACTGATCGAAAAATAACTATTGTCACCGGTTTTATCCAAAACGCTTTGCGCTGTTAGATAACTCGACCACGGAGCACAGCATATAGATTATGAAGTATCAAGAACATAATTAATCACACTGCACCTATTGACAGATTTGACAGATAAATACAGATAAATTTCAGTTGGTGACCCATTTGTTTGTACAAAAAAACTTTTCAACATCATTAAACAAATCATTTTCGCTCATTCACTTGATGAGAATTCAGTGCTTTGGACGATGGCAGATCGATAACTAATCTATCTTCTTTTCCAATTCCCTTAGGGGCTGTTCATTAACTACGTAGACAGTTTTTTGGTATTCTTGACCCCCCTCCCCATGCGTAGACAATTGTCCATACACAATTCTTAAAATTTGTATGAACCGTGAACAATTGCCAAACCCCCCCATACACTGTCTGCGTAGTTTATGAAAAGCTTCTTATAAGTGGCTGGATAAAATTTTTAAATGAACCTTTTCAATATGTATCGAATATATAAATCGATCATTTCTCAATAACTATGCATTATGAATTATTAGTAAAATGCAGCAGAATCCATGAAAAATCGAAATAAAATAATTGGATTTTCTCAGCTGAGGCAAAGTGATACTTGCGACCTATTGAAAAATCACTCCAGAATATTGAACTTCACTGTAAATAACATCCCTTCTGTTGATAATGCTTCATAACCAAGGGGGGGAGGTGGCTGTCATATACGAACAATCGTCGCCTACCTCGCATAACTGGTTCCGAACGTAAACAAGCCATATGAAACCTACAGGGCTTGTTTACGTTTGGAACCAATTTCATACAAGAATGAGCAGTAGGCTGATTGGCCATCACCTCCCCCCCCCAGTTCATAACAAGAAATTTTATTGTCGGAGCTGTGATTTTGACATTTCCCGGAATGTCTTTTCTCGGAATAACCCGGTTTCCTGAACATTCTTTTACCAAAAACATGAAATGTAGACGGCATGAAACTGGGAAAAAGATCATTCAAAACCAATGTTGGATAAATGTTATAGTTATGCTATTGTCAGGTTTATGTCGGATTTAGTTAGGGCTGATATCAGATTACGTCAAGTTGAAGGTGGGGTAATGCTGGGTTGAAGAAAAATAAACGGTTTACAGTATATTCCATTTAGACGTTGGGCTGACATCATTTTCACATCAAAGTTTAATTAAGAACCAATGTCGACCTAATGTCAGAATAATGCTGAGAACTAAATGCGTCGTTCCGTGAAATGACAATCTTACAATAGGGTTATCATCCGAATCAACTACCCGGGAAGCGAGATATCCGTGCAATGATTTCCAGGAAATAGTATAGAATCGTATCTGATATAATCACATAATCGAATATTGTTCTCAAGTAATTTATAGGTTCGCTGATCAATTCTAGAAATTAAAATCCATACTTTCTTTTGTTTATCAATATTGAGAACAGTAAATAACTAAAGCTTGATTGCATCGAACATTTAAAACAATGTTTAAATCACACAGAAACGTTACTTTTCAAGTGCAAGAGAGGGTTCATCAAAAACAGCGATTACTAACAGCTTAAAAGTTCATTCGTGAAAGGGTTACTATAATGATCGCAATACATTCAACAAATAAAAGGTTGATATGATGCCAACGTCGATGTTTATAAATTAAATTGTAAGAAGACATTTGCCAGATTCTCCAAATCGGAATGGTATTGAACGGTAACAGAAGTAGAACTTTGCTACCATAAATACATATTTGTTACGGCGGCTAATAAATAATCAAGATTTCCTACCTCGAGTTGAAGACCCTTCGCCAGCGTCCCAAGCGATAGTTGATGACGCATTAGATACAGCTGTTTTGTTTTTGGCGCGAAAACAGCGAACTCGTTCGGCAGCAGTTTTGGGTCGCTTCGGGATGTCCTCTGCTCCTTGCCCCCTCAATCGCTTTCGAAGATTGCGCATGTACAGCGCAGAATCGTATTGCGACATGGCACAGTTTGATTTTCTCAAAAATATCCAGCTATTCCACGATCACACACAGCGAGAGCGTAATCAGAACTGATATCGATTTCCCTTTGCCTACTGAATTTATACTGTGCGTGCGCACATCTGATAGCTACAGGGAAGTAACAACATAATGAAGTAAGACGCAAAATATTCTAAGAGGGAGGGGCTTCATTGGCTATTCTGCGAGTATAAAAGAAACTGTTATCTAGCGCGCGCGTACAGTTGCAGACAAGGCTTGAAAAGGGATCGTATGTCGTCCTGTTTTGTTATGCATGTTTTTACCATCATCCACATCCAGAGGGCCAGTCACTTTCGGATGTATGGGAATGGTAGGAAACCATTTGGAAATGCATGAAAATTTTCAGTTTTTATTCATTATCGTCTTTATGAGCAGTATTAGATGCACAAAAATTGCACGAGTACATTACTATGGTGATAAGGTAAACACTCGTTGATTTATTTTCATCTGTGAAAGCATGTTTAGTCACAAATCGTGGATTTTCTGATATCCTCCATACTGCAAAAATGATTTTCCTACCAATGAAGGGGTGACATCTCTCGAATCTTCAGTATAGCTACTACTCAAATCATATGATTAATTGCGTGATCTTGTACGTTTTATGCATTAACATGTACAGCAGCAGAGATGCCAGATTTTTTTTTCAGAAGTCTGCGAAAAATGTTTTTGAATTTCAGAAATGTATAAAATTATTAAATTAGCAGAAGTTTTGCGTGTGACGGGGGGGTCATGAAATAGATGTGAAATTTGAAATGTCAGTAAAAGTCATGTTCAAGCAAAACAGACCTGCTTTTAACGAATTAAACCTAATTGGAGTTGGGAATGCATCCATTTACGCGTATACGTTCAAAGCTATTAATAAAAAGGTAACTAAATTTTAAATTTTTCCCTTCATTTCAAAAGTCTGTAAATATCTGTGAAAAAACTAAAAAGTCTGTAAATGTCTGTAACGAAAAAAAAGTCTGTGAAAAAAATAAAAGTCTGTGAATTCACAGACATGTCTGTGAATCTGGCATCTCTGACAGCAGCGACGGACGTTTCAATGTTTCATTCTAGCTTGTTTTGGTTGTTTGCGCTGTGCATGCCACAGCTGCTGCATAGAAGCCGATTTTCCCATATTCCTGCATATTGAAATTCCAGAATGAGCGATAGCGAGAATCGATGTGACTTTTGTCACTAGTGAAGTGAGAGAAGTCACGTCGTGGTGACGTGACTCTCTGTGGAAATCAAATGGAGAGTAACGTCACCACGACGTGTCTTTTCTCACTTCACTAGTGAAAAAAGTCACTTCGACTCTTGGAAAATAACCCCTACTTTATTTTTTACTGCCCAAGTTAGAAGCAGCACAAAGCACCAAAGTGACTGCGATCAGTTTGCTGTTTTTGCAATCGTTCACAGCTGAAATCGGCGAAGGGAACTTGGTCGAAATCAGAATGTGAACGAAGTCAAAGCAAAAATGTGTCGTGTGTTCGATTGGCGCTCTGTCGCTGCGTCCCTGTTTGGGAATTTACGTTACATGTTCCATTTTCGGTTTTCACAAAGTGTACCCCCATATAGAAATCACAGACGTAGTCCTACGTCAAAAATCATTAGGGTGCTCAACACGGAAGAGGCTGGCGAGCTGTATGTTGTTTAGAACGAGGGTGACGCGCTTGGCATAGATGGCTCACAGCGACTCACGAAGAGCTACTGAATCCGATCAGTAGCGGTGCGGCTTCTTCCTCTTTCTTCAATGATGTGACGCTCGTGTTGGCTGCAGCTCGCTGCTTGTGGGCAGCCTTTTGTGTATTGGAGAATTATATTCAACGCCACGCGCCGAAAGCACTGCTGATGATGACTGACCGGACACCGTGTGTGGTGATGATTGAATAAGCACCGTTCGGCGAGACCAGATGGAATTCTATTTTGAAATCTGTTGCAGAGAAAGCGCTTTTTGCAGGCTATCGGTGATAATTGTGATCACCATTGCAACAGCTGGACATTTGTGTAATGTTCATTAGTAAACTATTGCAAATTGATAGAGTGTTCATTTTATCAGATTCGTAGAAAACTTTCCAATCGAATGACTTGTTTAGAATTAAAATCCATTCGCTACTGACAGAATTATTAGCGAACAAAACCTGACTACTTTTCGCGTAGCGCGATTGATTTTGTTTTTTTTTTTATTATTATTATTATTGCACCTCCAATATGTTGCCGAAAGACGTAATTCTACGTCAAAACATCTCATATCATGCAGTATATCACATTTAGTTCATGATTCCGCGTATTTTTGCACAAAATGTTGAATATTTTGAATAAAACACACTTGAACAGTTCTATTCTAGTTTGGTTTGTCGTGGAAAGTTGTGTAAAATTGTAGAAAATCGTAATTAAGGGGGAAAACATTATTTTTGGTTTCCACTCATGAGGAATTACATTCATTATAGTTTATGCACAGGACGTTCTTGCATGATATGTTTCCCTTTAAGGTGGTTCGCTGTGAGATCCTTATTCTCGCTACCGCTTCGAAATTTTAAGTGCACAAATATAAGCTTCCACGACACGTACTGCAATGAAACTGTTACTCCACGTTTGCTGCGCTGCAGCATACATGCAGTAGCAATTTCAGGTGAAATGGAACTCTAATTTCCGAGTTTTGTGTAATTGAAAATTTTAGGTGGAAGTGCATTTATAGCATATGTGGCGGCCATTTTTGGACTCTACAAGGAATCACCTTAAGCCCCTCAATTATACTTCTATGCCTTTAGTAGCTGAGTGATGAGAATGGCTACCTCTCACCCCAGTGCGTCTGATATCAATCCCAGCCGAGGTCGTTGGGATTTTCAGAGGCTCTCACACCAAATTTTTAACGCTAAAAATCAGCAATTTTTCGCTGAATTTTGCTGAGCTGAAATTTCAGTAATCATTTCAGCAATATAAAATTGCTGAAATTTCATCAATGTGAAATTTCCTTCTGCTTGACAGAGGTTTACTGAATTATCAGCATATTTAATAGAATTGCTGAAAATTCAGCTAATTCGGCAATTGCATAATTTGACAGCACTTTGCTGATAGAATTCAGCAATATTTATCATTGTACCGAAAAAGCAGCTTTTAAGTTCTAATCATACTGGTTTATTCAACACAAAATTAATTTCGGTTTATTTGAATCATTTTGATTTATTTAAACAAATTCAATTTAATTTCCATGCAATCTTTCGAAAAGATTCGATTGAAGTGTCACTTAGTACCTCATCAACTAGGTTTGCGGTTCCAGCGCCCATAATGAGTGCGATGTTCTCCTCAGTGCAACTGGAATTGTCTGGCTGTAACTGATCGAATTGTTGGTGGTGCCCTTATGGGATGTTTTTTGATGATATGCTGCTTCAGTCTACTGAACTTCCGGTAGCTCATCCTGCAACCTTTTTTAGTGCATGTGATGTGCACAAGCTCCTTATCAAAATGATGTTTATTCTCGTGTACTTTTAAGGTGTCGTCGAAGTCCATCAATATATCCCTCAACCAACTGATGGCAGTAGAAACACTTCAGGGTGTCTGCCATTGCTCACGAGGCTGAAGAAAATACAAGGTTGTATTTAACTATTCTACTTACCAAACAACTCCTCCACGTCACAACGGTCAGATTTCAGATTCAGCAGAGCTTCCTGAACTTCCAGATCCATTACGCACTTAATTTGTTGCAGAATAATTACTCAAAAACTGCACGCACACTGCACTCAGCGTAGTCGAAAAACAAAAATATTGGCGACTTTTTTATCTTATTTTGACAGAGTGAAAACGATACGATGAAATATGCTGAATTTTCAGCAATCTGGTCAAGTTGCTGGTTTTCAGTTAAAACGAACCAAATTGCTAATTTTCAGTAAAATCGTAGATTGCTGATTGCTTTTCAGTAAACCATTTTGCTGAAATCTTTGATCAATTTTCGGTGTGTACACTGTCTATAATCGAGGGGGCGACCCCGGCGTAGTGGTTAACATCCATACCTCTCACGCTAAAGTCACGAGTTCAAATCTCACCCCTGGACAAGTCACGAATGACCCAAGAGTGTTAAAGTGACTATAATAAAAAAAAAAAAAAAACCTATAATCGCATATCAGTCCCATATGGATATTCGTCAATTTTAAGATAATAACGCTAACCACTATCAATTGGCATCTACTTTCATAACACGTGATAAAGCTACGGACTTTGATCATGAAAAATGTGAGAACAACATCAAGTCAGTTTGTCCCATCAAGCAAAGTAATCGCATATCAGTCCCATTCTGAAAATCAATCGTCCAGACGACAAGTTACAGTTCTGTTTTTTTTTTTTTTTTTTGAAGCCCATATATTTTGCTGATATAACAAATCATGCAAACTTCATTGCAATAGACTTTAACTTGAAAAAAATATCAAGTAAATTACAATTTTTTTTTTTCAAATATTAAAATGGGAATTGCACTTCGTACCTTCAACTGCCAGTTTCTCAATCCTACTTTTTCCATCCGGAACTGATATGGGATTATAGGCAGTGCATTTCTGGGCACAGTCTTCGGATAGTTTCGATATGTAGGTTCCGGTGTGTAGTCACACTCCCTAGCCCCTGGCGATTGACACTCGAACAGAGACCAACTTTAAATAACGCAAATAAGAAAAAGTTCTTCCAGGAATGGGATTTAGATATTCACCCGTTAGGTCTACCACTTCAATCTTGAGAGGAAAATTCGACTTTGCTTCCACGAAACGAGAAAAAAAAATTTTTCGTAGTTAAGTAACGTTCACCGAATGCTGTGATTATTGGCAATTATCCTCCCTCATTGTGTGCCGCCCACTGCTGTGGCTCGTGGAAACCGAATCGAGAAACTTTCACTAGGAAAATGTTGCAGCTCATTCCGGGCCGTGCCCCACTGGACAAAAGACGACGCCGATTATTCTCTTGACCGTGTTGCGGAAGCGTCGAAAGGCTGGATAGACGATGGCGGCAAATGGAAACAATGAAACCGATCGATCTCTCGAAGGAGTAAAGTTTTTTAATTTCGAAAGTATTCTCTGTGAAGTTTTTGCTAGAAAACGGGGGAGCTTCACTGGCAGAGTAAGATTTTCCGATGGATGGAGAAATTAATCCCCAGAGTGTGAACCTTGGCAATGATAGTTTTTTTTTTGTTCTTGGAATCGGTGGTATTGGACATTGGAATGATCGTCACTGTGATTATCTTGATGAAACTCAGGCCGGCTTTATCATTGTAACCCTGAAACGTCGAGCAAACACGTTATCTCTGCAGCAGTTGCTAATTTATTTGAACAGAGTGTTGGTTTGGGCGGGATGAAGGAGGTGGTCGCTTTGAGTACATGCGAATTAATGGGATCATAAAATCGCAAGTGCCATCAACATGTGATACTATCAGACTAATTTATGTCAGGGTGAAATGGTGAAAATTTGTTGCTGATTCTACGCCCCCGAGCCGTAAATTATTCCGTTTCCATCCATTCCCAATATCCATGCTGATGTCGAGGCAGCTGTACTAACTCATCGGTGTGATTGTGGAAAATTGAATTTATATACCACGTAAAAAACCACAACCCTTTCATTATACTCCGACAGCAGCAGTTCAATCGATTCCGACCATTCTGAACTGCCTGTCTGCATTGATGAATGATTGTTCGATGGGTTCAGCGTTGCAGTAAGGAGAGAGAATGTTGGGCTCAAGCTGGTGGAAAAGTTAATCAGAATATGATCCGTCATTTCAACTTATTATTATAAAGAAAGATAGAAGGATTAGTAATTTCCATTTAATTCCATTACCTGTTTGTCATGTGACTTCATCTCGATGAGTCTGACCGTCACAATGCACAACGGTATAGTGCTGGCGACAACTCTCTGTTGAGACAACGGTACCCCATTTCCATGCTCCTCCCCTGATCGAACCCAAAAAAAAAAGTTGTCCTTTCTAACCTCGAGAAAACCACGAGCAATCAGTCCTCTCTACTAACGGGTGTCCACTAAAAAATGAGAATGAAAATAATGGGTCGGGTAAAAAACACCAGTGAAGTTTACTTCAAACTGATTTATTTCATACAACGGGTTAGCTTAAGTATTCAAACTGAGCTTAGTAAATATTGGCATACGGACCGTGGGCCACCGTGTGGTTACTTTTAGAATTCAGCAAGCAGAATCCTTCTTAATTATTATTATTATTATTATTTATTAGTGACACTTTATCACTTCTGTGGCATTCGTGTCGCTTTTCTATGACAGATTGAATTATCTTACGAACTACATTTCTTTGAATAAATTAGCATCTTTCAAAAAAAAAATTTCTTTGCTGGAGGTGTTTGCAAGAACATTTGTCCCATCGCTTCCTAAATTCGGCAAATCCTCTGCAATCCACAAGTATATGATGCACAGTAAGTCGAGTTCCACAAAGGGGCAAGGGGCACTCCACCAATCATCAGCTAGTGCGGGTGATGAATAACATCCGAAGTAACAAAGCTGTATCCAAGTCCACAGCCATGGCCTTGTTAGACGTCGAAAAGGCGTTTGACAATGTCTGGCACGACGGACTTATATACAAGCTTTGTAACTCCAACTTTCCACCATACCTTGTGAAAATCACCCGTAACTATCTCCAGCAAAGGTCGTTCACGGTGTCGTTGAATAGTTCCCTTTCGGGACAATTTCCGATCCCAGCAGGTGTTCCGCAAGGGAGTCTGCTGGGACCACTGCTTTACAGCATCTACACGTCGGACATCCCTCCTCTAGGAGACGGTTGCGTGTTCTTTCTGTTTGCAGATGACACCGCGATAGCTGTCAAGGGTAGGATGCCTCGTGAAATTACGAACAAGCTCCAACGATGCCTTGACACCTTCACTGATTATGCCACCACGTGGAAAATCAAAATCAACGCCTCGAAAATCTCAAGCGATCATGTTCCTTCACAGACAATCACCAAAACTTAAACCGTCTCCCTCCTGTACCGTAATAATGGATGGTACAAGGGTCGAGTGGTCCACTGATGTTACTTATCTCGGGATGTTGTTCGATGAGAAGCTCCTGTTCCGCTCGCACATAGAGAAAACCCTAGTTAAGTGCTCCGCCTTGGTTAGGTGTTTGTATCCGCTCATTTGCCGCAGATCCCGCCTCTCAAGGCAAAACAAACTGGCTGTTTACAAACAGATCATAGCCCCCGCGATCTTCTATGCCGCCCCGGTGTGGGAATCGTGCGCTCAGACCCACAGGAACAAAATCCAGGTTGCACAGAATAGAGTGTTGAGGATGATCCTAGATCGTCCATTCGACACAAGAATAGCAGACCTCCATCAAGAGGCAGAAATTCCCAAAGTAGATTCCAAAATTGATGATATGACAACTAAATTTATTCAAAAATGCAATCTTTCTGAACATGCTTTAATAAGCAATTTGTACATAGTAGGTTAAGTGTATATAGTAGAGTAGGTTAGTTTTAAGCTGTCAATAGTAGTATTAAGTAGTTTCTCTTCAGTTCCACAAAAGCAGCACATTGGTGGAGATTTGTTTTCCAACACGTGAGAGTGATTCAGCCGAGTGTGCCCGATGCGTAATCTGGTAAGAGCTCGCTACTCAGATGATTTTTTCTGTCAACAAATTTGCCTGCAGTCGGTTTGATTTGAAGTAGGTGTGCCCAGGTTTGTCTCCACAATTTTTCCCAAACACACCAAATGTTTTGTTCAATAAACCGCACAGAATCCTGGGGTGGAATTGGCATGTTTGGTGGAATTCCCTTCCGCCCTTGATTTGCCAGTTTGTCAGCTTCCTCATGTTCGGCATGGAGACTCCTGTTACTGCTAGAAACAGATCAGATGCTCGCTTAACCACTGGTAGGTCGGCTACTGATTTGTTTTTTTTTTCCACAAGTCGTATTGCTAGTTGTGATAGGCGCTGGATTAATATTAGACGAAATGGCAGACACCCCGCTTCAGCCATAATGGAGGTAATTGGACTAGTTCTGAACGCGCCAGAAGCTTGTCGTATCACCTCATTATATGTTGGGGTTAGAGTAAGTTCCATAGCTTCGATGTTGATGCTGGTGAAACCTAGGCCGTACAGTAGCTTGGAAGTCACGAGAGCTGAACCCATGGTAAGGAGAGTTGAACGGTTGCTTCTCACTAGACGACGTCCCAAAACTCGAAGCATGTTTAATCGCTGCACACAGCTACGTTTGGTTTCTGCAAAGTGCTGAAGAAGATTAATTTTCGCATCTATCAACACACCAAGAATTCGCATCTTTCTAACACGTGGTATAGGAGTACCATTGACTTTGATAGCCCGACCACGCTTTCGATTGCAGATGTGTAATAACTTTGATTTTTCCGGAGCGATAGCAAATCCAACGCTCGTAGCCCAGTTGGTTTATTTAGTATAGGAAGTAAGAGCAAGTAAGCTGTTGATAAATAAATATAAAACAAATCTCGGTTTTGTCCAGTGTATGAATTGATCAACTGAAGAACAATAAGAAAAAGGAGGGTATATGAAGTACACTTCAGTTTCCAGTCAGTTTTCCGACGAATCTATACACGTCACGAAAAAGAATACAGTAGCTCTTTAAATTTATTGTGTAAGAAGGAACAGGAACACAAATTTACTAAAACCGATTTTTCCAGATAAAACCTTCAAAAGTAAAGCTAAGTTCCGAATCAATTTCAAGCTGCTACGCGGAAAGTGGCAACGAAACGACTGTTGTGAACAAAGTCGAAGAGTTGGAGTCATTACCAGATGAAAGTGATGCCATAATTACAGCCCAGGTTGCAGGAGTTGACGTTAAGTTCTTAGTTGACTCTGGTGCTCAAGTCAACACCATAACTAAAGTTTATTTCGAGAGGATCTTGGCTGAAGAAACTTCCGCGAGTAAGTTGTATGACTTGTATCATGCAACAGATAAACCATTAAAAGCATAAGCGTCTAAGGGAGATATTGAAGTTATCGCGACGTTTTCAGCTGAGTTGTTCATTTCCGAAGATAGGCCGATATTTATAGAGAAAAAACGAACGAAAATTCTTCGTTGTACCGTTTATGGTCCTTCGGGCGTAATGTTTTTGATGTTACATGCTTTTCCTTTAGTTTTGTCCTTCGAAACTTTTCTGTGTAATTTTAGTCAGATGATTTTCTTTGATATTCGTCTGCAAGCGCGTCAGCTACTATTTGTGCATCGTTGGTGACTCCTCGTGGGAGCTTCAGAGTTATTGAGTTGTTTTTTCTTTTCCCCTGTAGTTGATTGACTCGGGTCCATATTTGACTGCTAGGACTATTGGGATTTATGGTTTGTACAAAGTTTTCCCAACTTCCCTGCTTTGCTTCGCAGATCATCTTACGATATACTGAGCGGGTAATTTCTTCCTACGATGTTTCACTACTTTTCCTACTTCGGGATTCCACCAAGGGACGGCTTTTACTCCCACTTTTCCACTGGTTCTAGGGATACTAGCTTCAGCAACGGAAGTGATGAGGTGGGTGAATTGTTCTACGGTGAAAGACTCCTGAGGGCTCAGAGTTCTGCTACATAATTCCTCATATCGTTTCCAGTGAACTGGCATTCGAAGTTAATAACACTCTGACTTGCGATTGTAGAATAATGTGTATTTCAGTTTCAGTTAGTTTTATTAATTAACCAATTGCGCAGATAGAATTCAATATTGTTTATGCTGAATCTTTCCCAAGTCCTATGTTGATATGTTGCTTCCTGTTGTTTACGAATTGACCCGATACCATGTGGCAAAAGTCACACGCAATCGATTATGCTTATTGCAAGTATGCTTAGCTATGCAAACAATCATTTCATTCATTGCGCCGTCTGCGTGCGTTGTTGATCGTCTTGCGCTTGACCTAGTAAACATGTTTATTGCATTTGGGATTTCTTAGGAATGTTTATTTGAGACCCAGTGGAAATGCTTGGTATACATTAATGTCATTTTGATTTACAAGTTTGTTTTTCGTTTATGTTGCGCATCGACACTTTTAACGGAAATGATTGCGTCTTAATCAAACTGTTTTTCAATTGGTTTGCGCATCCACCACACCAGTCTGCATGGTCTTTTTTTTTCCTTTGGTTTGTTTTTTCCGTCGATCTTGTTTTCCGTGCTGAGCACCAATGCCACGTGCCAGGAAGGCAGCTCCCACACCTGGACCCTACATATCGACCCATCAACTCATGAACCGGGGACCAACGGCTTTACTTCCCATCCGAAGCAAGGCGTGATCAGAGATGTTATGCCTCAGAACATCCCGGCGGCGCCGACTGGGATTGAACCCAGGCCTGCTGGAGTGAGAGGTAATCACGCTTACCACTACACCACCGGCGCCGTTAGTCTGCATGGTCATAGATCCATTTTTTACGAAATCTTGGTTCAGTCGGAATGCCGGGGATATCAATCAGAATTGGAAAGTGATCGCTGTCTCCATAATCCAAGATTATTTTCCATGTAAATTTATTGGCAATGGAAGCGGTGCAGATAGAGACATCGAGAGCTTGTGTGTAGCCTGAAGCAGGGTCAATACGGGTGTGCGATCCGTTGTTCAAGACTACCATGTCTTGATCAATTGCTAGTTGTAAGATTTTGTTGCCTCTTCTCTGAGCCGAGTTTGTTTTGTGCGATATTCGGCTTCCTCAAGCAGAGTGGTGGACATTCAAATCACAATCAATCGGCTTTGGAAGCTCCTCAACCAAATTACGAAGTTTGTCATCAGCATTCTTATCATTAGGTGATAAGAATACTGAAACCAGTGTCATTATGGCTACTGCTTGGATATCAGCATGCAGTTGAAGTCTTTCAAAGGGTGTACCTTCTTTTACTGCCAGACCGGCTCCTTGCCTACCGTGGAATGAGCAAGGACTAAGTAGAAGCTGATAGTTTCCCCCAAGGTAGTTGGCCGCAACTTGATGTTCCCAGGTGTTTGTTTCTTGAAGACATACCACTGTTGGTTGATATTTTGTAAGGAGAAGTAGCAATTCGTCACGATGCGAGCGGAGCCCATTGATATTCCATTGTACAACAAAAGTACGAGATGCTCTTCCTACTTCACTGTACGAATTGGAACTGGATGATTCTGAGAGGACATCGTCGTTAAGTGGTGATGACTCACGATAATCATTAGTGTTGGTGAGTACTGGTGTTGATGCGGATGCTGGATAAGTGTGCTCTGAAAGAACGCAAGTACACGAACAGAGCACGAATGCACTTGAAGTAGAGGAGCAAGAGAGGGTACTTGCCTGTGGAGCACGTCAGCTGCCGCCAGAGGCTCTTCGGGTAGACCCGGTACATCCCTGGTCAGGGCCGACGTGGGTTGCCTCGCGCTTGGCGAATCCCGCAGTAGAGTTTTGTTGATTTGAGATGTTGTCTTGTGACTGCAGATATCTCTGCTTACGCTTTGCTTCTGTATTTGGTGGTATAGTTGATCATACAAGTCCGCATTGCTGAGGACATTCAGTGGAAGCTTTAGCACTTTGTTTTCGGCTGATCCCCAAGAGGATTTGTTGGACACGGGGTGTCTGCCGTAATCCCCCCAGGTGTTCATTCCTGACTTAGGCCCAACATTGATGCTGGTAATGGTGTCGTTATCCAATCGGTTTCCAAGGTCATGGTCCATTTTTATGCCAGAGTGTTCGTTGGTTTCAGAGTCATATCGGGGGTCGTAGGTCGTGTCAGGGTCCATAGCCGGGTCAAAATTATAGAGTTGTGGTTGTTGGTCCATTAATTTCTTTTGGATTGATTTCGGTGGGTTCTTCCTAAATCCGAAGTTGAACCTCCTCTTTTCCTTTCTGGGGAGTCCGGTGGGCTGTCTTTCTTGTTATCAAAGCCTTTTCTCTTGCTACTTCTAGTAGGGTAAATGTCCATATGATCAGGTGTCTTGTCAGTATGCTTCTGGTCAATCCTCTCAAGACTAATGTGAAACGCTTTGGATGTTGCTTTCAGAGCCGATTCTCTCGGTCGACTAGGTGCCACTAAGCGAGCTGCTTTCACAGTTGCTGCCAGAGGTTAAATTCTTGGAGCATCTGTAGGTACATCCTCACTGAAATCATTTTCATTCGAGTCATTGTTTGACTGATTTGTCGAGCGATGAGGGTCACGACGAGTCTGCAGTTGAGGTCCTCCAGCCTGCTCTTCCAGGCAACGTGTGTCTCGTCGAGGACACTTTTGGCTACAATACACCGACACTTAGTCCTCCACGACTTTTCTACGCTTCCTCTTCATACCATTCTCCAACGCAACCAAGATCACCGCCATCGAACCCGGGACGCCTGACACAAAGCAGTACGGAAGCCCCTGACCCGCCTAGCTCAGTCGCGCCTCCAGCCATCATCGAAAACCTGTCGCAGTTCTCTCGTTCCTGCCATCCAAGTCGTCCCGGCCCTGAGTCTAGCGCTGGCGATGGGGTCTTCCAAGCTGCCTATCATGGCAAGTATCCTATTAGTAACGGCAATCTCCGCTCTGACGAATATTCAATCCCTAGGACTGCGCCTCTAGCAAGTAATGCTGCACCTGCTTCTTCGAATGTCCTGATGTACTACCAAAATGTTGGTGGGATCAACAGCTCTCTCGCCGAGTACCAATTGGCCTTCAGCGACGGTTCCTATGATGTTTACGCACTTTCCGAAACTTGGCTCAATGGACATACCTCAACGAATCAGTTGTTTGGCGAATCATATTCCGTTTATCGCCAAGACCGGTCGCCTTCGAATAGCAACAAAACCACTGGAGGTGGTGTTTTGCTGGCTGTTCGCTCGAGTTTTAAATCCCGTACGCTCGACCCTCCTGATGGCTCGGCGGTTGAGCAAATATGGATCGCAATTGCCACTGTCGATGCAACACTCTACCTATGCGTTGTGTATATTCCCCCTGATCGAGTAAACGATGAATCTTTGATCGAAAAGCATATCGATTCGCTTAACTGGGTGATTTCGCAGTTAGGACCAAGAGACAACGTTATCATCCTAGGCGATTTCAACTTGAGCTCGATCTCTTGGCAGCGTAGTCCACATGGTTCCCTGTACCCGATTACATCACGATCCTCGATTAGCTTGGCATCACGGAAGCTGCTTGATGCGTATAGCACCGCTGGACTCAGACAAATGAGTGGAATTGCAAATGAAAACAATCGTACGCTTGATCTATGCTTCGTCAGTGAGGAACTTTGCGAGCACAGCACAGTTATGCAAGCTCCATCACCGCTCGTTAAAATCTGCAGGCATCATCCTCCTGTACTGATGGAATTAAAGATAAGTCCACAGCAACGCTTCCAAGATACCTCTGAAAGCATCGCCTATGATTTCAGAAAGGCTGACTTCAACAGCATGAACGAGTTCCTCGCACATGTCGATTGGGACGAGGTGCTTCAAAATTGTGATGCCAACCTCGCTGCGTCGACCATATCTGGTATCCTGTGGTATGCCATCGATCAGTTCGTTCCCGTGAAGTCTAGACACTGCTGACCTCAAGCATCTTAGGACTGTGAAGCGGGCAGCTCTCAGACGACATAGCAAGTATCACACGGACTCCACGAGAATGAGATTTATGGCGGCGAGCACTGAATACAACCAACTTAATAATCGTTTGTACAACGCATATCAGGACCATTTGCAAAGGCGCTTCAAGACAAATCCCAGAAGTTTTTGGCGTTACGTCCATGACCAACGGATGGAATCCGGACTGCCCTCTACGATGACCAACGGATTGTTCGAAGCTGATTCCACCACTGACATCGCCGACCTGTTCCGTTCTCATTTCAGCAATGTTTTCACTAATGAACACATCGACCCGCAGGATGTAGCCGTCGCCACCAGAAATGTTCCTCAACTTTCGGCCTCTGGGCTACAGTTCGTGATCACGAACGATATGGTTATATCAGCCGGAAAGGATTTAAAATCCTCCACGGGATGTGGTCCGGATGAGATTCCATCGCTTGTCCTCAAATGCTGCGCGGATACACTTGCAACACCACTAGCAAGAGTATTCAACCAGTAGCCAAAACTGCTGTATTCTCAAACTGCTGGAAGCAGTCGTATGTTTTCCCAGTTTTCAAGAAAGGCTGCAAGCGGATTGTTTCGAACTATCGGGGCATAGCTGCGTTGAGCGCCACTTCTAAGCTGTTTGAGGTGATCGTTCTGCATAAGCTGGTTCAGAACTACGCACACTACATTTCGATTGATCAGCACGGATTTATGCCTAACCGTTCGACGACAACTAATTTGACTTGTTTCACTTCGTTCGTGATCCGCCAAATAGAAAATGGTCAACAAGTAGACGCTATTTACACAGACTTATCCGCGGCGTTTGATAAAATGAATCATCAAATCGCAGTTACTAAATTCGACAAGCTGGGAATGAACAGTAACTTGCTCTCCTGGCTTCGATCCTACCTAACCGGTCGAAGTATGTCCGTCAAAATTGGAGACCACGTTTCACCCTCCTTTCCGGTTTGGTCCGGTGTTTCCCAAGGAAGTCACTTGGGGCCGTTTCTATTCTTGCTGTATATGAACGATGTCAATTTCATCTTGAAATGCCTAAAACTCTCGTATGCCGATGACCTGAAGCTTTACTACACGATTAAGCAACCACAAGACGCGTTTTTTCTGCAACAACAACTGGAAGCCTTCGCTGAATGGTGTCATATTAATCGAATGTCGCTGAACGTGTCCAAATGTTCGGTTATTTCATTTGGCCGCAAGCAATCACTCTTCCATTTTAGCTATGCTTTGGGAGGCGTGAATCTACAACGTGATTCGACAGTCAAGGACCTGGGGATTCTGGTTGATACAAAATTAACCTTCAAGGATCACGTTGCGTACGTTGTGTCTAAAGCCTCATCGCAACTAGGATTTTTATTTCGCTTTGCAAAAAAGTTCAAGGACGTTTACTGCCTAAAAGCTTTATATTGCTCAATTGTGCACCCTATCTTGGAGTATTCGTCTATCGTCTGGTCTCCTTATTACCAGAATAAAACTCAACGCATCGAAGCTGTTCAGCGAAAATTCGTCCGGTTCGCTCTACGTCATCTTAGGTGGAGAGATCCATTCAACCTGCCCAGTTATGAAAGCCGTTGTCTACTTATAAATCTGGAATTACTAGAAGCAAGACGCAACGTGGCAAAAGCGTGCTTTGTTGGGGATCTTCTGCAAGGCAACATTGACAGTCCTACGCTTCTTAGTTTCTTGGACATCAACGCACGTCGTCGCAATCTTCGGTCGCACTCGTTTATCACCATCCCTCCGGCAAGAACTAATTATGGCTTTCACGAACCTTTGCGAAGTATGTCCCGTGTATTCAACCGGTGTTATTATGTGTACGATTTCAACGTGTCACGATAAACAAACAAGCGTAGTTTTAAACAAATTTTATGTTAATTTATGTTATTCGTTAGTTTTGTATTTAGTTGTAGAACAGGTGTCATTGGGGTAAACATTTTACCTGTTGACTCATAAACAATAAACAAAAATCCACTTACGACGGTTTTTGCCTATCTGAGACTTCAAATTCGATACCATTTGTTTCAACGTTTCGATTTCTGCTTTGAGTAGCCCAATTGTACGATCCTTATCCTCTGCTTCGATACGGAGTCTTGATTGCACAGCGCTCGCGTAGGAGGAGCCTTTATTGGCTTCACGGAATTCCCGTCTAGCTTCTGCGTACGTTAGGCCACGATTCGTTTTTAGCCGAATAATAGCTTCTTCCTCGCGATAGATTGGACATTTCTTGGATGTTGGAGAGTGTTCTTGTTTACAGTTTTTACAGGAGGCTGGTTTAGTGCATGGGGTTCCCTCAATCAATTTGTGTGTACCTGAGCATTTTAGGCATATGAGTTGATTTTTGCTATCGTCGCAGTTCTTTTTTTGGGTGGCCGAAGTTTGCACAGCGGCAGTAGAACATTGGAGATTGATAATATTGCCGTACATTTATCCGAAGTACACCAAAATAGATGTACTTTGGTAAAATGGATCCACGGAATGTGACAACAAGCAGTGATGTGTTGGTGACGGTGTTTGCACGACGTTTTGTGATACGACGTACACTACACACACCTTGCTCTTGTAAGTGTTGCTTAATATACTCATCAGATTTGTCTATAGTATCCAGATCATACACTACCCCTTGAACAACATTTAACCCAGGGTGTTTTATTACTTCCACAGGAGAGTGATCCGGCAGTTCGGAGATTTGTTTCAGTTTTTAGCAGATTGATCGTGACTTTATTCGAAGAATGTATCGGCTACCTCGTGCTTCCTTTGATGCATGGACTTTTCTAGCATCAACAGAGCCCAGGGCTAGTATTACTGCGCTACCGATCAAAAAAGGATCAGATGGGAGACTGACTTCATTTTCGTCACTATTTTCGTCAGGTGTTTGGCGTACTCTCATTTGTAGCGCAATAACCTGTCCGAGCTCATCTTCGCCTAGCAACCAGTCAGGTAATGTTCCCCCATCCGGTGGGACACTGGGGGGTGCACGGTTGTGGCCGACCATGGGGCCGGAGAAGGGCACTGCGGCTTATGTTTTCACACTCACTTAAAAACTTCTATGCCAAAGAACCGAGAGCTTCACGGGTTCCCAGCTAGTTACTATACACTACTTGTTGCTAATATCAATACCCTAGCAGCACACATGTCACTGAACAATTGTGGTTACTTGTGCGCAACTTATTCCAGTCACAATCAAGTTGCAGTAGTTTATTTCGATCGAAGTGTGCTGCTTGGGTAGAGATATGATGGTAATTTGTTTGCTTTGTAGCGCTCCAAATTCGTCATAAGTCTAAATAATAACACTTGGTTCACAATTTTCAGGCACTTGCTGAACCGTTGAAATGATTTTTGTGAAAAAATCCACGTTATTTTGATATTATTCACAGCGCGAAGTAAACAAAACCGTAGCTTCGTGTGGTGATAATTTGCGACTGATCCTTCTTAATGCTCTTCTTTTTTTCTTTCCCTTATTTAACGTCGGTCTCTGTTCCGCAATCGTGTGCCAATCACCGACGGACATCGATTGCTATCCATTGACGGCAATCGAATGTGCAGGAAGGCAGCTTCCACACCTGCGTAAGATATCGCTCCTAAAAAGCCTGAATTTATAAAGAGACGACATGTCAAAACTGGAACAATCGATTGTCTGTCAAAGTCATAGGAAAAGTCAAATGGATAAGATTTCTTCATAAATGCAGGCTCTTTAATCACACCCATTCAACACACATGGGCAGGGTACACGTCAGGTGATGGTTGTAGCCGACGTTGAGAAGATGTTCCGACAGATTTGGACGAACTTGATCGACACTCCTCTTCAATGCGTTCTTTGGTTGGGCACCGATGGAAGCGTTGTAGCGTATGAACTGCTGACGGTGACATATGGCACCAAATCAGCACCGTATCTGGCGACTCGTACGTTGAAGCAGCTGGCAAGTGACGAACGATAGCAGTTTCCCTTGGCTGCACCAGCAGTAGAAGAGGACGTGAATACGGACGACGTTATGTCTGGAGCGGACGACGTTGAATCTGCCGACCGCAATTCGACCAATTGAGGCGACAAATCGACGCAATGATGAACCGTAGAGGATTCAAGTTGTGAAAATGGGCCTAAAACTGTCCCTCTGTACTTGAAGACATGCCGAAGGAGAATTTGGCGCTACCGGATTCTAATGGGATTGACTGGGACCATGATGCAGAGGTGAAAACATTGGGTTTGACATGGCTTCCCAACGTGGACTGTTTCAAGTTCTCGTTCACGATACCACCACTAACGGATGACCAGATCCTAACGAAGCGACAAGTGCTCTGCTTCATTGCGAAATTGTTTGATCCACTGAGACTGCTCGGTGCGACGATCACAGCAGCAAAAATGTTCATGCAAATGCTCTTGTGGTTGAAGGGAGAACACGGGCAATGTCTGCAATGGGACGACCCACTACCTGGAACGGTGGGTGAGGAATTGCGAGCATTTCACAAGCAAATTCCTGCACTGAACATGATTCGCATATAACGGTGTGGCATAGCACCAAGAGCGGTGCCCGTGCAATACCACTGCTTCTCAGATGCATCAATTCTCGCTTACGGTGCCACAATCTACGTTCGGAGTAAACGACAAGATGGTTAGGTTTCGGTGCACCTTCTGACCTCGAAATCAAAGGTAGCACCTCAATCACTGCCACGGTTGGAGCTATGTGGTGCTCTTCTAGTGGCTCAACCTTGGGTAAAAGGTAGCGGAATCTCTGAAAGCAGACGGCAGCGTTCACTTCTGGTCGGTCTCAACCTGTGTTCTCCACTGGATTCGTTCTTCTCCAGGAATGTGGACCACTTTCGTGGCGAACAGGGTCGCCAAAATTCAAGCGCTGACAGAGGGAAACATGTTTCGGGAAGCACCAATCCCGCTGACCTAATTTCACGCGGAATCGCTCCGAAGGATATTCTCGAGCACGACTTATGGTGGCATGGACCCACCTGGTTAGAGGATCCTCCTGAAGAATGGTCTAAAGGAGCTGGAAACCCACCAGAAGAAGATTTCGAACGACGACGCAATGTGGTGCTTTGCGCTTCGTCGATGAAAAGAGAATTCGTTTCGGATTACTTAGTGAATTTCTCATCGTTTACTAGGCTAATTAGCACAACAGCTTACTGGCTACGCTTCATGGACAACTTACGGTGTCCAGAAGAACAAAGACGGACAGAATACGCGATTATCTGGAAAGTGCAAGCGGAATGGTTTAACCCTCGAATCGATGAAAACGGTATCCTGCGAGTTGGTGGTAGACTAGCGCACTCGAATCACAACAGACAAAACACCCGATGGTTTTACCCGCTAGACATTCATTCACGGAATTCGTTTTACGCTTCTATCACCACAAACATCTGCACGCTGGGCCTCAACTACTTTTGGGTACGGTTCGGCAACGATGTTGGCCACTAGGTGGTAGAAATCTTGCGCAAAGGTTGTTCGTCAGTGCCAGCGTTTTTTTTTTAGCGAGACTGTCGATCATCCAGCAACAGATGGGTGAGCTACCGGCTGCTAGAGTTACGGTTTCGAAACCGTTTTCCAAGACTGGTGTCGATTTCTTCGGACCAGCCCATACCCGAGCAGGACGTGGACGACAACCGGCCAAGGGCTTTGTTGCGATCTTCGTGTGCATGGCAACGAAAGCGGTTCATATGGAGTTCATCTCTGATGTGTCGGCAGAACGGTTTCTTCAAGCGTTACGAAGATTCTTTGCCCGCCGAGGACGGAGTACGGATATCTACTCGGACAATGGTACAAACTTTGTTGGTGCCAGAAATCAAATTCAGGATCTGATCGCGTTACTGAAAGGCAAAGAACATCATGAGACAGTGTCAAAAGAATGTGCGAATGAAGGCATTTTTTGGCATTTCAACCCTCCGAGTGCCCCACATTTCGGTGCGTTATGGGAGGCAGCGGAACGTTCGGCGAAGTTCCACCTTCTACGAGTTCTCGGTAGCAATCCTGTATCACAAGAAGACTTTGTCACTCTGCTAGCACAGGTAGAAGGCTGTTTAAACTCAAGACCATTGACAGCTCTAGCCGATGGTCCATTAGAACTAGAAGCGTTAGCACCAGCACACTTCTTGACTGGAGGTTCACTGCTTACTATGCCCAGGCCAGTGACAAGGCCTATACTACCTACCTATGAACTCAAAATTTAGCAAAAGACACCTCCCTATAGCTGTCAAATTTACTTTTGGGAATATTCCTCAAAATTACTTTTCCGTTTTCTTTTCAGCTGCGTACCAGGCTACAGCTGGCTTTTTTTTTCTTAGTTACGAATTCGGCTGACTGAGTGGCTTTTACTCAGATTGACATTTCTCGATTACTCAGATTTTGACAACCTAATGCATCAGACGATATTGAGTACGATCAACTCACCCGGTGAGTAAGCTGAAGTAAGCGTGAGGCGACGATGGAGTCACTCGCGTCGTTACAGTACGGACATCAACCGGTTCGATGAAACGTGTCAAGAACGAGCAAACCGATCGTAGTAGCTCTATTAAGATATATTAGATCGTAGTAGCCATGCGTTTGAGTTTGAAGTTAAATAAATCATTCTTCTAATTATTCTTCGACAGAAGTAGTCGTCTTTCCATAACTCTCTACTATCACGACAGGTTATGGGCCCAGCCATCCTGTAACCCTTGGAAACGGAAGATTGTTAGTCGAAGAAATTTTTTTTTCACGAAGAACCGGAAGAATGCAAGCGGATGCTACCTTTTCGACGGGAAGAACTTCCCTAACTGTAGTTTCCGGATTGAGACGTTATTGGAGGAGCGGCAGCTAATCGATTGCATCCGGCGAGAAGCGGACGAAATTCCGGAGATCCAAGTGGCTGAAACGGATACGGCACAGGTAAAGGCGCAGAGGGAGACGAAGCTGGCGGAGCGGAAACTTCTGGAAGCTCGTTGCAAGTCGTTGCTGGTGGAGAAGATCGCAGATTCACAGCTGGAGTACATCAAGGTCAAGTCTACTCCGAAGTCGATCTGGGCAACGTTGCAGAACTTGTTCGCGAAGAAGGGAATTTCCGGCCAGTTTTACCTACTGAAGCAACTGGCCGTAATGAAGTACAGCGAAGCGGAACCGATGGAAGAGCACCTGCTGCGGTTCGAGAGGATCATCCGGGAGCTGGCCTCGGCGGACATCGTGATGCACGAGCGGCTGGTGGTGTTCAATTTGCTGCAAACCATGCCGAAATCGTTCCAGCAGCTGGTGACAGTCCTCGAAACCCTGCCGGCGGAGCAGTGCACACTCGAATTTGTGAAGGCCAGGTTGCTGAGTGAAAACGTGAAGCGTCAGAACAACTACGAACCGGAAGGCACTCTGGATGGTGAGTCGGCGTTTTTCAGTGAGCGGCCCAAGATGAAGTGTTTTTCCTGTGGCAAAGTGGGTCACAAACGCGCAAACTGCCCCATGAAGAAGGACTTGGACCAACGGAAGTCATCCGGGAAGCCGAAGAGGAAGGAAAAGGCCAACGTCGCTGGGTCCGGAGTGGCGTTTGTAATGGAGTCGAACGGTGAAGCGAAGCATGACGGTGGGTATCTGAGTCAGTTCTGGTGGATTCTCGATACAGGTGCCTCCAAACACATGGTGTAGTCAGCGGATTGCCTTCGAGACGTGGTGAAGCTGGACAATCCGGTGCCAATCGTGGTGGCCTCCGGGAAGGTCGTGTACAGCTATCACTCTGGCACGGTAAGCATGGTCTCGATGGTCGGAAAGCGTCAAATCAAAAGCGTGGTGAATGACGTCCTGTACGTGCGGGAACTGCAGTACAACCTGTTCTCCATTCGGCGCATCGGCAAGCTGGGATGCGTGTGACGTTTGAAGGTGATGCTGTGGAAATCAAGCACGGCAGCGAAGTGGTTTACCACTGGTAAATTGTCCGGCAAGACGTACGTGCTGAACGCCACCGCGAAGCGTGGACCAGTGGATGAAGCGCTCTGGTAGCCTTGCCGGTGAACGAGTACGAGCTGTGGCATCGGAGGTTCGGCCACATTGGCAAGAGTGGTCTGAAGACTCTGGTGCGCAACGAGATGGTCATCGGCATGGTGCTGAGGAAGGACGCATTTCAAGACAACGAAGTGTGTGAACCTTGTGTGCTTGGGAAGCATGCGAGACAGCTTTTTGGAGACGTACCAGTACCGAGATCCAACAAGCCGTTGGAGCTGGTACACAGTGACGTGTGCGGTTTCCTGACCCCGACAGCCTGGAACGGAAAAAGGTATTTCGTTACATTCACCGACGATTTTACCCATTTTAGCGCCGTATACATCCTTGCGGCGAAAAATGAGGTACTGGAGGTCTTCAGCAGTACGCGAGCATGGCTGAGGGGCATTTCGACAGCAAGATCGCAACGAGTTCCAGCAGTACTGCCGAGACCGTGGAATGCTAGTGGAGTACATCGTTCCATACACGCCACAGTAAAACGGCGTAAGCGAGCGTTTGAACCGGACGATCCTGGACAAAGCGAGGGCGATGGTTCAGGATTCTGGCCTACCGAAGAAGCTTTGGGGTGAAGCAGTTCAAGCGGCGGTGTACATCGTCAATCGGAGCCCGACGATGGCGTTGAACAAGAAGACGCCGTACGAGATGTAGTACGTGCACAAACCAGACGTGTCAAAACTCCGCATCTGGGGGAGCAAAGCCTACAGCTTCATTCCCAAGGAGAAGCGATCAAAGCTAGACGCGCGTAGCCAGGTATGTTACTTCGTGAGCTACGGTACGAACGGGTATCGTTTGTGGGACAGCCACAAGCAGAAGGTGTTTCTTGCTCGTGATGTCATCATGAATGAATCAAGGTATACGTACCAGCGAAGAACCTGTGAAAAATGTCAAAGACGACGAAGCGCAACCGGTTTGGACCCGACCGGAATCGCAGCCGGTAGTCCCAGATGAACCAGTAGTTACAATTGAGCCAGCAAATGAACAAGTTGATCCTCCAAACGTCGACCAGGATGACGACAACGATGAAACACTGGTGTAAGAAGATGATTATGAAGAAGAAGAGGTTAACCCGAGAAGAAGCGTACGTGTACGGAAGGCCCCGGCAAAGTTGGGCGACTACTCGTGCCTGGCGTACGCGTTGAATGCGGAGAACTACGTGCAGAACCTACCGGACACCATTGAAGGGATGAAGTCGCGAGAGGATTGGCCGCAGTTGCGTGAAGCCATTGAGGACGATCTGAAATCACTAGCTGAAAACAATACCTGGGAGCTGGTAGATCTACCGTCGGGACGAAAACCGGTGGATTGAAAATGGGTGTTCAAGCTAAAGATGACGCCGGATGGCAACGTAGACAAGCACAAGGCGCAGTGGTATGGATATGACTCTGAAACCTACGCTCTGGTGGTGAAGATGTCGACGGTTCGAATGGTGCTGGGATTGGCAAACCAGGAGAACTTGCTGATCCACCAGATGGACGTCCGGACGGCGTTCTTGAACGGTCATCTATCGGAGGAGATCTACATGCGTCAACCTCCAGGATTTGAGGAGGGGGATCGAGTCTGTAAACTAAACAAATCCATCTACGGTTTGAAGCAGGCATCGAAGGCGTGGAATGACTATTTTCACGAGTTTGCAACCCGGATCGGCTTTCGCAGGTCCGAGAGAGCTGACTGTACGTATGTGAGCGTGATGGTGAGAAGGTGTTCCTGCTGCTGTATGTCGATGATATCCTCGTCGTCTCTCGTTCCTTGGGTGTCATCGGTACTATCAAGAAGCTGCTGAGAAGTCAGAGTTCTCGATGCAAGACATGGGCAAACAAAGATGTTCCTGGGATTGAAGATTAACCGGGACGTGTTGTCGGGACGAATGCGACTAAGTCAGGAACACTACACGAAATCGATCCTGAAGCGATTCGAAATGGAGAAGTGCAAGCCCGTATCAAATCCCATGGAAGCGGGTCTGCAACTTGCGAAGAACGACACGGACGAGAAGCTGGAGAAGCCATACTGTGAGCTGATAGGTTGCCTCACCTAGTTGATGGTGACGTCCAGACCAGATCTCAGCGCAGCGGTGAATTACTTCAGTCAGTTCCAGAGCAATCCATCCGACGATCACTGGGTGCACGCCAAGCGGATTTTGCGGTATCTGCAGGGGACAGCTGATCACGGACTGGTGTACGACCGGTCCCATCCGGCAAGTGACTGGCTATGCGGACGTGATTTGGGCTACGGATATCAACGACAAGCGTTCGGTTTCGAGAATACTGTTCAAGCTGTACGGAGTCACAGTCTGTTGGAGTACCAGGAAGCAGAGCACCGTATCCTTGTCGTCGACCGAAGCGGAATGTTCCGCTCTAGCAGACGCAGCGTGCGAGGCCATTTGGATCGGCAAGGTCTTGAAGGATTTGGGGGTGCTCGAACCGCAGCCACCACTTTCATATGAAGATAATCAATCAACCGGACCTTCGAAGCGTTTGAAGCACACCGACGTCAAGATACATTTTGTGCGGGAGTGTGTAGCTTCGAAGAAACTTGAAGTTCGCTTCATTCCAACGGGTGAGCAGCAAGCTGACTTGTTGACGAAAGGTTTGTCGACGATGCCGTTCCGGAAGCACTGTTCGAGTATCGGAGTTTTCCCACGATCAGTTTGAGGAGGGGTATCAACAACGAGCAAACCAATCGTAGTAGCTCTATTAAGATATGTTAGATCGTATTAGCCATGAGTTTGAGTTTGAAGTTAAATAAATCATTCTTATAATTATCCTTCGACAGAAGTAGTCGTCTTTCCATAACTCTCTACTATCACGACAAAACGTCCGGTAGCAAAATTGTGTTTACTATCGTCACCAGCTCAAAACCAAACCTCTGATCAAAATTGAGTCGGTTTTCCAGTGCGTCGAGAAGAGTTCTTTTCTTTCTTTATTTTCAGAAGTTTCGCCGGTAACTTCTGTTGGCACAACCATGCCAGCATCGAATAAAGTTAATGATTTGACATACTAGATTTAATGCAGTGTAGCTTACAGCACACGACCCCATGTAACTGACAGTAAAAATAAAGTTTTAGTTCCTACTCGTTTCTTCCAGACAACAGACGTTGTACCATTACTATCTCGCTGCATTACTATCTCGACCCCGGCGTCAAGAAGCAAGGGGAAACCGACGACGCCTGGAACGCGTTGGACTCCAAGGCTCGGTCCACCATCGGCCTCCTGATCTCAGATAACCAACACGGGCTGATCCGTAAGGCCAAGACAGCGAAGGCAGCATGGGACGAGATAAAGAAGCACCACGAAACAGCAACCCTAACCTCAAAAGTTTCGCTTCTGAAGCAGATCTGTGATAAACGTTTCGCGGATGGTGAAAATATGGCGGAGCACCTCTTTGCCATGGAGGATTTGCGATGGTCTTGAGAAGTCTGCCGAGTTCCTACGACACGCTGACGACCGCCCTAGAGAGCCGGTCTGACACCGACCTCATCCTCGAACTCGTCAAACGGAAGCTGCTGGACGAGGCCGTAAAGCATCAAGGGTCATCCGGAGATTTGGTGCTGAAAGACGGAACTGTGCACGGTCGGAACAACAAGAAGAAACCCCTAATTTGCCACCGGTGCAAAAAGGAGGGCCATAAGCAGTTTGAGTGCCCACCGCGCGGTCGTGATTCGGACAGCGACCCGAAGCCGAAAGGAAAACAACAGAAGAAAAAGGAAGATTGTGTTTCGTTCGCGTTCGTCGCCGGCGCATGTGAAAGTTCTAACGATTCGAAGCCGTGGGTAGTGGACTGGGGTGCGACGAGCCACACAGTTGCCGATCGGAGTTTTTTCAGTGAATTGAAAAGTTGTGACATTAAATCTGTGACGCTTGCCGACGGAAAATTCGCGAAAGTGGAAGGCCAGGGGTGTGGGACGATTGACTGTTGTGATGAAAATGGACTACCGAGAAAAATGAACATAAGTGTCGCGCTTTACACACCCGGTCTTGCCACGAACTTGTTGTCGGTACCGGCAATAGTGGAGAAGTTTTGATACCCGTGGGTACCGAATCTTGCGTGACGGGACGACGGTAGCCGCGGCAACGTTGAAGCGTGGGCTGTACCAGCTGAAGCAATCGGAGGAGGTCGTGTTGTCGGCCAGCAGCCACCAACAACAAAGACTGCCAGCACGTCTGGCACAGACGGTTCGGGCACAGGGACCCGACCGCGATCATCCGGATGAAGAAGGAAGACTTGGTAAGCAGTTTGAAAGTGTTTGAGTGCGGCATCGAAGAGCCATGTGATTATTGCCTGAAAAGGAAGAGCTCCCGCGCTCCATTCCCGAAGGAGTCATCATCAAACACGAAAGCGACGATGGACCTGGTGCACACCGATGTGTGCGGCCCGGTCGAAGTGCCATCCGTCAGCGGGTACCGTTACTTCATGACTGTGATCGACGATCACTTCCGCTACTGCGTGCTGTACCTTCTGATACACAAGTCAAAGGTGGCAGCCAAAATCCGGGAGTACGTGGCGCTAGTGCAGAACCGCTTCGGCCGGAAGCCGAAAATTATTCGCTCGGATCAAGGCGGAGAATATACCGGCTACGTGATTTCTACAGAAAGGAGGGAATACAGCCGCAGTTTACGGTGGGCTACAGCCCGCAGCAAAACGGCGTAGCGGAACGTAAGAACCACTACCTCGCCGAGATGGTTCGATGCCTTTTGTTTGAGCTTTGACACGGAACCAAACCGGACGTGGAGAACCTGAAAGTGTTCGGATGCAGCGCGTAGGTTCACGTTCCGAAAGAAAAGCGGAAGAAACTCACGACCACTGCGAAGGAGCTCGTCTTCGTAGACTACTCACTGGAGCACAAAGTCTACAGGCTCCTGGACAAATCTACGCGGAAAGTGATAGTGAGCCGAAATCGAAAGTGCTACGGAAGTGCCTGCCGAGGTTGGTCATAAGAAGAAGAAGAAGCCAATCGTGAAGCCGGCCCCTGTCTGCAGCCAGGAGGAGATAATAGTGTTTGACTCGGTACTGAAGAAAATCGAGCCCGTTGCCGAATCCGTAGCGGAAGAAGATGTAGATGACGAGTTTGGTACTGCGGAGTCCGAAGCAGATCGTTTCAGTGACGTCGATCCTGTGCGTGGTATTGAAGAAGCCAACGATCAGGATGACCACGAACGTGAACCCAGAAGATCCGAACGGGCCAATAAAGGTATCCCGCCGGAACGGTTCGACGAGATGACCAGCGTGACGAAGCATTTTGTGAAGGAACCACGAACGTACGAGGGAACGGTCCAACGCTCCGAAAAGGCTGTCTGGCAGGCAGCGATGGAGGAGGAGATCGGCGCACTCGCCGAGAACCAGACCTGGGAAATGGTGCAACTGCCTCCTGGAAGAAAAGCGATCGGCTGCAAGTGGACGTTCAAGGAGAAGGAGGACGAGACCGGTCAAGTTGTACGACACAAGGCAAGGCTGGTAGCGCAAGGGTTCACCAGTAGTGAAGCAAACAACCCTCAGGACGCTACTAACGATCGCGAATCGAGACGGCATGATGGCAAAACACTTGGACATCAAGTGCGCCTACCTTTATGCCGACCTCAAAGAAGATATCTTTATGAAGCAGCCCCTCGGATTCCAATCGGACGGCAATTTGGTGTGCCACTTGAAGCGTTGCCTGTACGGCTTGAAACAGTCGGCGAGGGTTTGGAATGCGAAAATCGACGGCATCTTCAAGCAGATGGGTTTCGTGCAAGGCAAGGCGGACTCGTGCCTTCACGTGAAAAAGATCAAGGACGGGAAAAGGTGCTTCATCGTGATTTACGTGGACGATATGGTCGTCTTCTACCACTCGGAAAAGGAGTTCGAGCAAATTCGGACCGCCCTGGAGAAACATTTCAAGCTGTATTCTCTGGGAGATCTGCGTCAATTTCTCGGAATGCACATCGAAAAGGTCGACGGGCCCTACACCGTGAACCAAGGAAACTACATCGAGAAGCTGCTTGGAAGGTTCAGACATGGGGACGCTAAGCTGTCGAAGATACCGCTTGACCCAGGCTATATAAAACAAACGGAGGAGACAGCCCTGCCGACGAACACGTCCTATCGTTTGCTGGTGGGCAGTTTGTTATGTGTCGCGGTCAATACCAGGCCGGACATCAGCATCGGGACTTCGCTACTGTGCAGGAAGGTGTCAAATCCGACAGATCGCGACTGGACAGAAGCTAAACGTACGCTGAGGTTCCGCAAGGGGACCAAGAACTTCCGTCTGCACCTGGGTGGCGGAGCCGAAGGTCTCGAGTGCTTCGTCGATGCGGATTGGGCCGGAAATGATTTAGTCTAAAATGTACACCGTCGCGAGTAGTCGACCGGGGGCGAACCCCGTACGAAATAATTTTGTTTAGTTAGTAAGAATAAATGTAGTGTCTAGTAAATAAAATCAATGTTGTGCTTTTTGTAAAATAAACGGTATTTTGTGGATAAGACGTATAGTGTTCTACGTATCAAGAAGGAGAATTGGTCTATGGATGACGAAGGACTAGTTCTCTGGGAGAAACTGCTGCTGTTACAGACGCATCTACAGAATGGCAGAACCGGTCTGCACTGGGTTCTTGTTGACACCATACATCAATGCTGCAATTAGAACTGGATTCTGCAATTCTCTTTACCTAAACAATTTGCATTCGGTCCGGATCCCATGGCCATCTGGGGTAAGCAGGACTATTCTACGTGGCATGGGGACTCTGTCAAAACATAAATCTTTTCGAAACTATGGACATCCGTCAAATACCCTGTAGACTTTCTTATAGAGGTCCATCCCCAGGGCACGGGGAGTATCGTCAATTGTGCAAACATTTATTATGATTTGGACACCCTCGCTGGAAAGTCGAAAATTTACTATGATGTAAACAAAGAAGTAAACCTTAGCAACGCTTGGCAAAATGTCAACACAAAGCAGTGATGCTGTTTTATATTATATTTAGTGTGCTACGACGTGCTTCGACACAGTGTGCATAGTTGATTAAACCTTGCATAATATCTACTACTGTATAGTTGTTATATTGAACTATGAAAAATATACAAATTCCGGGAAAATATCGGTAAAAACCAATAAATTGCACGGGATTTTAATGAATATTGTAACTAGGATGTCCCAAGACCCGTTGAGGTACTTCTGAATGGAATCCCAAAAAATATTCTTCCTTCTCCTTACCACGCCACTGGCTGCCCATAATGGCAAAGTACAATTAGTACGCCAACCCCAAACCCACAACTTCGGATCGATTACGAATCGCATTCCCCGCGGAGGCGGAAAACTACGAGATAATTAGCTTCAATTATAGCTTCGATTCTGCTTTCTGCTCCGACTGCCATTTTCCCAGTCGACTCCCCCGCCGCTCGCTACAGCATTTGCATTAGACGATTCGCTGAGACCCACAAAAGCGCGCCGCTCCAATTACGTTCTTCGACTTTTCTAGCTCTGATCCTTTTCCTATGTCTACTCTGCACCACCCAAGCCAAGTTTTGTGCTCACTGTTGTTTCTTGCTAGGTAAGTATTCCGTTCGCCTTCCACCGATGATGTGTAATTAAATCCTTATTCAATATTTAATTGATTTCTTCGATTCCGTGCAGCCCCATCGGTGATTATTATTTTCCCTCCTATCTCGGTCCATGTATTCCGCTTTCCCATTGGGAATCAAATGCAAAAGTCTTACCCATTTTACCCTTCTGATGGCGGCTCTAAGTAGGGGAAAAAAGTAATATCAACCGTCGAAAGCCCTCGAAGCCTACTCTGTGAGCCTACGCAGTCAGTGACTGTGAGCTGTGAGGATTGAGAATCGATCGCAGCAGCCTGGTTTTTATTTCCTTATCAAGGTAAACAAATGGGCTCACCTGCACGTGTGCGTTTGTGTGTCGTCAGTTCGTGCAGAGCCTATAAATCAGAGCTCAGTCACCCACAGAAGGCAAACAACGAAAAAGAAGTCCAATAAAAACTTGTGCTATTTGTTCGGTGCGTTAAAACCGAGTCAAACAACGGATAAATGGCTGTCTGGCGTTGGATGGCTGCGCGGGATTTGCAATGGCTTCGGGGAAAAGTCAATAAAAATTGCATTTTGGACGTCTTTAGAACGGTGGGACATGCTTACAGAAAGTTTGTTCGCAGAAAGTTTTATTCTTGTTGAAGCGTTGAGCAAACAGAAAAACCAAACTTAACGTTAAAAACCGATAACCGAGCATCAAAATTTTGCCTACTTTAATCATCACTCAAGACGTTTCCGAACCACCACCAATAGTCGCTCAGCCAACTGAGATCGATCGTTACATCAGCAACCATAAACGTCTATTCTTCCGAAAAGTTCTTTGGAAAGCGCTTCAGCTCGGTTTCGTAAAGCGTAAATTTCACTTGAAAACAGAAAATAGGAAAACTTTTCCATTTCCCCCAAGCCAACCCGGTCCCGTAAGACTTTGTAATAGTTTTGTAAAGTATAGACAAATGCACGAGGCTTACGTCGGAACGGGAGGCCACCATCGAGGAAACATTGACGGCCGAGAGCGAGCGCACAAAAGAACGAACATCATCATCATTCCTTTTCTGGGTGCTGGGAAGAGGAGCGCATCTTCAAGTGGAAATGTTTTCCGTTTTTTTTTCGGATCTAAGGATCTCGTGGAACGAAAAACGCAAGTCAGGAGTAATTTATTTGTTAAATTGCATCCTGAACGCGATGGATGCGATAGCTGAGTAACTTCACGCTGCGCTGTATTGTTTCGTGGTATTTCCACGAAACCACGCCGTGTAGATTGGAAATGTTATGGTTTTAGCTAGCGGAATCATGAACTTGTAGCCTAATCGGAGGCGGCAAACGCGTCAAGCGTATTCTTCTATTACTTTGGCTTTATTACGGGGACACTCACAGGGACTTTTCACCGGTTACCGGTCTTTGAGCATTTCCACTGTTGTTAACTGACAAAACTTCAAGGCTGCAAACAGCGTGTCGATGCATGTTTACAGGGCTGATTCTCGGCAATGCGACGATGAATCGTTATGATTTAGCCACTTTTCGAAAGGTATGGCTATCCACTATTGGTTGGCCATCCGGAAAGGAAAATCCTGGAAAAGTCCCGAGCAAAATGCATGTCGATTCAATTTGACATAACTGGTTCTCCGCAATTTGATGAGGAATCGCAGTAGACTGCGCTTGAAAGCTGACGTGTTTTTCTTTTGCTGCGTATTTTTCGTCAGCGAGTTAAACATTGTTGGCTTTCAATTTGTTAATTTATGTGCTTAGTTTCAAGTGTTCATAAAGTTATCATTCAGTGATATATCGTGTTTGCCTTGGGTGACTCGGTTGACCTTGAATCTAACCACATAACATATGTGGAACTTCATCAAAGAAAAGAACAGCAACTTCATGCAAACGCTAATCCAGAAAGTGTTTACTCCGAGGGGGCGACACATCTAAAATGGCATGTGGATGGCAGATAAAATGCATCTACTTTTTTCGATCATTGTAGTTTCTTCATATTCGACTTCCTACTGTTCGCTGCCTCATTCACTGCATCAGGCTGCATCTACTTTTTTTTATGCTACAAAAGATGCAGAAGATAGACGTAGTTTTTGACGTAAATGGCAAAACAAGAAACGAGAAATTATATTTGAGTATGAGAGAACAGCGAAAAATGTTCGGTTTTTTAAATCCTCCAGTAAATTAAACGGTTTTAAGTGATGAGTGTTGACGAAAAAACTGCAGAATATCTCCAAAGCGGTCGGCAGGTTGTTCAAAGTGTCATCAAGGAAAGCGAGGTACCCAGTTTTGTTGAGAAACACAGATTTAATGTGATTTATTTGGCTAATACCGCCTTGCTTCACTCTCTAGGTTTAGCATGGACATCCAGCTCGGGATTGATCTCTTCAATCATGAAGTGTTCCCGAGTTTATCTGACATCTAAGAATAGTTTTCGAATGGTCCTCATAGATTTATTATATTTTTTATATATCATCTCTGAATTTTATGATTTATTAAACGACTATTGAAAACACAGTCATTTGTACAAAATAATATTCCTGATTATTTAGGCTTCTTTTTTCGTCTAGAATTATATATTAGCGTAGCTTTATAATAGTTTCTACATGTTACTGTTGAGGTGCAAATCCCGGTATCGCTTCCGGAATCACGTTACGTCCTTGTAAGCGTTAATTCTTTGAGAACCACCGAAATTGTTTCTTTAGACTTTGTACGGTTTAAAAGGACAACATCGAAAATGATTTCATTTTTATTTGCATTTCAAGATATTTTGCTATTGGACAGTACGACAGGATGTACAACAGGGGCTTTTGGTATTTTGCTGACCGAAGTTGTGATCGGCGATAGATTTATCGAAAACTTCGATCATAACGACATAACGTCCAGTAAAAAATCTTTCAATACGACGTGATAGGGCAAAACCATGTCTGTAATCTCCTATTGCTATCATCCTAACGTTTCTCAATTTTTCAGTTTAAGAACGAGTACGGGTATAATTCCATAGTTTCATTTTCTCCTCATCGTTAGGCATGGAAAGCTCTTCGTCTTGCGACATATACCAAAATTCCATGACCACGTGCTGCACAACTCATCCACCGAATAAATTCAGCGTTTATCGGTACACTTTACCAGCAAATTAATTATTCTCTTCGTGGTATATTCTCCCGTATGCTCTTCGTTATTGAACTCCTAGTTCTTCGTCATCGGTCAGGATACCGGCAAACATGACCGAAGAGTAGCACCGTAGCACAAAACACACAAAATGACGGCTGAAAAAATATGCAGCAGCTGACTTTCATTTGTGTTTTTCATGGCTTTTACGTAACTGTTTTTGTGGTGTTTATTACGTTTTATTCATGATCGAGATACACTGGCGTCGTGTAAACATAGAGTAGATAGGGGTATGTAGAGGAGCATGTATAAAGTAGGGGCAAGGTTTCTGATATCTGTTACATCTCCCTTTTCAAAAAGAACAACTACAAATTTAGTCTGGTTACTGGTTTGATCGTTCTTTCTGCTCTTGTCACGTATGGCTGAAGGCCGCTATCATCATTGGATTGAAGAACTGGTAGAGAAGGTTGACCCTGTGGTGATACAGCTGGCGACGATGACGGCGTATTTCCAGTTTCGGATGACAGTCCATCGGGATCGATTCCTTCGGGATTCTCGGGATCATTTTCACTAATGGCTTCGGGTTTAGGTGTAATCGAGACAACGGATCTCCTTACATGCTTCATGTTGCGTCGAACGATGTCACCGTTGTTTTTCTCAACGATAATAGACCGTGGAGTGTCCGTTTTGGCGATCACTTTACCCGACTCCCAGATATTAGTCAACTGATTCTGCACCAGTACATTATCGTTGACATCCAATTCCAGGCGTTTCCGAGCTCCTCGATCATAGTAGTCCTTCTGTTTCTGCCTCGCAGCTTTTAGGGATTCCTTGACGTTTTCGACAACAATTGGTTTTAGCTTCTCTTCTACTATCGGCAGCGGAGTTCTTGTTATCCTGCTAATAATCCTTTGGTTCGGCGACAATAGTTCCTTAGATCGTGGAATATTGCGGTAGTTCAATAAACCAAGCTGTACGGAGCTGTTGTCTTCTTTGCACTTCCTTAGAATGTTCTTGGCTATTTGAACTGCTCTTTCAGGTAGACCGTTGCTTTGTGGATAGTACGGGCTCGACGTTACGTGTTCGAAATTCCACGTTGATGAAAACTTTTTAAACAATTGTGACGTATACTGCTTCGCGTTATCGCTGTTGAGCTCTTCTCGAACTCCCCAAACTGCAAACCATGTTTCCAGCTTCTGTATTACCTCCGATGACTCCATCGTGCGCAGTTTCTTAAAGTCAATCCATCCCGAATAGCTATCGATGAGTACCAGATAATTTACTCCGTTGAAGTGGAAAATATCCGAAGCGACTATCTGGAATGGATAGTCAGGAATCCTCTTGACGATCATCGGTTCCTTTACACAACTTCGACTTCATCCACATACCGCTGGATGTCACGGCCCATGCCAGACCAGAACACTAACTGTTTCGCACGTTTAATGCAAGACTGGATTCCGAAGTGTCCAGCATGCGTAAGGCTCAGTACTTTCTTTCGAAGCGATTCTGGTACCAGAATGCAGTCACCCTTGAAAATCACACCTTCATACGTTGATAACTCATCTCTGAAGTTCCAATAGGGCTGGAGATCACCATCCACATGTGCTAGTTCTTCTGGCCAACCTTCGAGTAAGCAGCGAATTAGTTTCTGCAACACTTCAGACCTTTCAGTCTCAGCTACAATTTGATTTATCTACGGCTTCGTCACGTTGAGTACCACGTGAACCTCTAGCTCATCCTCGTTTTTCTCCTTCGGGTTGTCAACGTCACGGCTTAACGTATCAGCAATTGGTACATTCTCTCCTCTTACGCAGATAATCAACGGTGCATACGGTTGGACATCGAGAATGATGCGTTTCAGTCGTGGTGGGGCTTTATCCAATGGTTTCTTGAATACCGATTCAAGAGGCTTATGGTCGGTTTCAATTGTTACCGGCCTCCCGAAGATATAAGGATGAAACTTCTGACATCCGAATCTAATTGCAAAGGCCTCTTTTTCGATTTGAGGATAATTTTGTTGAGATGGAGTCAGCGTTTTAGATGCATATGCTACCGGGCGTCCTTCTTGCAGGAGAACTGCTCCCATCGAGTGTGAGCTGCAGTCCACCGATAGCACGTTTTCCTGATTCACGTCATAGAATTTCAGCGTTGGGAGACTTGAGAGATGTCTTTTTATCGTCTCGAATGCTGCTTGTTGTTCGTGGCTCCAAACCCAAGCAACTTCCTTCTGGAGTAGCAATCTTAGAGGAGCTGTAATTTGCGAGAGGTTAGTAATAAATTTCGAAAGGTAAGTTACCATTCCAAGCAAACGTTGTAACTGCTTCTTGGTTTCCGAAACTTTCAGCCTTCTGATTGCCACAATTTTCTCGTCGTCTGGTTTCAGTCCCTCCGCCGATACGATGTGTCCAAGAAACTTCACGGATCTAACGGCGAACCGACACTTTTCCTTATTCAGCTTCAATCCAGCGCGATCTAGGCGGTCAATAACGTTCGCTGTGATCTCCTTATTCTTCTTGCTGCTACTGCTAGACGATTCCCGGTCCTTGCTCTTCTTGAAGCAGCACTCTGGCAAGTGTCCAGTTTTGTTGCTAACAGGACAGGTTTTCTTGAATGCAGGACAACTTTTCTTTCCGTGCTTAGTTCCACACCTACGGCAGTTGAAAGGTTTATCAGCTTCTCTTCCCTTGATGGCATCGCAACTCTTCGTGTCAGAGCTGATCTGGTGCAACGTTTCCGTCGTCTTTTCACTGGATCTGCAGATTTGAATTGCTTTCTCAAGGGTCAAGTTGGAGTCACTGAGGAGCTTCTCCCGAACTTTTTGACTGCGCACTCCCAGCACGATTTTGTCCTTTAGCAGTCGATCTTCCGTAGACTACCTTCCTGTGGAGTATTGAAATCACAATCCACAATAGCCTGTCGCAGCGTAATAAGAAAGCTGTCAAAACTTTCATGCGGGCCTTGGTCAGGAATATGTACGTGCTGTACGTAGGGTTAGTAGTAGGGTTGAACGCTTCGGCAAACTTTCGCTTGATCACATTCGGGTCTTTTTCTCCTCTTCCGTCAGTTGGAATCCCGTAAACGTTCCTATTATATCCGGTCCCAGACTGTTCATGAGGATGCCGACCTGCCTTTCCGCCGGGAGCTGTTTAATTCCTGCTGCTAGCTCGAACCACTCGTATTGCTGACTCCAATCTTTCCAGATTCTCGCCTTGTCAATTTGATTCCGGATGTTGATTCTCTCCGGCGGATGGGCTGAGAAACTTTGAATGGGGTTATGTACGCTGTTCGCTTGCTGCTGAGGCGGTGGCTGTGGTGGACCCAACAAACAATTTGAGTTGATCAACAGCTGAATAAGCAATTTTTTAGCTGAAGAAGCCTTTAGCTTGCCTGCATAAGCTCTTATTCAACATTCAATGTTTGTTGGGGATCGACCATTTTCGCAACTTTTACGCTTTACCGATCCGTATCCAATCAATATTTACGTTGTCCAACTTTACGTTTCGCGTTTCCGAACTATTTTTCCCGTATCCGCGATATTTTCATCGGTTTTTTTCGGGTTTTTCCGCGCGCGAAATCCACTTCTGACACCATGTGGTGTTTATTACGTTTTATTCATGATCGAGATACAGTGGCGTCGTGTATACATAGAATAGATAGGGGTATGTAGAGGAGAATGTATAAAGTAGGGGCAAGGTTTCTGATATCTGTTACAGTTTTGTTCTCTTATCAAGCAGAACTTCTAGCATAGCATCTGAAATCAAAAGCCTGCATGATAAATCCTAGAATTGGATTTAAAATTCCAAGAAAATCTCAAACTTAAATGAAAAAGTGCGTTCTACCCCGGGGTGCGTTATATACCGTTCTCCCCTACATTACAAAGGTAAGATTCTAGCTCTTATGCTCTCCTTCCATACCACCTCTCCAGGAATAGGTGTATGGGATTGAGTGGAAGAATACTTGTAGCTGTGTTGAGAGCACATTGTTTTCTAAAAGAAACCGTTTAAACACTTTCAAAAGGTACCTGATCCCCCCGTAGATACCTATTCCACAGGAACTTCTGTTGATGCGGCATAAGTCGAAGGGTAGGTAATGATTTCCACTCTCTGCTTCCAAACCAGGGTACTCTCTGCTCTGCAGAAACCGAATGTCGTAGCACTTGAAAGTTCTTGGTTAATATAAAAGCACTTGGAAGTAATCCAACGTAATACAGTATCTTACGATCTGCAAATTGGACAATCGATCAGTGACACCAGTTCACTATTCGATTAGTGAAACGCAAATTCCGGCGTTGATGATTTACAATTTACGTCACTACGGTCACTACTCAACCTTCAACTCACAGCAAAATGTAAACAAACAGTTTTGGTTCGCTACATCGCTTGCTGCTTTTGTTCGTTCAGCGTTTGGGTTGATCGCGAGAAGATGCGAGACGATATAGAAAGATGCGAAAGAGGTGAAAATAGATGTCACAGATGGAAACAAATAGTAACTTGTCGCACCAAAATATTGTCACACTTGCTGCGGATGACTGTCACAGTAGAACCCATAATTTCTATATATTTGGGTTTTATTTCAATGTTATACAAATCAGTTTTTTTTAAAGAAATAAATCAACGTTTATTTCAAAGTCAGGCTGAGGAGTCTTTAAACTTCATCCAACATCAACAGTTAGATAGTTTCCGAACAATTCTGAGCACAAATATCGAAATAAAATTCTTCCATAAATTTTATGTTTTATCACTGGGTACGATTTATACGGTCTCCACTGTACATGCTGTTTTGACATTTCTTTGTTTTGATTGTGCATCGTTTTCAGTCGATACGAGTTGAATGTTGATTTGTTTTGATTTTTCCGTACGATCGGTAAGTATTTGAGTATTTTTCCTTAAGATTTCTCCCATAAACAGACAATTTCAATTGAACAGGAAAGAAAATGGATAGCGTTGATTCTCCTGAACAAGCTATGGGCGATACGGATGACCCAGAAGTGATGATACTGCGGAGGACAATGCAATTCGGAATGTGGAAAGGACGGAAAATTCTTTCAACGAGACGAGCGAATTGGATCAATCAGATGAGCATATGTTTGCCTATACGCGTCAGTTCAAAGGCCAATCTTCTGGATCCTTTGTGGCACGGTGGCAGATTTTGGCACATATATTGAATAAGGAGGTTTCGACCAAAATGCTGATGGAACAACAAATCCAGCGTGGGAAGTGAATGAAGTACCCACTGAAGAGGAGTTTGAAAAATTCGTTCTGTTACAGTCGGGTCGTAGGCATTACCCATTGGATAAGCTTAAAGAAAGCAGCAGCCTGATGCAGAGTTGGAAAGGTAAGGATATCTCGCTGCTCCTGCATGTGTACTCTTTATCGATTAGCAACCGTACTATTTGGAACTCGGTGAAAGAGAGCTTGATCGATCCATCTGAACGGGACCTTTCAGGTGCTGCTACAACACAGGCTGTTGTCGAGTTGGCAAATGAACTGAGAACAGCACACGGAAATCATCTCGAGGCACATAGCAAGGCATGGTCGTTCTGGTCTAATTCGATTTTGAAATCTCCAGCTCATCTTAGAGAATCCCTTAAAGACCATCCTCCACAGCACCTGTTCCGGGCGAAAGAAGGACCTCATGTGAATGCTATTCGCAGAGAGATTACGGTGGCGCATACTGGTTGGCCTACGCCAAGTTTTCAATGTGATTGAGTTGAACATGGAGAGCTTGACTGCATCAATGAAAACATTCAGGATTCACCTTGAGGCCTTGGATTTGATATGTGACATGGATTGGACATGTGACTTGTT
Organism: Ochlerotatus camptorhynchus; assembly: GCF_037179485.1. Classification (NCBI taxonomy): domain Eukaryota; kingdom Metazoa; phylum Arthropoda; class Insecta; order Diptera; family Culicidae; genus Ochlerotatus; species Ochlerotatus camptorhynchus. The sequence goes on along the minus strand of NW_027040978.1, from coordinate 2,124,314 downwards.
TAATTTTTATGTTTTATGATGCGAATAAAATGACCACATGATTTTAATACTTTCATTTTCGTTTTTGCTTATTTTCTTCGAATCCTAGGTCAATTATGTTTTCCGGAGAGGCAGCTTCACATCACGAGTATTACTTTCGTTGTAGCTTTGTTGCATCCTTTTCTTTACGATTCTAAAAACGATTTCAATTGGATTATAGAACGAGGTATAAGCTGGCAAGAAAATGATGTGGATTCCAAGTGATCGAAGATACGATATTATGTTTGCATTGCAATGAATGCGGGCTCCATGGAGAATCCAAATTAAATGAAATCCGGGGTATGTTTCTTCTTTATCACTTTGTTGAGCAAACTGTCTAATATGTTGGAAGAAGTTGAGTCGAGTGAATGTTCCTTCTGTGTAGCAGTATTCCACCATCCCAGTCTGGCCTATCATACATAGACAAGAAACACGGGGCTTCCGAATGAATTCCCCGCGACAAATCAGCATTTTACGCTTTTCCGCATATCCCCGGTTTCGTAGCATTCCGCGGTTTAAAATAATGCTGGAAGAAGCAACGGTAAAAAGACGAATACGTCAAATTCATGCAAAACATTCAGTTAGGTTTAACAGAAAAAAGGTCATGAAAATATGGAAAAACAATTTTATTATTTGCGATCAACTTAACTAGTTTTGACAATATCTTGGTTTTAACTCTTCCAATTCTATAAAAAAAAAATATACTACCGATAATCGCATGAAAGTCCCATACGGATAGGAAATCAAGCAACGATGGGACTTCTATGCGATCCTATGAGGCATATACCAGAAAAAAATTGGACCTAAAAGCTATAATACAATTATGAGTTGTATTTGACTTCGTTCAGTTCATGGATGCCCATTTCTGTTAAAGTTATGGTTGAAACCATTTCACATAGGTATTCAAATATATTTGCTCGGAGCTGTCAAGCGCCCAACCTGACGATGCACGGTATTCCAACCTAGCTCAAGCCATTAAAATCTCAAACAGAGCGCAGCTGAAAAATATCACCTCCCCAGCTAGAGCATAGGTATGCTCATGTGTGCAGACAAACTTTTCCGAGCCAACCCAAACGGATGATGTTGATTTTTGAGATTACCAACATGTCGGGCCCGAATTTGCAACTAAAATGCACAAATTTGCCATCGGTTATCAAATATTGCAAAGTTGAAATGGAGTTTCCCCATTCTGTGCATCAGACGACGAATGCCAGCCGGGCTGTTTCTAGCTAGTTGCTCGCATAAAACCTCCTGTATTTTTTTTTTATTTCGGGAGCGTAGAACCAGAGCTGCTTCAAACAAGCGGTAACTTATCAGCAGTTTCAGCATTCCAGTGTAAACTTTTCCAACTTCTTTTAGCACCGTCATCCATGGCTGGTTGGTTGGCAGACGAAATTCGTAAAAACCAACCACCAGTCGAGAGCTGATCATTCCACTGTGTTTGTGTGTGCTGTGGGGAGATGGCTCGTTCCTCCCCTATTTTGGTATAAGCACACACATTCATAACCGCACATGTTTGGAATTGTTGTAAAATATGTGGAACAATCTTTCTTGCCACTCAAACCAAACATAAATTTCCATTCCACCGTTCAACTAACCGCACAAACCCACCCTATAAGGCGTAGACCAGTGCACCGATCGAAATATTTTCGGCGGCGGCGTGATTTTCCAAACCAATCGCACATGGACAAAAAAATGCTACCTAAAATATTACTAAAATTCACGAAAACGTAGGTCACTCATAGTATGATTAAATTTTCCGACACTTTCCCGGGGAAAACTTCTCGAATATGGGGAAAATTTAAGAAAATTATACACAGGTTAGAAGTGTACCAGTAGACAGACTAAAGCCATAATCAGTTTTCCTCATATTCGAGAAGTTTTCCTCGGAAAAGCGTCGGAAAATTTACTCATTCTATGAGTGACCTACGTTTTCGCGAATTTGAGTAACCTGAACTCAAATATGAGTAACTCTTACTCAATTTTGAGCGTTTTCATTGGCCGTGCATGCGGAATTTATTTAGACAAGTGTGTCAAGTACAGGTTAAATTGCAGGGGGTGGAGTCATATGACAAAGTGTTACAAACAACCCTTTTATTAAGTATAAGAAAAGTACGTTCTGTAGGGGTGGATAGTATATAAAAGCAATCTGTTGCATTACGTAACAGGCACTGCTTACTGCAAAACTCTATTTTTGCAAATGCTGTAATTTTCATGAATGAAGATTGTTTTATCCACATTGTTAGGGTGGTCACCCCAGCTATGTTGAAAAGTCGTTCACTTGGCGTGCTGGTGGCGGGCACACACAATACCTTGCGAACCAAGGCTGCCAGCCAAGGATACTTACTTAAGGGTCCTGTACACCACCGGAGGTGCAAAGGGCCAACGCGTAAGACTTCCATCCTGGGCGGCTGCTCGCTTTTGTCTTGACCTAGGCCCAGCTCAGATTCCTATAGACTTGCTTTATTTCCTTGTTGAGGCTCCGCTGCCATGAGCCCCTGGGTCTGCCTCTGCTGCGATGTCCTGCCGGATTCCAATCCAGCGCTTGCTTGCAGATTTCGTTTCCGCCCCGTCGAAGTATGTGGCCGACCCACCTCGCTCTCGAATTTCTGTTGCTATCGGCTTCTGATGATATCGAGGATGGAGCTCGGCATTCGAGATCCAGTTGTGAGGCCACCAGGCATGAATTATATACCGCAGGCATCGGTTGATGAAGACTTGCAGCTTCTGAGTGTTCTCCGCTGATACACACCACGTCTCGCTGGCGTATAACAACACAGATTTCACGTTCGAGTTGAAAATTCGGATTTTGGTGCGTTGACTTATCTGGTTTGATCTCCATACGTTTTGTAGACTAACAAAGGCAGCCCTAGCCTTCTTGATTCGTGCACCTATGTCGCTCTTGGTCCCGCCGTCCGACGCTATTTGGAAACTTTCGACCTTCTCCACTGTTTGCCCCGCTACCGTAAAGTTGGAAGGGTGCGACGTTGATGGTGAGACCCGCCCCAGAGGAGCGTTCGCCTAGGTCATTGAGCTTACTCTGCATATCAAAGCGCCGTTGTGCTAGTAGAGCAACATCATCAGCCAAATCGAAGTCGTTGAGATGCTCCATGATGATAGGCTGCCAAAGCACCCACCATGATCTTATCGATTACGATGAGGAACAGTAGCGGTGATAGTATACATCCTTGTCTCACACCAGCGACTACCCGGATAGGGTCAGTCAAGGCTCCGTTATGCAGAACTCTACACGTGAAAGCCTGATACTGCGCTTCGATGAGGTTGACGATTTTATCCGGGACTCCATTGCGTCTCAGGGCACCCCACAGATTCTCGTGATTGCGTTGGTCGAAAGCTTTTTCGCAGTCATTCATTCATCATTCATTCATTCATCAATCAGGCTAAGGCCTTGTTGTCCTCTGCTGTCCGAAGAAGTCGTCTCCACTCTACTCGATCCATGGCCACAGTTCGCCAGCCTCGTAGTCTGCGAAGGGTCCGCAGGTCACCTTCTACTTGGTCGATCCACCTTGCCCGCTGCGCGCCTCTTCTTCTTGTTCCTGTTGGGTCGCTTTCTAGAACCATTTTCACTGGGTCGTCGTGCGGCATTCTTACGACGTGCCCAGCCCACCGTAGTCGCCCAATTTTTGCAATGTGGACGATGGATGGTTCTCCCAGCAGCTGGTGCAATTCGTGGTTCATTCGCCTCCTCCACGTTCCGTCATCCATCTGCACTCCACCGTAGATGGTACGCAACACCTTCCGTTCGAAAACACCAAGGGCGCGTTGGTCCTCCACGAGCATAGTCCAGGTCTCGTGGCCGTAAAGGACCACCGGTCTAATCAGCGTCTTGTAGACAGTCAACTTCGTGCGGCGGCGAATTTTATTCGACCGGAGCGTCCTCCGGAGTCCAAAGTAGGCACGATTCCCTGCCATAATGCGTCTTTGAATTTCTCTGCTGGTATCATTTTCGGCGGTCACCAGTGAGCCCAAATACACGAACTCATCGACCACCTCGATTTCGTCACCGTCAATCTGAACTCGGGGTGGGAGGCTAACATTGTCTTCCCTAGAACCTCTTGCTTTCATATATTTTGTCTTTGATGCGTTGATGGCAAGTCCAATCCGTCTAGCTTCAGCCTTCAGTCTGATGTACGTTTCCGCCATCATCTCAAAGTTCCGTGCCATAATGTCAATGTCATCGGCGAAACCAAGGAGCTGGATGGACTTCCTGAATATCGTGCCACTCGTGTCTATCCCAGCTCTTCTGATCACACCTTCTAACGCGATGTTGAACAGCAGACACGAAAGTCCATCACCCTGCCGTAACCCCCTTCGAGATTCAAAGGGACTCGAGAGTGTCCCCGATACTCGAACAACGCACGTCACTCGATCCATCGTCGCCTTGACCAATCGCGTCAGTTTATCCGGAAATCCGTACTCGTGCATAATCTGCCATAGCTGATCTCGATCGATTGTGTCGTATGCGGATTTGAAATCGATGAACAAATGATGTGTGGGCACGTTGTATTCGCGGCATTTCTGCAGAACCTGCCGAATGGCGAAAATTTGGTCCGTGGTAGCGCGGGCACCCATGAATCCCGCCTGGTATTGCCCCACGAACTCTCTTGCATATGGTGACAGACGGCGGCATAGAATTTGGGAGAGTACCTTGTAGGCGGCGCTCAGCAGTGTGATCGCGCGGTAGTTGCAGCAATCCAACTTGTCGCCCTTTTTGTAGATTGGGCATACGACACCTTCCATCCACTCCTCCGGTAATATCTCCTCCTCCCAAATCTTGGCAATTACCCAGTGCAGCGCTCTAGCCAGTGCTTCACCACCGTATTTCAATAGCTCACTTGGTAGTTGATCTACACCAGTTGCTTTGTTGTTCTTCAGCCGACCGATCTCCTCCTCAACTTCTTGAAGATCAGGGGCCGGTAGCCTGTCGTCTTCTGCGCGTGCTCCAAGGTCTGTTGCCGTGCCACCTTCGTTTTCTGCTGCTTCACCGTTGAGGTGCTCGTCATAGTACTGCTTCCACCTCTCAATGACCTCACACTCGTTCGTGAGAAGGTTACCGTCCAAGTCCTTGCACATATCGGCTTGCGGCACGTAGCCTTTGCGCGAACTATTTAGCTTCTCGTAGAACTTCCGTGTGTCGTTTACGCGGTACAGATTTTCCATCGCCTCGCGATCTCGATCTTCCTGCTGACGCTTCTTCCTTCGGAAAACCGAGTTTTGTCTGTTCCGCGCTTGTCTGTATCGCTCCACATTCAATCTCGTGCGGTGTTGCAGCATTCTCGCCCGTGCTGCATTCTTCTCCTCTACTAACAGTTTGCATTCGCCGTCAAACCAGTCATTTCTTCGGTCCGGGATTGCAGTACCTAGTGCCGCTACAGCAGTACTACCTATGGCTGAACGGATGTCCCTCCAGCCATCTTCAAGAGAAGCTGCGCCAAGTTGCTCTTCCGTGGGTAGTGCAACTTCCAGCTGCTGCGCGTAGTCCTGGGCAACTCCGGTGTCCCGTAGTTGCTCAATGTTGGGTCGTGGCGTTCGACTTCGACGTGTGTTATGCACCGTCGAGAGTTTTGAGCGCATGCATACTGCAACTAGGTAGTGGTCCGAATCTATGTTCGCACTGCGGTACGTGCGGACGTTGATAATGTCGGAGAAGAATTTCCCGTCGATTAGAACGTGATCGATTTGGTTTTCTGTGTGTTGGTCAGGTGATCTCCAGGTGGCTTTGTGGATATCCTTGCGGGGGAAAAAGGTACTTCGAACTACCATACCCCGGGAGGCTGCAAAGTTCACGCATCGTTGACCGTTGTCGTTCGATACGGCATGCAGGCTGTTTGGCCCGATTGCCGGTCTATACATTGCCTCCCGTCCTACCTGAGCGTTCATGTCGCCGATGACGATTTTGACGTCCCGTTGCGAACAGCCGTCGTACACCTGCTCCAGCTGCGCATAGAACGCTTCTTTCTCGTCGTCGGGTCTCCCTTCGTGTGGGCAGTGCACGTTGATGATGCTGTAGTTGAAGAAACGGCCCTTAATCCTCAACTTGCACATCCTCGCGTTGATCGGCTGCCAACCAATCACGCGTTGGCGCATCTTACCCAGCACTACAAAGCCGGTTCCCAGCTCGTTGGTGGTGCCACAGCTCTGGTAGAAAGTAGCCGCTCGATGCCCGCTTTTCCATACCTTTTGTCCCGTCCAGCAAAGTTCCTGCAGTGCTACGACTTCGAAGTTGCGTGGTTGAAGTTCGTCATAGATTAACCTATCGCAACCCGGGAAGCCGAGCGATTTGCAGTTCCATGTTCCGAGTTTCCAATCGTAGTCCTTATTTCGTCGCGTAGGTCTGTGCCGATTGTTCCGATCCGTATTTCTTTCTTCGGTATTTGCAACTTTGTTTTTTTTCCAGGGCGGCTTGTTGGGCCTGCCCCAACCCCCTGTCTCGCCGGGGGACCATCGTGCACAGCTCTGTTTAGAGTCCCACGCTGGCACTAGGACGGTGATCAGCCGCTCCTAACTTTTTCGCAGTCAATGAATACCAAATAAAGGGACTCTTGGATTTCATTGACCTGCTCCAGGGTGATGCGGAGCGTGACAATATGGTCCACACAATATCTTCCGGCACAGAATCCTGCCTGCTGCCGCCAGAGAGTCGCGTTGTTCTTCTCCTGTATCCGATTCAGGATAACTTTGAACAGAACTATGAGAACAATACACAGTAACATGATGCCTCGCCAGTTGTCGCAAACAGTTAGATCCCCCTTCTTTGGGACCTTCACTAAGACGCCCTGCTCTCAGTCGGCCGGAAAAGTCGCGGTGTCCCAGATAGTACAGAATAGTTGAAGCAACATTTGAACGGATAGCATGGAGTCAGCTTTGAGCATCTCTGTTGATATGCGATCGACCCCTGGAGCCTTGTTGGATTTCATGCAAGAATACTGCAGCTTTCTAAATTTCCAAAAATATAGAATATCTCCACCTACAACGTTGTTCGGGTATGACGTAATGCGCAGGATCTATAGGTGAGATAGAAGGACACTCTAGTCCACTGTTTCATTCATCCGGTGTTTTCGTCGGATCGAGAGAAAGAAAAAGTCTGTTGGTTTCCTTCTGCCTCACCTATACTGTACGCGTGATAATGTTTGCACCATCGTACAAATAAGGTTCCCGTTTCACCTGTGCATACAATGCCTTGGTTTTCTTTGCATGCACGTAACCTATAGCTCATACCGTAGTAGGCTGTGTATAAAAGAAAATGATTTACTTAGTTTGACAGTTGCACCATGACGAAGTGGCAGCGTATTCGTGATTTGTCCTACGCGCAAATGTCGCAAAAAGACACTTCAATCGCCGTGGGAATGTCCCGGTGGACCGTCAAAAGGGTTTTAGACCGAGAAAAGAAAGGACAACTATCCGCGAAGGTGGCCACAGGTCGTCCGAGGTCAGCTCGGGTTCCGAGGGTTAACGCTGCTATCAAAAGGAAGATTCGGGTGAATCCTGAACGCACTGAAAAATGGCAAAGGAACACGGGATCAGTGACTTTACGGCACGGAAGATCGTAAAGAAAGATTGCGGGGCGATTACACATGTTACCAACCGCATCCGGGAGCTACGAGTCGAACGATGCAAGAAAATCTTTAACTTCCTTAAGTGAAAAATCCGGTAATCCTGTTCACCGACGAGAGCATGTTTACCGTCGATCCCGTATCAAATTCCAGAACCGACCGGTATGTTAGTTCTCTTCCGGTAAAAGACGTGGCCGACGAGCACAAGAACGTGTATCTGACCAAGCATCCTGCTAGCGTTATGGTGTTTAGATTGGTGGCTACCGATGGCAAAAAAAAAATGGACCCGATGTTCATTCCAGAAGGCGACAAGGTCAATACGGAGGTCTACATCGGGATTTTAAGTAAGTATGTTCTTCCGTGGATCAAAGAACAGTACGGTCCGAAGCCAAATGTTGTATTTCAACAAGATGGGGCTCCGTGCCGCACTTCGATCCGCTCTCAGAAGTGGTCGCAGGAACATCTTCCGTTCTGGGCGAAGGATATGTGGCTGCCATCCAGATCTGATCTTAATCCGCTGGATTACTCAATATGGCGCGTCATGAAGGCCAAGGCCTGTTCTAAACGCCACCTGAGTACAGCAAGCCTCAGACAAACATTGACCCGTATCCAGGCATGGAAAATCATTTGCATTCATTTCATACATTCATTTACATTCATTTGCCTCTAATTTTTTTCATCAACAGCATTCCGCAAAATGATGTAAAGAGCTTTTGAAGGTTTTGTTATTAGCTACAAGTTTTGTTCATAACTCAAATCTGTATCTCTTATGCATCACGAACTAGAGCGGGCAGAACTTGTTACTGTTTTTCAGTGAATGTAAAATACATTCACTGAAAAACAGCAGTGGCTTCTGTTCGCTCTGCCTCGTCATGCATAAGAGATACGGATTTGACTTGTTAACAAAAGTAGTAGCTAATAACAAAACTTACAAAAGCTCTATACATCATTTTGCGGAATGCTGTTGAAGAAAAAAGTTAGAGGCAAATGAATGTAAATGAATGCACGAAATGAATGCAAATGATTTTCCATGCCTGCCCGTACCTGAAGAGAAATGGATCCAGACTACATTATTAGAACCTGCCGTGCATTCCGGAAGCGTGTGGAGGCCGTAATTGCAGCAAGTGGAGACTCGATCGAGGATTTACATAGTTTAAGACTCTGAGAAACATCCCTCCTTTGAATAAATAAAAAAAACTCAAGTACGAAATTTTTGAGAATTTTTTTATTTTCGACATTGCTCAATTGTGCAAACATTATCACGCATGCGGTAGCAGGAGGAAAAATAATAATTCATCCGAATCATCCCTGTGTGCTAGATAGAGAAAGCACGAACAAACGTCAAAAAAACTAAGTGACAATCGCTGCCTTATACACGCTCCTTTCAGGTTACTCAAAAATAAGTCAGACGTACTCATTTTCATAACTACTTTTGAAACGTCAAATCATGAGTAGTTGTGATTTGTTCATTTGAGTAACATTGACTTAACAATTAATAAATAAAGGTGGATCTCAATTTTGAGTTTTCAGCTCATTTGCTGATTCTTAAAAAAAATGGCATTATGATAATGTAAAAATACGAATTTTGCCTTTCTGTAGTAGAAGAAAATTTGAAAATTTCGAAAGAAATCATTCCAAAATGGAGCAAATTGCAACCGCCGTGGATGCGGAAACATCCCGTAAATTGAGAGGTAATTGTTTTGCATTCTGTTTGCTATAAAATAAAATTCTTGATTGTTATGTTTTTCAGTTGTTGGTTTATTAATCCCAAAGAAAAAAAGAACGGAAACCAAATGTATGCCCATTTGTATATTTTTGACTCATTTCCCTATATTTTTTGATTTTATGGGAATGAGTAACAATAACTCATCAACAAATACCTAGCCGTTTAAGTCAAAATTCAGTTCTGGCTATGTTACTCAATTTAGAGTAGATCTGGTTTTATTAAAATTGAGTGGTTTTTCACTCAATTTTTAGTAGCCCCGAACTAGCGTGCACACAAGTTCTAATTTCAACGCGCTCAAGATGCATTTTACCGAAAAGATGTTTGGGAATTTTTATCGGCGTGACACAGATTTATTCGGTGGCGTGAACTAGTTTACGGTGCGCCGGCTCAAATTCATCGGTGATGGCGGCGTATGAAAATTGTCGGCGGCGGCGCACAGGTAGGGGTACCATATCAAAAAATTGAAAAGGAAGACATTTCATTTCATTTGTAATTTTCCGGATTTTGAGTATTTGGTCAGGCAGATCGAGTTTTTCCACCGTATCAAGCCGGAGAAGCATTTGCCCTTGGTAAGTGTAAGGCAGCTAGGCAGCAATAGGTTCCGTTCACGTTCATAGTTGGTAAGGGTTGAACGAAGATGGCAGGATAATCAAATCAATCAATTTAAGCGTCTCTGAGTTTCACTGAGTTATGAGTTCTGTAAACACTGTTTGTAACTGTTTTTTGCTGTTTTATTTAAGAATTCTTCTAACAACCCAATTTCATTACTTCATTCTGTAAACATGTTTTTTGACGTATTTTTATTGTTGGTTTGATTGACAGCAGCTTTTCGGGTTTGCAAGAAAGTGCACCTATATATGTTGTTGTGATGCGAAAAGTGAGAAAGCAAATGACAGTGATCTTTCTCACTGAGCAATGTGAGTTACTCGAGGTGCATCAATGGCAACTCAGAAATTGCTCATGATTAGGAGCTGTCTTGCCCCTAGGTTTGTGCCTAGAACTCAATGAAACATAATAAATGAATTACAATTACACCAACATAGGGCCTAGATCCGAGTGCACGAGTGTGACCGAGAAAAGAAGATTTCGTATAGTATGAGGAACCTGAATCGAAGTCGTTTCGATTCGTATCGATTATCTGTCATTAATTTATGTGAACTAAAATTCGAACGGACTGCGAGCAACAACGCTCTTATTCCAAAGTAACCTCTAACCCTATAACGGGACAACAATACACTATGACATCGACATATTTTTAACGTTTGCATTGTAGCCGATGCCTTCCAGCTTAGATATCCACATGATTGAATGATGAATAAACAGTGAGGGAATTATTGCTGCCACCTCCATATTAGTTCCATTTTCTGCTGGCCTTGCTAATGCCATCACTCAAATTGATAATAACTTATCAAGATGACAACATTGACGTAAACAATAATCCCCTCAAGATCCAAGTACAAGGACTACATGCCGGCCGACGTCACCACATAATATAAGCCGGACCCCGGCTCTGTAGCTCATATCAGTTTCATTTGTTTATTTAGATGTGCATAAGCAAACAGGGAAAGCTCATTAGGTACATCTCTCATGTCCTCGGACTCCGCACTAGTCAGCTTTTTACGAACCGTCCCATATCCCGCTGGCAAAGAGCACCGTGCGTCTTCTATGGACATTGTAGCAAATTTTCGTCAGACCCCGATGAGCAACCATCTGCGGTGGACACAATGTTTATGCTGTGCTTTTTATTAGTTCTAGTTTTCCTCCCGTCCCCTCACCGCCGACTGGCTAGTAACCAAGCAAGAGAAACCCTATTCGCCACCGCCGTCATCCTTGGGACGAAAAAACCTAGTTCAGCTTTGACTGTTTGTGACTTGTCGTTTCTCGACTTGTGTCGTGGTAGTTGGATTTATTTGATCATTTATGAGTCAGTGGCGTGTATAAATAACAAAGGCGCAAAAAAAATCTAACGAAGAGTGGATCCTTCGTCCAAGTCCAAGCAGCCTGTGGAATAACGACTACGACGACAGCGAGATACAGCGTTGGACAGCATGCCATGTTTGCCTCTTTTTTTCCAACGCCTCCTACGGTTTCAACGGGTGGAGTGAGTATGAGTAAAAACCAACAGAAGCCATTCCCAGCTGCTGCCATCTAGTTGAGCCGGGCCAAGCCAAGCCGACCAACAGACCACACGTTTCTTTCTCTAGGAATGTGTAATTTTTGCGGCTCATGGCACTTGAAAGCGTTTAGAGATTAGCTCCCGTTGGATCCAGTGGAGTTGACAGGCCACCGCGCACCGGTTGGATCGAGGAGGGCTTATCTGCGGGATTACAACGGAAGCGCCACCGTGTTAAGGGTGGATTTTGACGCTTCCAGTGTCATCAACAAACAGGAAACGCTCACCGACTGGACCACGTAACAGCTATTGTGCCAGTACGACTCTGGCCTAACCCACCCGACAAAGGCGTTATCTAAGCATAGCAAAAAACAAATACAAAACACACAGAGATGAATAAAAGAAAACGACAAAATGAAATGAAACCACAGCTCGACCACGCTCTCGGTTCCCATTCCCACATTTTAGGTCCCACACTTATTTGAATCCTTTTCTGGGTCTCTTTTTTTTTGCAGGATCCGTTCATTGCTGGGTAGGTATCACTCTGTTTTCTCTGCATTACAAATTCGTTGATTCATCTGTGTCTGTCTGGTGGCTTCAGGGTAGAAACTGACTTCTTTGGCATGGCTGCCCCGTAGCTGTTCATGAATTATGCCACTCATTTAGGGGGGAAAAATAACACCCTCTATTCCACTTTCTCCATATGTGATCATCACACAGTTTCATTACATGACGGTAGCCTTTGCCTAGTTAAGGTTCCTTTTTTGCCACCGTACTGTGAATGCAAATAAAGGGTGAAAATTGGAATATGAAAAATAAACATGGTACCGCTAGATCCAATGGATTCCTTGCTGCGAACCACCAGAAGCTAATCATCGTTTGAATAGCTTTTGCATTTCAAGCTCAGCAATAGAAATATCGAATTTAAAAATTCATTAAAAACTGACGATTTTAAGACTTAATCATTTTTCAAAATGTGAATTGCACGAATGTGCAACTGTTGCTATGATAATTAAAATTACCACCGATTGCCTGCGAAAAGCAATTTCCCTAACACAGATTTCAAAGTAGAATTCCATCCAGTCTTACCAATCGATATTTATTCAATCACCGCGTGGTGAGTGGTGGTGTTCTCCGGTACACAACGAAAGGCTCCCCGAAAGCAGCTAGCTATCAAGGCTGGCCACAACCGCTGATCGGATTCAGTTCCAATCACCGTGTGTGGTGGTGTCCGGTCGTCGGGATCAGCAGCAGCAGTGCTTTCGGCACGTGACATTGTTCTCCAGTACACAACGAAAGGCTGCCTGCAAGCAGCTAGCTGCATCGCACATGAGCATCCATAGAAGGAGGAAGAAGCCGCACCACTATTGATCGGAATCAGTAGCTCTTCGAGAGTCGCTGTGGTCCAACTATGCCAAGCACATCACCCTCATTCCAAACAACATACAGCTAACCAGCCTAATCTGTGTTTAACACCCTAATAGCTCAGAATTACTCAGCCATCACGGCAAAACGGTCCTTTTCAGGACCACCATAAATTTGTAAAAGAGTATTTTTTGAACATTTGTCAAGGTCATCAACCGGATGTCAGTTCCTATATCAAGATAGAGCTGGAATTAGGGCGTTGCAGCTTTTGTAAACAATGACTTCTTTCGATGATGTCTTTAAAGTCAAGGCCAGAGCTGGTAAATATCACAGCCGTCATGGACAATGAGAAAACAGGCTCTCTCACTATCACGAGACGAAACTACATATCATTGGCTTTCTTGTCATTTTCCAATGATGAAGCACTCATGAGAATAATTCTTGTACGATTTTGACATCAACATTTCTAACTGATTTAGATGAATTAAGGCAAGCAACCGTATGTAATCGATAGAGTGAATATATTACTAAGATTTCCTCGGAACTAGAAACATTAATAGCAATAAGTGTTCATCACTTTCGTGCACACACCAATGAAGCATATGTTTATTTGATTGTTTTATTATTATTTTTTGTATACCTTACGTTAAGTTTGAGATAAGTCCACTACCAGGGGGCTCAAAAGAGCTTTTTGGTGTGGGGGTTAGTGGTGGACAATATAAAAAAAAAAAAAAAAAAAAAAAAAAAAAATGAGCTAGTAATTACGATAAACACAACACTGTCACGTTCTGTCATGACAAAAAATTCTATGAGATTTTGAAGAAAATCTCTATCATCATTTTCTCATCCGATGATAGTGACAGAAGTATCTCTGTAAATATCGCGTGAGATCTTTCATTGAAAATGCAATTGCCAGCCATGGTCAAGGCTCGCCCACGCAAATCAACATCACCATCAGGTAGGGTAAGACTTCCCCTATCTGACGGTAATGTTGGTTCGCGTGGGCGTGCCTTGAATTCCTGAAAAATCATCGAGAGAAATCATTGTTTGCAAAATCTGTTATGCCTTATTCCAGCTCTATCTAGATATGTTTAAATCTAACATACCATGTTGTTGAAGGCAACATTGGGGGTGCAATTTCAAAAACCAAAGTCAAGTGGTCTGATATTGATCCAGAAATGATGGATTTTAATTCTGCATACGCCAATCGATAGGATTTTTTTCTACGAATCTGTTAAAATTAAGACTTTATCATTTTTCATAATGTCACTATTGAAAATTGCACGAATGTGCAACTTTTGCTATGATAGTTAAAATTGTCTGCAAAAAGCAATTTCCCTAACACAGGTTTCAAAGTAGAATTCCATCGGGTCTCACCAAACGCATGATGAGTGGTGGTGTTCTCCAGTACATCACGAAAGGCTGCCAATACATGCTGAAAGGCGAGCTGCAGCCCATATGAGCATTCATAGAAGGAGGAAGAAGTCACACCGCTATTGATTGGAATCAGTAGCTCTTCGTGAGTCGCTGTGGGCCATCTATGTCAAGTGCGTCATACTGAGGAGTATAAACATAGAGAACCCCGCTCAAATTCCTATTCCTGCACAAAACACAAGCTCCTGCTGCAATTAACAAATAAGATTTATTATGTAAGACCACGTAGCCCTACGTCACCATTGCGTACAACCACATAGGGCTGTCCCTTGTAGTGTTTTCTCGGTGTGCCCCAACTGTGCCGCAGCTGTGCCGACAGTGCCGGTCATTATACCGACTGCATTTTTTCAGTGAACTGTGAACATTTGGGTATGCTTGGCAACCCGGTATTTCTGACAATTCGAATGTTTTGCAGCACGAGACTGGAATTGCTATCCCTAATAAACGTGTACCATATACTGACGATATCTTAGATGGTGCGACCATACCACATAAAATTGGGATGATATCCCGAATTGGCGGTTAGGCGCATCTTATGGTTATTGTTTATGCGGGATGTAACTTTGCTTCAATCTCGACTGCTTGCTAGTGAAATTGATAAGGACTGGGGAGGACAATAGTAGCATAGAGGTAACTCTAAGACCAGCAGGTCCCGAAGAAACGTGCTCAACTTTTTGGCTCAGCTTTGGTACAATCTTCGGTCCCAAGCTAATCGATGCACCCCTCGAAACATAGGAAAATCCATGAACCCCTCATTTTATCTGTCAAAATTTCATAGCGAATCAAAACAAACATAGTGTAGTACTAGAATTTTGACTAGAATGGGGTACGTTAATCGATTTGCTTGGGACCAATAGGCTAGTCAAGTAGCGAGTCAATTTAAAATCGTTAGTTTCCATCGCTTGATAGTAGCATAAAGAATAACAACGTTAAAGGGCCACCCACATTAGATCCGTTTGCGTTGCGTTGACGTAAATTTGACAGTTAGACAATAGATTTAGCTGTCACTTTGCCGCAACGCGTCCGATCCGGATCTAATGTGCGTGGGCCTTAACAACTCGGAAAGAGAGATCGCTGCCAGGGAGCCGGGGAAAGTAGGCTACGAGATCGTGAAATGATTGGACACTACCACATTGTTGCTTCGAATTCGAGGAAATTCGTAGAGAACGATGAAAAGTTTGAACGGCTTCCACAATCATAAATTTCGTTTGTGATAAAAGCAATAGCCAAAGATGCCCCCGGGAAAAGTGATCCACTGATCGGATCGTACCCCTAGCAAATCAAATTAATCGTTTTTGGCGGAAGTATCTTTGCGGAACGCCTTGCTCCAGCATTGTGGTCTGCGATCGACAAACGCGCTGACCAACACCAATGATATCAGCCACAACCAGAGTAATCCCGTTCTATCCGGAACATTATGCTTCACGACTCAGGCTTTGACTAACCACTCCCATACCGTCTTCCCTAACCCCACTCAGTTTTTCCAGCTCAGTTTAATATTGTTTTCCATTAAATATATAATCTAAATTGATAGATGAGCGTTTTAGCATGACTAGACACTGAAGAAGTTTGCAAGTAGTAAACGAGATACGAATCTATTATAGTTCAAAGTGCAACAACATTCCCTGTTGTATTTGATGATTTTGACGATAGATAAAAACCTCCTTTATCATGCTATGTGGCAAAAATAGCACGAAAACTGTTTGCATAGCCGTGGTTATCAAAAGAGAAAGACGACGAAGAAAATCGATCAAAGCAGATAGGCCCTTTTTCCAGCTCTGTATAGATATTCTTTTTTTTTACGATTGAAAAACGAAAAATACTGTTTCTGGGGGGAGATAGCTCATCGATTCTTCCGGTTCGCCTCCTAGCATCGTGCTATAAGGTACCAGGCGATAACCAGGGTAGTTGATCGACATTTCGTTGGCGTCTGCAATGGGAAATTCTCATAGCAGGCGTTGACGATGGGACGCTGTCGAGCTGTTTAATAGCAACTATCGTGGTAACTCACCGAGTACCTGTCGATCTGCCAAATTTGGAAAGACGTCTGCATTGAATTGTCTCATATAATAATATTCCGCCCACTATATCACAAGAAATTGCGAGTAGCTGAGTGGAATGGAGATAAGTTAAGCATTGGGTACAGGACCAAGTCTCCCCTGGGTGGTGCCAAAAGATGAGCGCAATAGAATCATCAAGTTGCCATAAGGCACGGAATGAGACTATTGCATGGCTGGGTAGTCAAAGTCTTCCATTCGTTAGTCATTTCAGGTGGATTAGAACAGGTTTAGGTTTAGGGTGGGCGTTGGCCAGATTTGGATTTTTCAGATATAATCCTAAATAGGACCTAGATTATTTAATACACTAGTAACCTCAACTTCTGTCACAATGTTTCATTGTGACTAATCAACACTCAATGGGTAAAATATCAAATTTGCGGTAAATTTGAAAAAAGGGAACTTGGAGTGTAGAGCGCACTGCCCACTGGACGATTCTGAAGCCTGACCAAGTGAGTGGGTTACGGGTTTATTTGATTGTACGTCATTTTCAAGTTATATATAGATACATTCATACCATTGGCATTTTGTATTTGAGATGAGACAGAGACAGGATGCGGAGGGGGAGCGTAACCCATGTTATGGCTTCCATTTATTAAATAGTTCAGATAGGCTGGAAATGATAGGTTCATGGTGAGAAAATGTACCATATGGTGCCCGTTCACTGATCAAAATTAGATTCAAATCGTCAGGCCCTGCCCTGGAATAAGGGGATTGACGATGATTTGTCAAGTTTCATTTTGCAATTGCATATAATTGTAAGTTTAGGTTTGCTTTTGTAATTGTAAGATAGATAGTTTGCCTCAATTGAAACATTGAGTTTTATAAACTTGACGAATCATACCTCTAAAATAGTAGCAGTTACAGTGCCACATTATCTAACAACCACTGCCTGCAACTAGTGTTGGAGGGGCCGGCAGGGCTGATTACGGATCAAAACTAACATAACTCTAACACTGAAATGATCCCGAAACTAACGTTCATTCATTGCACTTTGAGTCATAAAGTAGTTTTATTTATTTTCCTACTAATCTATGTACACACTTAGTTTTTTTCTACCGAGCTCGGCTGTGCGGGTCTCGGCGGGAAGGGTTTCGCTGAAATCTCGGCGGGAGTGACATTTGATTGAGGTCTCGGATAATGCCTTTTCTAATAATCTGCCTACGTTTCTTTTCTTTGTTATCTACTTTATCCCCTTTTCATTTTTCTGCTCTTCTTTCCTCTTCTCTTCTTTTGTTTTGTTTGTTTACATATAACTAATACTAATACCTCCTTGTTTTCTCTCGAATTTGTCTACTATGTCCCCCCATCACGATGAGAGATGAGCTACCGAACATGGAACACGCTCATATACACTCCCAAAATAGTATGCCGCATGTAAGTATATCACAGAGACAACTAAAGATCCAGAAACAAAAACTGATAACGCTGAATATAATGAGCTGTGGTGATTTATATGACTATATAGTATTATTTATTTATACAAACCTAAACACAACGTGGGGTGACCCAAATCCAAACGATCACTAACCAAAATAATAGACTTATCTTTTTTTTCAGCAGGTGTAATTTCGTATAGTTCTGTTTCTCTCTTTTCAGCAAAACAACAACAAAAAATCTCTATAACTCTTCTCCATTCTTTTAATCTCCTACTATCCCCTATAAATGTATCGGAAACTAGTGGGACTGTCTGTGCAAACAAAAACAGGCCTGCTAGTGCAAGAAGGTCGTTATGCTATACGGTCCAGCATAGGCCTACGCACTATGGGGAAAGTGGTGGCCAAAAATCGAAAAATAGACTTGCTTTGAATGAGGTATCTTGTAACCCATTTGATAGCCAGATAGTTCAAACCTAGATGCCCAAAATTTCAGCCCTCTGTGATGAAAACTCATTGCGCCACAGACATCAGACTTAGGAAAATTTTGAAAATTGTAGAAAAAATGCATTTGAAACAAATGCAATTTTCTCAGCGAATAACGGTCTAAACATTGAATTTAATACACCGTTGGAAAGCTTACTGTCTAAACTTTAAAATGGGTATGTTGATAGGGTTACACGGTTAATTAAAATTGGTTAAAAATGGGCAATTATTGAAAAAAAAATGAGCAAACAGTGAAAAAGAACCCATCAAGATTTCCGAGCTACAATGTAATTAAGAGTATGAAAAAAGTATGCTCACCTTCAGCCGAGTCAATCGAAGAGTCATCATCAAAAATTCAGGTAGACATAAATATCCTCATATTTTTCCAGTACACCAACTTTAAATGTTTCTTTCTTTTCAGGTCAAATTACAGGCACTCATGAATCATACAACACAAAGAATCATTCAAATCATCGATGCGGAAATCGTCCAACAAATGAATATCAACGATGACACAGAGCTAGTGCTTTTAAGCAGCTGGGGTATGGATGACTCAACAGGCTATTCACAATACAACCAAGCGCTATCAACGCCAAATCAAAAAGATGACAGTGACGTCTTTTCAGTGACAACTACTCCTATACAACTTTATTATAAGAACAACAAGAAAAACATTTTGTGGCATGATTTAACACCCCAAAGCATTCGGTTCTGTAGGCCAATTATGCTGGAATTTATCAAAGAGTCAAAAGAGATGGTGCTTAACACCAAGAGATATATTGAAAATCAAATAAGTCAGCTTGTTCCAGTAAAAATCCATTTATCGAATGGTGAATATGTTTTGGTTGATTTTATTTTCGTTATGAGTATGATTGACGGCAAAGTTCTTAATTATGTAACTGATACTTCTTCCATGTCCAACTGTCCAATTTGTGGAGCTACTCCGAATGCAATGAGTGATATAGAGGTAATATTTTTTTTTTTTCAAATTTTAAGGGCCATAAAAATAACAATGTTTTTTTTTATACTTTACAGAAGTTTGAAGCAGGATACGATTCGAACGAAGATGCTCTGCAATACGGCATATCTCCACTGCACGCTTGAATGCGATTTTTAGAGTGTTTATTACATATTTCCTATAGGATGGAAATTAAAACGTGGAAGATCACGAAGGATTTAAAGGCCAAATATCATGAACGGAAAAAAACTCGTTACTCAAAAAATGTACGAAGCGTTCGGAGTACGAGTTGATCAACCCAGGGCAGGCGGAGCTGGGACCAGTACAACAGAAAATGTGTGTCGAAAAGCATTTTCAACTCCTGAATTACTTTCCAAAGTTTTAGATATCGACGAAGAGCTTATTATTAGATTTCGTAATATTTTAATAGTAATCAATTGCCAAGACCCGATCAATCCTAAAAAATGGATGACTATTGTAAGGAAACATATCGGCGGTATCTTAATTTGTATGATTGGTATAAAATTCCAGCAACAGTGCATAAAGTACTCGCTCACGCTGGAAGCATAATAATCCATTCACCTGCTCCTCTTGGCAGCAGAGTGCCAACATAAACTACTAAAAAAATGTCGTACCCATCATGCTAGGAAAAGGTCACGAGTTGATAATCTACATGACGTCTTTATTCGAGCTATGAACTCATCTGATCCTTTGATAAGTTCAATAAATCTAGGTAATAGAATCCGAAAGCAGGTATCACTTGAATATCCAGATGTTGTGAAATCACTTTTAGTATTCGAAGATCTTGACAGCTCTGAAAATATAAACACTGAAGGCAATGCACTAGATGCATTAATGGATGATGTTGAACAACTGGATGATGATTTTGGTCTTGATGAAAATGTAGAAAATGAGTAGAATTGCTTGTGAATTTAATTTAGTTTTAAGAGAAAGTTATTAAATAAATTTTATTATGACAATTAGTCAAAGAAAATTATGTTTTATTTTGTAGTATATTCATCCCTGCAGTATAAAAAATGTAGTTCAACTTAGTTAACGATGTTGATATGTGTTCAGTAAAAATAATGGAAACATAGTAAAAAAAATAATCCTTTCGACTAGCTTTAATGATTTATTTCTCGCCTTGAGTATCATAACGGCATAACTGCATTGATCGATTTGTCTTCATCGATTTTTTCTTTTGTTAATAACTTGACCAAATCGAAGCCGATCGACGTGATTTTTTTACTGACGGAAAAGAATCATAACCAGTGCTGCAAAATTTCGACACTAAAAACTGATAA
This sequence comes from Ochlerotatus camptorhynchus, assembly GCF_037179485.1. Classification (NCBI taxonomy): domain Eukaryota; kingdom Metazoa; phylum Arthropoda; class Insecta; order Diptera; family Culicidae; genus Ochlerotatus; species Ochlerotatus camptorhynchus. Next base: position 2,103,903 of record NW_027040978.1, on the reverse strand, counting down.
TAACAAAACAACCCTGGTCACTCATTTCAGCAGAGAGTCACCATCAGTAGCAATCAATATCAATTGTCAGTGATATTACTATCAGTGACGACGATGTGCAGTTTTTTCATTTGCTGAATTACTATCGAAATCAAATTAATTTAGCAAAACAGTTATATAGAACCATCAAAGTGAATACGAATCATCATCATTATCAGCCTGGAGAACAATAATGTGACACAGAATGCGCAAATTCACAGTTTTTTCACCAAGGGTATCTTTGTCACTGACAAAGAAAAGAGTGAGATTTTGACAAAGGAAATTTTGATTTTCAGTTCTATCAGTGTTGCTGCTGAAATGAATTTTGTCTATATCCACTGAAGTTTTCTCAATGAAAATGACAAATCGCAGCACTGATCATAACATCTTGCCACAGTCCAAAAATTGCGTCGATCGGTTTCGGTTTGGACAAGTTATTAACGAAAGAGAAAATCGATCAATGCAGATACGCCCTTATGATGCTAAAGGCGAGATTTGGACGGAAAAAATATTTTCAGTAGAGGGGAGGTTCGATAGACAAATAATTCTTCATCAAAATACCTGATTGGTAAAACAATACTCTTATATCACATATATTAAAAATTGGGGGAGGGGTCAGGTCTTGGCTAGGAGGGGGGGGGGGGGTTTCACCTCCACCTTTCCTATTTAATCTTATGCACAGCAACCTTATTCTAGTTTTGATTTGCATTTGAACTGTCCCTAAAATTAAAAACAAACTTTCAAGTTTATTGTTCAGGAATAAGTAGCTCATTACTGGGTTTAATACTAGTTACACCTTCCGGATGCGATGAAAATACATAAATATGACTAATTTTATGCTTAACTTACTATATTACCATCAAAAAGTGCGGAAAAACCAATAAAATATTTTTGGCCACCACTTTGTATGGAGCCGCCCCATAGTGCTACGGCCAGGTTTCAGTAGGTGCTTATGCCTTTTTTTTCGTTTGGAACCAGTTTTGCGAGGTAGGCGACGATTGTGCGCATTTCTCGCGTAACTTTTGAAAAGGGCCTAGCCTGAACAACATGTAAAGAGCAAATTGAAACATTGAACGTCGCGTGAAAGTGGAACTTAATGAAGGCCTAAGTACTTTTTCGTAGTTTTTAGTTTTCGGATTTGAAAGATCGTCGGTTACAGTGACCTGCTTACTGAGCAGAAAAACACGATCCCAGGTCCTTACATATCAAGGAGATTTATGGTAAAATCGCTTGTGTATCGTGTATTTTGCGGAACTCGTTGTTGTCGTTGGTTCCGGGTTTGAATGGATACAAAAATTTGAGCAACGATATTATGTGATATGAGGGGCTCGGTGGCTTTAGAGCAACCGTTTTTGCTTACTGAGCAGAACATCATGAGTCTAATCTCAGGCCCATCCACATTCAAGATTCGTCAATCGTTTTATTTGTTAATATGACTACATGGTAATAACAGCAACTCGATGATTAAAAAGGAGCTCGTCTGCCTAGTGGCAAACGTTTTTGCTTACTGAGCAGAAGACCGCGGGTTCAATCTCAAGCTCCTTCGCGTTATATATGATTGTTAGGACATCAATTCAGCTTATCGTTTACCAAAACGAACCCTGCTGCAAACCCAACCCTCTTATCCAACATCCCAGTGATTCCTCGTGGAAGTGCAGAGGTGTTCTCGGCTTCCATCAAAGCGAGTGTCATGTCAACACAATCCTTCCCATTCCTTTCTTGTCCTGTGTTCGGGCGCGGCCGGCGCTGGTATTGCCTAATTTAAGATCACCAGTTTTTACACATTGAGGATGATTGCTAGTCCCAAGCATCGTCTATTGGTTCTCTGTGTAATTACAGCTGATCTGGCAGTAACAGAGTAGCAACCGTGGGCGGTCAATCATGCTCATGCTCAAGCTCAATTTGTGCTAAACCACTATCATGCATCATGCAAACCGTACGAACTGTCGAAGACAATGGTCACGTCAATGCCAGATCAACAGAAACGACATTCAATCGTTTGAAAGGTCGATCTATTCGGTTGGGAAGTACCTCGGGGAAGTGATTCACTAATAGCGAATTCGTTTATTATTCAGTTCCAACCTGGATCGGGTATCAAGATTGGGTTTGCTTGTTTTCTGTCAAACGTCAGTTTGTTTGTTTGTTTTTAAAACCTAGCTCAGGTTGAGGTTAGCACTGACAAAAAGTTCGGTTTCGCACTGGGTTGGAACTGGTTCCAACCCCGATAATAAACGAATTCGCTATAAGACGGCAACGTGATCAACATACTGTACACCATTTCTAATCAGACGCTTCCCTGCGGGAGGAAGGTCTACTGTATCTAGGTAAGCCGGGATCAGGATTCATCATACAACAACCTGCAGGATGAGGATAGGCATCTGAATCTGACGTTAACGTTCAACAGCATGACTAGTATGGTGGACAACTCGTTTGGCCTTGCCATCAAGAATACTGTTGCAACGCAGCACTCGGATCGGCCCAGTTCCGTCACCCGTATGTCCGTAGGGCGATGGAGATTTGATCCACGGAGAGTACAGTAAATATTACACGCTGCACAGTGGTCTAAAAGTGCCAAAACGTGCGTTTTTTAGTTTATGCGAAAACGGTTCATTTAAGCCATATAGTAGCCATAGAAGTAATTTTTTGACATTAGTATGCTCTACACAAATGTATGTTTTTTTTTTGTATAATAAGCCATTTTGTCTATCTTCAATATTTATTAAGATATTCAAGGTTTTGATCCAAAATTAGCACTATTTCACATGTCCACATTCTCTTACATTCCTACCAGCAATTTTTATTTCTCTGCTTCTTTCTACTGGTTTGATTTCAACCGAATATTCAGAATTATTTTGATTTCTTTCATTCTTTTGTTTGAAAATTGCTGGTTCTCTTAATTTATTTATTTCCCTTGCACACCTACTTAAAGGCTTACTTCTATCATTTTGGTTTCTCTTATCGATAACTTCTGTATCACAAACCTGAGTGGGAGTTATATAGTTGGAACATTTTCGATTGTTCTATCAATTATACTGTCATAGTGGTTTTGGACTACTCCTCCTGTATAAAATAGTCTTAGCTGTTTCCTTCCACCCTGAGCTTCTACGAACTCATACATATTTCGATTTTGATCTATCACTTTAATTTATGCCTTAAAAATTTCTGCTAGTACCACTATTGCTTCTTGTCCTAACCAATACCCATTTTAGTTTAACTTCTCCAACGCCGCTTCAAAACTTCCTTCCAATTCAATGTATTCTGTTAGGTACACTTCAAAACGATCCTTGTTTATCCTAATGTAATTAACTGTAATATAACGAAGTTTTGCTACATCGTAATCTGACATATAGTATTCGTTTTTCACTCTTCCAAGCTGGTCCAACAAAGCTCTAAACAGACAATTCCCATCTCCATCTATCTTTTTAATCTTAAGAACTTCCTTAGATGATTGTTAGCTAAAATTGTAATACTCTTTTTTTGGTTTAGTCAAGTATCTGTCTTCCGCTAATTTAAATGCCTGATTATTAGAACTATGCTTGAAATGAGGTCTTGTAATTACCGCACAAAATTCCATCTCCACTACTTCCAAAATATAGGGCTCTGACTTCCTCATTCTCTCTGTGACTCCAAACACGATTTCTTTCTCCTCTTTAACTATGACTATTTCTTTCGTCAACCTCACAGCTAATCTGTTTATTAAGTGATCCTTTTAAAAAAAAATCGTCGTCATAAAAGTTAATGCTTGTTATCTCATCAAAAAATTTGTGAATTAATCTTTCCTGAACCCTAACTACCTCATCACACCATTCTTTCCTCTTATGTTTCAATTTGAGCACTTTTAAAAGACCATTTTTAAGCAATTCAAACACTAATCTTTTATTGTTTTTATTTCTCGAACAGCTATCTTCACTGTTATCTTCCGGAATAACTTCACCATTATTTTCCTTCCCAATCGGTAAGTTATTCACATTATTCACTTTCACTCATCAAGTCCGTTAACTTTCCCTTATCACTTCGTTTTATAATTGCCACTTTCGGTTCCTTTTCACTTTGAAATGGAATACTTTTCTCTTCTTTACGCTTCAGTACTTCCAAAACACTTGTCACTTCACCATTTACAGATACCCAAAACTGCAATTTCCCAAACGTTCAGTTTCTGCTATCACTACCATATAATTTGATTCCTCCCCCCTCAAAAAACATTTCAACTTCACATTCGAGAATCAAAGATAAAGCCCATCAAAAATTGCAGGACCAAATTCTGCCGTGCCTTTCTCTACCTCCTTGAAATATTCGTTTATATAGATGATCCTTGTATTCAGATTCGGGGAAATTATTCAGACCACTGAAAGACAAAAACTCCGATTTATGGCTTCGAAGAAAAATCCTGCGGAACTAAAGGGTGTCCACGATGAAATTGCCACACTATGAAATTGCTCTAACTTTTTAACCGTTGGGTAGAATTTAATGAAAATTTGGGTGGATTTAGTTCATAGTGCATTATTTACATCCTGCAAGTTTTAAAGTCCTGTGATCAAAACTCGCGGAAATGGAGTCGAAAGAACAGCTCGTGCGTGATAAAATCTTGCGCATTCATCACGAGAACAAGGATCTCTCGCATCGTTCCATCGCTAAAACGTTGGGAATCGCGAATTCCACGGTGTCGCAAGTGATTAAGCGGTTCGAGGAACGGTTGACCACCGATCGGAAGCCCAGAAGTGAAGGAAAAAGTATTCCGTACAACACCAAAAATCACAACCGCGTAGTTGGGGCCTTCAACCGAAATGCGAACGCCTCCGTTAGGGATGTGGCTAAGAAGCTGCACCTAAGCCGAAGTTTTGTCCAGAAGGCCAAAACTAAGGCTGGGCTTCGAACGTTCAAGGTACAAAAGGCCCCTAATCGCGACGAGAAGCAGAACAAGTCCGCCAAAACTCGTGCCAGGAAGTTGTACCTCAACATGCTGACGAAAGTTGAATGCTGCATCATGGACGACGAAACATATGTGAAGGCCGACTTCAAACAGATCCCCGGCAACCTGTTTTTCACGGCCAAGGATAAGTTCAGCGTTCCGGAGCATGTCCGCACTCAGAAGATGTCCAAATTTGCGAAGAAATTCCTGGTTTGGCAAGCCATCTGCACGTGCGGGAAGCGGAGTGCACCTTTCGTGACCCAGGACACGATGAACGGACAGGTGTACATAAAAGAGTGCCTCCAGAAGCGGCTGCTTCCTCTCCTGAAGGCCCACAACGTCCCAACAATCTTCTGGCCGGATTTGACCTCATGCCACTACTCCAAGGACGTGCTGAAGTGGTATGCGGACAATAAGGTCAATTTCGTGCCGAAAATGTTCAACCCTCCCAACACTCCGGAGCTCCGCCCCATCGAGAAGTACTGGGCGATTATGAAGCAGCACCTTCTTAAACGACCTAAGGTAGTGAAGACAGTCGAGGAACTGAAGAAAGTATGGGTTTACATGCAAAAAACGGTTGATTCACAGGTTGTGCAGAATCTTATGGCCGGGGTTAAGGCCAAGGTGCGGGCATTTGCGTATGGACTGTAAATAAAATACGAGTAAAATGGTAAAATGAAGTTTAATAGTTATTTCTCAATCCCTGAAAATTTGATGGCAATCGGATGAAAACTCGAATTTTGCGAATCAATTTTGTGTGTGGCAATTTCATCGTGGACACCCTTTAATTTTCAAAATGTGCTCAAGGCAAAACAAATATAATAGAATTAAAAACAAGTGTTTCATATGTAAAATGCAGGGTGACCTGGAAAAAAAGCTGAGAATTTTAAGTCACCGAGAAAACACCGGCAAAATCCTGTGAATTTAGATGACGAATCTGAAAAAATAAACCTCGTCCTCTCTTCGAAAACAATAAGATTTAAAGACCATTGGACTGGACTAGATTTTCAGGGACCTGTCACTTTGAAGAATTATTTAGAGAATTTCAGAATGTTTTTCCAAAACAAATTTGAGCAGATTTTAGAATAAAGTCTGGAGATAACAGTATGGTATTTCAGAGAATATTTTCTAGGAAGCTTTAGGAACATCTAAAAGAGAGTTTTCACTAGACCTCTGAAGAGTGAAGAGGATTCCAGGATTTGTGAAAAATATCAAGGGAACCGAATTTTGAGGACACAGTTGCAATATATTTCTGCAAAAATCTATAGGCAATTTTCGAGGATAATTCCAAGCGCAATTTGAAAGGAATTCTAGAGAATTTTAAAATTAAGAATAGAAATCCAAGATAATTCTGAGGTAAATTTGGAGACAATTCTCGGCGGGAGAATTTCCTCTGCCCGATGGTGTTGACAGGGAAAGTTTTGCCCAGAAAAGCAAATGAGCCCTTTTCAATTATTAGTCGAGAATCTGATTCACCTCAGGAGTGGGAATTCTACGAAGAGTTTCAAGCAAAATTAAAAAAAAAAGCTCTAGTGAATTCTTAGAAAGTGTTTAAAACTCGAAAAGAATCAAAGGATACATTTTCACTGTTATAACTAAATTTTCAAGGGACTTCCAGAGGGAATTTCAAATTTATTTTAGAAGAATTCCGAAAAGAACTCTGTGAAAGAAAATTAATTTTAAAGAAATGCATGAGATCAATCAAATAAAAGCCGAATTTTCATACACATATATATTTATTTATTTATGTCGTCAATCAATCGTAGACCAATTACAATGAATGATTATTAACTATGTCTTAAATATTATTGCCTGGCTAACCTTGAAAAGAATGCTTTTTTTAGTGTTATTTTATTCATTGTTACATCAATTGATTGGGAATATGCGTTATAGCAGGTCATAATTCTATTCAAAGGCCCATTTTTAGCATAGTTTGTTCTTTGATTGTTAATGTAAAACAAATTCCTAATCCTCAGAGAGCAAGTGGGAGCATAAAAATTTATATCTTCTAAAATTTCCGGAACATTAACTCTTTGAGCAATAACATCGTTTATAAATGTTACCATGGCAAAGTCTCTTCGTTTTTTCAGTCCATCTAAACTTATTAACAAACATCGCGATTCATAAGATGGAAGTGGTAATCTCGTCCAACCTAATTTTCGAAGGGCAAACAACAAAAAACTGTTTTTGAACAGACTCAATGCGGTTTATATATGTATCCTGATACGGAGCCCACACTACGCTACAGTATTCAAGAAGAGGTCTCACATAGGCCACATACAATGTTTTAATAGTGTAAGGATCATTGAAGTGCAGACTAAATCTTTTGATAAACCCTAGCATGTTACTTGCTTTATATATAATGTTATTGTAGTGATCAACAAATGACAACTTAGAGTCGAGAATAATGCCTAAGTCCCTTACTTGATTACACCTTTCAACTGTTTTCTCACCAAGGGAAATTGTGTCATTTACTATGGCATGCTTTCTTGTAAACGATAGAGAATTACATTTACTAACGTTTATCTCTAACAAATTCTTCTTACACCAAGTGTAAAAAATGTCAACTTCTTGCTGAAATAGCTGCATATCAGATGCTTTAGATATTTCCATGAAAAGTTTCATGTCGTCTGCATATATTGAAACATGAAGCAGCTTCAAAATGTATTCTATATCATTGACAAATAAGATGAATAGTAGTGGACCAAGATGCGAACCTTGTGGCACACCAGATGTTACATGAACGACAGACGACAATTTTCCTTCAAATCTTACTCTTTGCGTTCTCCTTGACAAGTATGACTCGATCCATTGCAGTAGCCTGGTATTAAAACCTAACTTGGACAACTTGAAAATCAACAGTGGTATATCCACTCTATCGAATGCTTTACTAAAATCAGTATATAATGTTTCTACGTAATTTCCCTTATCCATTACATTTAAAGCATATGTTACAAAATGTATCAAATTAGTGGCTGTAGATCGACCTTTAACAAATCCATGTTGTTTACTAGTAATGAGAGATTTAACTTGGGACTCGAAAAGTTTAGGAATAGTAGATAATATAGCAATCCCGCGATAGTTTGTGATATCCGATTTTTTCCCGTTTTTAAAAATAGGGATTAAGAAAGATTCCTTCCAAATTGGAGGCAGCATACTGGCGTTTAAAGATGAATTAAACAACCAAAATAAAGGCTTTACTAATTCATTTGAAAGTGTTTTTAGAAGAATTACCGTTACCGTTTTTTCATGTATGAATATGGAGTATTCAATAGCAGTGTGGAACACTTCGTTTTTCCAAAGAGGGGTGGGTGACTCTGATACCCAGAAATCATCAGTCATATTAGTGAATAACAAATCTAAGTAGCAGTTATTTTGATTTTTTATGTGATTTATTTGGTTGAGTCCAATTTCTGCACTTTTGTCGAACAGAGTACGAAGTGTTTCATTTTCTCCTACAATCGGTATCAACAAAGATTCGTTGTCGTCATCAACAATAAAATTCACTGAGCGTTGGTTAAAATCTCCGTATATGTGAACATTTGCTTCGCCTCACATTTCGAAATAATATTTTCAGCTATTTTAAAAAATTTTTCGTATGGATCTTGCTTTGCATATTCTGGAGGAAAATATACTGTCACAAAAATATGAACTTGATCTCCAATGAAACATTTGACCCAAACGTGATCAAACTCCTTACACTTACAAGATGATATTTGTTCAGATTCATAGTCAACACTAACTGCTACTATGACACCACCACCACTTTTTTTGTTGGATAACGTTTTATCACGATCATCCCTAAAAACATTGAATCGATCACCGAAAACTTCTTCGTTCTTTACTCCAGCATCCCAGCTGGTTTCCGTTGCTAAAATTGCATGAAAATTGCATGCTGATACTTGTTTATAAATTTCGTTCACTTTGAAAGCACTTTTCATTCTGTTAAACTTTTGGCAATAGACGAGTAGCTCCTTGCTTTCATTTGTACATTGCGATGTTGTATTCCCTGAACACTTAAAACTATTAAAATTAACTACCTCTTCTTCTTGGTCCTGAGAGGTCGTCAAATCTTGAAAATCGGTCGGTTCTGCAACACTGTTGTCATCTACTTCCTCTGGAGAGAGCGTCAATTTCGACGAAAACACGAATGTCTACATAGACACGCTTCGGTCGATGTAGAGGGGTTAGCCAGCCAATGTGAATTCGCAGTACCGCTGACCGGGTAAGGGTTTAATATTTCACCTTTTTCAAATCGCATCGACGGTGTATAGTTAACCGGAGGTTTGGAGAAGCGATCCTTTGCCACAGTTAGAAGCTCTCGATCAGTGGGGAGCAAATTGGATCTATTGTAATTATTGTCGCCGTGGTTATTGTTGAAGCCAAAAATTGTCCTCCGATTGTTGTTGTTATTGTTGTTGTTATTGTTGTTGTGATTGTTGCGGTGATTTCGCAAGCTAAAGTTGTTGATGTTTTGATACCTTCTGCTTTGTCGCTTGCGTCGCCTTTTTGCATTATCAGCCTGTTTTTGCTGATTCGAACGTCTTAATTTCCGCGCATATTCAGACCAATCAGCCTTCCATACTCTCCTCGTACCTATAAGACGCCACCCGGAGCTATCAGCGTCCTTTTCCTTGTTCAATTCTACCTCCAAACTGGGGTGTAAGTCGGGAGAAGATGGTAGCCATGCAGTATGGTGTGCTATGTTGGCAGACAGCGCCTTCACCTCATCGAGTATTTCAAGCTCCAACATTGAATTTGTTTGCCTTCGAAAGTGTCGCAGATCCTAATTCAAGAACCAGCAAAGGTGCTGCTGTCTTAGATATGATGCTTACAATTATTAATCAATATTATTTTATGAAAAAATGTCCAGAGAGTACTAATATATATCAAAGGAAAGAAATAGCTGATGGGTTGCCAAAAACGGATAGGCATTTCACTTTGATTTTTTTTTTGGAAATGACTGGAAAACCAGGGAATATCAGGGAATTTTGTTTTCTTCATTGAGTCGACACCCTGTCCAATATCGTTTGTATCTTTATTGGTTCCACAGATATGTAAAAATTAAAATGGTGTGGCGGACAGTTCCCAGAGCTATGGGACAGGCTTAGGGTCTTTTAGTTTTGGTCTTAAGTAAGTTTACCCAACAGTTTGGTTCAAATCGGAGAGGGTTGATGCAATTGCTCGGTTACTTGAGATGGAATGACTTATGTGTCGAATTTGAAAAATATTCTGTGTATGGCACGGTTCCGGCTTTAGTAACTGAAAAACAAGAATCCTGTTGCCAAAATTCGTACAAAACTGTGCTTGGAAATTTGTGAATTAATCACATGAAAATTTTAAATTGGACAACGAAAACTATATTTGTTGTGTGCTGAATTCTTTAAAAAAAACTCAAGAACCAAATCGAGCATCATTCCTAGCATTCGTACATTCCTTACAAGCATACAATATCGAACAAATTATGCATTCCCTGGGAAATGAAATCAATCAACCTCTCACTGACCGTATTCAGAATAATTCAAATCCCCCCGTCCTCCGAAAACAAGCCAACGAAAAAAAGTCGGTCCCAGTGCAAAAAATGATTGATGATGATGGAGTGGTAGCCACTACCGGGGCTGGCTGCTGGTTCTTTCTACCTAGTTCGGTCGGACTTCGTTATCATCCTAACGGTTCTCGAAACTCTCCCGTCGTCGTTCTGCCGAGCATGTCGGACACCAAGCAAACATTCATATCCCTACCAACCCAAATACATAGTGTGATGGAAATTGATTCCTTTCACACTGATATCGATTGCTGTTGAATATTCCGGCCATTCTTCATCTCGCCTGCATGCTGTGCTATTATTGAAATGAGCACAGCAAAAATTGGCCATGTGAGAGTGTTTGACGAAAGCGATCAAATTCGCCGCTCGTTGGCTCATCAAGGGCCTCTTCTGCGATTGTGTTCAGAACGGGTGGAGAAAAATTGAAATGCACGACAGCCATCAGCAGCTTGTTGCAGGGTGTTTGTGTTTGTCTACAAACTGATAAATCTAATTCAATTTCGGCAGCTCTCGAATGTGTGTATTTTTCATTTCTTAGCTCTCCATAGTTCCAAACTGGACCTGGATGATGTTCGTGATGTTTGGAACCGTAGCTAGCTAGGAACCGATTCGTTCTTCCGTGATTTGGTTAGCAACGATCTCGGCCTACTGCTAACGAGCTTGCTTCAAAATCAACTCGAAAATTTCGCTCACAGTTTTCCGCTCCAGCGAAGAAGGCCACTCTCGTCACGTATGGAAAATGACTCCGAGCTTGGGGTGAATCCGTGATGTCTAATTGCTGAAGGTCCTTATCAGAGAATGTTGAACTTACGGAGCCACCCTCAGTCAAGTGCCAAGAAATGAAATTAATGCCAGAATGCTCACCGGCCCACTTTGATAGCCCCCGCTCCGAAGTTCGATTGGATGAACGGGTATCACGTATCAGAATGAGAAGATTGAATCCTAGTCAAAAGCAACAAACGTCGGACAAATAGCTACCCTTTTCATTCGGCAAACACTCGCCATGAACAAACTTCAGCGCGGAAGTTGAGCGAAGGCAAAGCGGAGTTTATTTTTGGCAACATGTTGACGTCCTTTGATTATCAGGAACTGTTTCGATTCGTTGTTTATTCGGGGGGCGAGAGGATGGTTGAAGAAAGCAAAACGAGCCTTGAGGTGAAAACGTACGATGTTTGATTGAGCGAAGACCTACTCGGAGACTGGTGGTCTTTTAAGGGGAAAAGAAATCACTGTGGTTCTGAGAAGCAGCCTAACCAAACTGTGTCGATTATTTCCGATGTTTAGAGCTTGGATTCAGAATTAAATCTTTTAAAATGACTTGACAAATAAAATACTTCGTTTGAGCCATTTACAACCATTTGAACTATGAACGCTAAGGCTTGTACTCGAAAAAAATGCACCATTTTTATCCGTGTGTAGCTTTTTTATCCGTGGGTAAAAATTGATGAAAATCTGGGTATAACTAGTTTGGAGTGAATTGTTTACATGTGCAAAATTTCATAACAATCGGTTCAGTGGTTATTGAGATGTCATCGAAACAAGAAGAAAATCGCCGGATAATTTTGCGCGCCGTCATGGAAAATCCGACTGCGACCATGAGATGGATCGGAAAACAACTGGGAATCACCCATACAACTGTGTCTCGGATGGTAAAATCGTTTAAGGAGTTCCAGACGACCGAACGGCGGGCTGGAAGTGGAAGAAAATCGAAGACAGCTGACACTGTGAAGGCCTGGAAGGTGTTGGATTATTTCAAGCGTAATCCGAACCTTTCGGATCGCGACGCGGCTCTGAAGGCAAAGTGTTCCGCCTGTATATTCAAGGTCCGGAAGGACACCGGTTCGGTGCCTCAACAAAACAAAACACGGCGGTCAAATCCCGCGCAAGGAAGCTATATCGAGAGTGTTATAGTTATAGATGACGAAACCTACATCAAGGCAGACGCAAAGCGGCTATCGGGGCTGGAGTTCTACGTTGCCTAATCACGGTTTGATGTTCCGGAAGACATAAGGAAGAAGAAAGTGGAAAAAATTGCCAAAAAATACTTGCTCTGGCAGGCCATATGCCAATGTGGTAAACTGACTAAACCGTACATCACAATCGGTACCATCAACAGCGATATTTACCGCACCGAGTGCCTCCAGAAGCGTCTGTTGCCCTTCCTGCGGTCCCACCGAGGCGAGACATTATTTTGACCGGACATGGCATCATGCCATTACGCGCGATCGACGTTGGAAAGATTTTGGGCCATAATGAAGGCCAAAGTTCGAAAATCGTCCAAGGTGTTTAAAAACGAGTTGGAATTGAAGAAAGAATGGATGAAAGTGACCAAAAAGGTCGGCTCCACCATTACACAAAATGTAATGAGGGGTCTTAAGGGAAAGGTGCGGGCTTTCAGCGATGGAAAGGAAATTGAATAAAGTAATTATGCCGAAACATAATCCATGTGTATAAGTTCATTTCCTGAATGTTTCAAGAAAATCCGACTTTAAATAAATTTTTGGCGAACACTTTTGTCTGGTGTATTTTTTTCGAGTACAGGCCTTACTCGAGGAAAGTTTAATAACAACCTGATATCATCTTGAAAACAAGTTTTGTTATTGCAGATCTCAGTTTTTATCACATACATAATTTAGTTATCAACCTCGACGAATTATGTTATCAGTTGTTATAATGAAATAATAAGAAATCATGCAAGGTAAGCTCAAAACTTCAAATATGCGCATAATATTTGAAGTTTTGAGCTGCAATACTGCCAATCATATTGCAGTTTCAGCGTAAGGCTTTAATACCAAATCGATAAAATAATGTAAAATGAGTTGCAAAAATGTGTATGGATAACAGGATTTGTTATCAAGATGACGATAATACGATTACTAAATCAGTTTTAAATAAATAGAGGCTGACTAAAAGTACATTGGTTAGCACAAAAAGACCTTTAATTCGTGATTCAATTAGTTTAAAAAGTCCTTTAATGGTTGCTCTGCAGTAGTTTTATAACAACTTCAAAGTTACAGCGAAAGTTACGAACGAAATCCCGCACAGTAAAAACGGACACGGAATCAGCGCATTTCTTCCATTTTGCCCGCAAATGCTGGATGTCCTTAACTGCCCCACCGCTTTTTCGAAGTCGCTGCTTTGAAACTGCCCAGTATTTTTCGATTGGTCGAAATTCCGGGCAATTCGGAGGATTCATTAGCTTGGGGACAAAATCGATCTTGTTGACAGCATACCACTTCAGAACCACCTTGGAGTAGTGGCCAAAAGATGACTTTGCCCCTATGCTTGCGGATGAACGGTAATACACGCTTTTTCAGGCAGTCTTCGATGTAAACTTGGGATGCCATCGTCGATGATGTGACGAATGGTTCCCAGTGCTGTGGTTGTGAGTAGCCGTTGGTAGTCGACGACTACTTAGTTCCGAACCGAAAAAAAAGTTTACAAAATAGATAAAATATTGCATTTTGAATATATTGAATTTTGATTTTTTCGAGACTGACAAGTCATTCACAACACACATTAATTCCCAAACGAACCGTACCCAACAAAGCAAAAATTAAAACAAATATTTTTAGTTTAAATTGCTACCGCTCCTGGTAGACAAATTCATGGATTTTTTTTATATATGTTAAATTTGAAATAGCTAGTTCGTTTGATAGACATATTCAGGGAAAAAAATGATCAAAATCGTAAAGTTTTAAGTCGCTAGCGCCCTTGTCATACATGTCGAAAGAAAAAAAAAAAAAATAAGTTTGAAATGGCTTGCGCCTCTCACAAACATGTTTCGGAAAAAATTTAATCAAAAATGGGTTGGTTGGAAATGCTATCTAACATTAGCTAGAAAAATTTATGAAGAGGGTAGGTTGATAGTTCCGCTAGAGTACGGCAGTATGAAAATTGAATAGTAGTTGAAAATGAGCGAAAGGCCAATAATATGACAGTACTAGTCAAACGCACACTTCTTCACTAGCTTATACATGAATGGATGAGGAGACGTGAAGTATTTCTTCAAATCTACAGGCATCTGCCATACTCTAGCGGAACTAATAACCTACCCTTTTCAGACCTGTCTCTAGGTAATAAATTATCACACTAAGGTTTCATGTTAGATAGCATTTGCACCCACCTGAAAATCGTAAACTTTACGTATGAAGTAACAAAAAAACACTTTGAATGTAATCAAAAATGGTAAATTTAGCAAAGGCCACGCCCCGGATCGGGGAAAAAATATGTTAAATAGTACCACTGTACTGTTAAAAAGTTCATCCGGTTGAGGTTAACCTCTAACGGTGTAAATCCTTATTGGTAGAGAAAAGTTGCCACTACTTAGTGGCGTAAGATAGAAATTTTGACACGATGATGCTTTCAAAATTCCTTCACGGATGTCCGGAAAGTACTGAATCACTTGAGAATATTTCAGAATCACTTCAAAAAGTACTGAATCGCTTCAATACCCTTAGGAATCACTCCGCAATGTACTGAATCACTTAAGAGAATAACTGAAGCACTTCGGAAAGTAGTTAATCACTTCAGAAAAGTTCGAAATCACTTAAGAAAAGTTTTTACTCACTTTGGAAAGTGCTGAATCACTTCAGAAATATTTTCAATCACTTCTGAAAATACTGAATCACTTTCACTTCGGAAAGTACTGAATCATTTCAGATAGTACTGAATTACTTCAGAAAAAATCAGAATCACTCCATAAAGCACTATATCATTTCATAAATGTTTGGAATCACTCCGAAAAGTACTGAATCATTCCAGATAGTTTGCAATCACTTCCTCAAGAACTGAATCATTTTGTAATAACTGAATCACTTCAGAAAAGATTGGAATCCCTTCAGAAAATATTGAATCACTTCTGAAAAATTTGAATCACTTTTGAAAAGTTTGAATCACTTTGGGGAGCACAGAATCATTTAAAAAAAGTTCGAAATCTCTTCTGATTCTTACCACTAAGCCATATTACTACTCAATTGTGACACATCGAAAAAAGGTCTCAATTTTGGCAACATAGATGAAGTGCTGTCAACTCTCCACAACTCGATGCCCACTAACTCGATATCGAGTTATAGAACCGTAGTAAAAATGAATGTCATGGCTACTGCGATAGCGAATTTGCATGGGATTGTTATTCTATAGGTCGACGGTCCCTTCAATATCGAGTTTTAGAGAGTTCAGAACTGGGGGCAAGACAGCTGCACTCAGAGTAAATATATTTGCAGCGAGTAAATTTGAGTTACTCATATTTACTCAAAAATGAACAAAGTAGTCTCGATTTTCTGATCAAAGAAATATCGTCTGACAGCATATTTCGTTTGAAGCATCTGTTCACACATTTGACAGATCGAATCGCTCGTTTAACAAATCGAATTGTGGACAAACGAAATGCTACTGTGGTGGTTTGACTGCACAACGGTTTTACGGGGCTTGGATGCCTTTCAGGCGCCTTCCCTCGTTGGTGAGGATTGAAACGGCCTAGGACGATACAGGAGTGACTGGAGTGACCCGTTCCAAAAGAGGAATGCTCCTTTTTGGTTACCTGAGGTAAAATCTAAACTTTAAACTTCGTTCGTGGTCAATAGAATTGGTCCTTGACTGCTGATTGTGGTATATTATGTAGCTGCTGATTCTAGGACAGATTAGGTCAGCTCTGGCCAGCTTCGCCAGCGAAAGAAAACCACATCAACTTTAGCGCTTTGACAGCAATCGTAAATGTATCATTGAAAAAGCGTTGCCAGATCTATTGCCTCTAGCAATGAATTAAAGTTTATTAAAACAAGCAACTGTGAAGTTTGACTGGATGTATTTACTGGTGAATAAATACCAGAAACTGAATAAATTTAAAAAAAACCATTTAAGGCATTTTAGCGGTCCAATTAAAAAAATTACAGAATATTGAATTCAACGCTAACAGGAGGCCATAAACTATATTGCTCTAAGAATTAAATTTATTGAATTATTTTAGCCTAATCCGAACCTATCAAACCACCCCAAAAGTCCCTACACAGAAATTACAAAAAAAAGCACGTCAACTTACTTTGCTTGACAGCATCGGTTTCAGCATTATTTTTAATATAACAATCAGGTTGCTATGAGTATATAAGACATTGAGCAGTATGAGTTACTCAGAGTTACTCAAAATTAACTTCAGTTTTACTCATGATTGATAGCTGTCTTGCCCCCAGGCTTCTCCTCTCTGATGAACCATTGCATAAGAGAACCAAAGTTCTAGCCTGAAGTGATAGTATCACACTTGTTACTCCTTTATTTGAAAGCCGCGTTGTAGTACGCTTACGTATAGGCACTAACGTTGGGTGCGATGCTGGCAGGTTTTGCCGCAAATCACTCCTATTTTATTTATTTTTACGCAGAGAGATTTATTTGGGTTTGCAAAGGAATTATACTATTGAAATATTTCAGAAAGTGCCCAACAGTGCTCCTTCTACTTGCGTGACAAGCTTTCGTTGGTGTTTTAAATTTTAGATTACATTCACAAGTGCAGGTACTTAATAAAGCATGTTAGGTAGATTAGAGATTTCAATTATTTATTAAATTAGACTAGAGATATCATAATCATCAAACGAACTTAAATAAGAAAATTTAGACAGCCTAGTAGCATTAAGTGGATTAACAGAAGAGTTAAGATGCGGAGGGTCCGCTTGGGGAGGCAACTAGCCTTTAAAGCAACTGGCAACTAGCCTTTTAATGTATTGTCTGTTTATTTTGATTATTGCTTTAAAATATCAATTTGGTATATATGTGAAAGGATGAATCAGTGGGAGATGGATTTTCGGTTTCTTTACATTTAGCATAACTATGTGTCATTTCCTCAAAACTCACCAATAACCGGCCTCTTCAATCCCTTCTTTTTCCCATGGCGTTCAAGTGCTCCGCATAGACTATTCAGCCATTACCCGTCCTTTATCCTCGGCTTTGGATTAACTTGCGCTCCCATTGCCCCACCAAACGCTGCAAAATGAAAATGAAAATGAGAGTTTCACAAGTATAGTAGCGCCGCTAAGGGATAAAACTCTGAACTACTGTCCACCTACGAAAAGGTCTTGACCTTCTGAACAACTATGCCGAAGACAGTATCTTTCTATCTGGTCGAGAACTCGAGATATTTTATATGAGAATTTCACGTGTATACTAGCGGCGCGTAGTGAGCAAATTCTGAACTATTGAGCATCAAGCAATAGACTTTGACCTCCTGAAAAACTTTGTGAAAGACAGTATCTTGCTATCTGGTCAGAATCTCGAGATATATCACATGCGAGAATTTCACATGTATACTCACGCTATGTCTGAAAGCACTTTTTTTGCAACATTCATGTACCTCAGTTTTTTCTTCACAGGATGTTAGTATTGATCCTAACAATCAACTCTGTGATGGTTTGAAAATATTTCATCTTGGGTTTTTTGAGAAATGGTGTTTTGAAGTTTACAACGCCGATAACGAAGGCGTATATTGGACTATTGACGATACAAAACTATTGCGAATTGAACAAATGCAGTTAAATCAGGTTCAAAAGTTGATTGAATTAATCCAAATGGCATTCAACAGTTCTCTTTGACTCTCAAGCAAGATGCGTATTGATTACGTCGACTTTGCGCAAAATCAATTAATATTTGTAGCTAGAACAACTTCTTGTTTAATGTCTCTTCCCTCATAAGAGTAAAAGAGAAATAAACGAGCAGGACAGTCCAAGACAGCCACGTAATCATAGTAGGCATTGATTTTCTGCCTGTTTCGAGTGTTTTTTGAATCTCTCGAAGAAAATAGAGAGTTCGCTTGTTGTGCTTCGAAAAGCGATTGTCAAAAAAAAAAAAAAAATCACGCCACTTTAGTAGCGACGTTCGCTGAAAGATTTTTTATCAGAGTGCAATAAAAGAGTTAGTAGGTATATGAAATGTTTGTGTCCCGTACTCAGCTGGTGACGAAGCTGGCATTTACAACCCTGAGGGATAGAAAATTAGTTTGGATTTTTGGAACCCATGACGAAGTTGTTTGAAAATCGGTTAACAGATAATGCCGATAATACAGGAATGAAACTCACATGATATTAGCTGCTCTTGCCAAGTGCGTTTAGGTAGCCTTCACCTTTAACTACTACATAATTGCTAGAGTTTCATTGCAGTTCCCATATTTTGTCTAAGGAAACTTTCAGGAAGGCTCAGCGACTTTCTAGGAAATTCTGCGAACTATAGGGAACTGTAGTGAAATTTTTTAGAAAAGTTAAAGACGTTCCTCAAAAGAAACAGAGAAGTTTAACAACCTTCAGAGAAGTTCATTGATCTCATTCATTCAAACTTAAAGATGTGCTTCGATCTTCAGAGAAGCTCTATAAACCTCAGCAAAATTCTGCCAACTTCAAGGACGTTTTGTGAGCTTCAGGGGAGTTCAATGTCCTTCTGATAAGTTCTACGACTCACAAGACTCAGAGATGTTCTGAGAACTTTAAAAAAGTTCTAAGAACATCAGAAAAAATTGAAGAATTTCATCGAAGTTCAACGAAATCAAGGAAAAACCAAATGGACAGGGATATGAATTTGAATGTATTTAACTTCTATAAGCTGTCTCATCGGGTCGTTGGTAGAACAACTCCCACTCCATGTCTTAGAAAGCAGGTATGATAGAGATAATTTGTTGCGATATCTCTTTCTCTTTCACACTTTCTTAATGACATGTGATCAACGGCATGAGCAGGGTGGCAGCAGGGGCGGGATGTGCTGTCAAATCGGCCTACTGAAAGTCCATCAAACAGATGTAAATATGGTAAAAAATCTCTCACGAAGATTTACTCAGCTTTAAGAAAGATCTTAATCCGAGTGTTAACAAGGTCAGTATGTACATAACTTTACACTATATTTGTATTATGCTACATACGCTAAAATTGGCTCAACGTATGAGACATGCCGACCGTCAAACTATCCAGCCCGGTCTCAAATCAGCTATGACGAAAGACAACGCGGCCAATAATGATCTCAATAACGCTTCAAATTCTGTGGCTGCTGCAAATGCGACTCATCATGCGCAATTTGGATTCGCTGGTCGCCATTGTAGGTGCTTGATAAACGTGTAGTTTTGGAAGGATGCAATTAATCGTGTTTTGTTGTTTTTGTCATCATCCACATCCAGAGGACCAGTCACTTTCGAATGTATGGGAATGGTAGGAAACCATTTGGAAATGCATGAAAATTTTCAAATTTTATTCATTATCGTCTTTATGAGCAGTTTTAGATGCACAAAAATTGAACGGGTACATTACTATGGTGATAAGGTAAACACTCGTTTATTTGTTTCCTTCTGTGAAAGCATGTTTAGTCACAAATTGTGGATTTTCTGATATTCTCCATACTGCAAAGATGATTTTCCTACCACTGAAGGGGCGACATCTGTCGGATCTTCAGTTTAGCTACTACTCAAATCATATAATTAATTTTGATCATCAGCTAATGGTTTTGGATAATATGGATGCTATTATGAGACATTGTTTTGGTGATGAACTCATGGATGAGTGCATAGGTCTTTTTTGTGAAAGTTGGTCTACCGAAACCTTCCGGTAGCCCCAAAATTCAATATTGTAAAATATCACATTATAGATTTTTGCAAGAGTACAGGAAAAGTCTTAGCCTGGTTCACGGAAAAAACAAACGAAGCTGTTCATAATGATTTTTCCCAAACATGGAGTATCTATAAAGCAGTGAAAAATAATTTCAGATACGACAAAAACTTGATGAAAGCGGTGGTATCGTATAGTAGTGCTCATTTGAAGTAATCCCCTTATCTTGGCAGCTCCAAGTTTATTTTATCATTCTCTTTGGATATTTATGTAAGCATTGATAAGAATGGATGAAACAGATTGAACTGATAATTATAGTAAATTTAGTTTATTCTCTCCATTGTAAATTATTTCATCATTTTAAACATTATGAGTTCACGACAAAGTTACGACATCTTACGGTACCGAAGAGGAAATCTTACTATACCATTGAAACGAAGTATTTGGACTACCTTAATCTCCAACAATCTTATTCAGTTGTATTTGTTTCGATCCGTAACAGTTTTGTATCGTCAATGGTCCATATACGCCTTCATAAACGACTAAGTATACTTCAAAATACTTTTTCTCAAAAAACCCAAGATGAAATATTTTAAAACCATCACTGATTTGATTGTCAAGATCCATTCTAACTTCCTGTGATGAAAAAACTGAGGTACATTAATGTTGCAAAAAAAGTGCCTTCAGACATAGCGTGTACTAGCGCTACGTAGTGAGAAAATTCTCCGCCAGCGACAAGGCTATGATCTCCTGAACAACTTTGTCGGAGGCAGTAACTTTCTAGCTGGTCAGGATCTCGATATATTCCATGTTGTATCCAATTAAGTCAAATCCCACGTACTATGGTCACAGTTTACGCGGTTTTCATTCACATTTTCCCTATTATCTGCATTTTTAGGTGTTTACTGCAATCAAAGTTTAGCTTGTTTAGATCAAAACAAGTTTTTTGAGGAATACTCGTTGGTTTCAGATTGATTGGTAACTCAGCAACAAAATGGCAATGGAAAACTCATGTGTGTTGTACAAAGTACAACAGTGCGAGTAACGGAGGGTTAAAATCGAGTTTGACGTATGATTCGTCAAAACACGGTCGTACAAGAGCCTTGCATGCTTTTTGGCCACGGAATTCTGCTTCATGTGCCGGTTCGGATGTTTACTGGCTTTGTATGATTTGTATCTTGCCCTGACAAGGTTGTTCCGCACCGTTTGAATGTTGGCGTTGTACCTTCTGACCACATCTCGGATCGAAAGACCGGGGTTGGCTTTAACGCACCTCAACACCTTGCTGCGCAGCTGACAATACATGGTTTTAGTTTTTTCGTAGGTCCGCTGATTCCTTTCCACACTCAGGGTTTCCTTGTAGGTTTTGAGCACACGACAAACTGTTGTTTTCGGCATCTTCAGCACTTTAGCCAGCTTGGAACCGGACCACTCCGGATTTTACAGGTGTTTGTGAACAATATTTTTTCTTCTTTCGAGTTGACGTTATTTCTGAACGCGATCGACTACTTTGATGAAACTTGCACCAGTTGTTCTCTATAGAAGTATAAACAAACCACTGTCAAATATTTTCGATTCCCAACACTAAAGACGTGCTAGCGGGGCGCGAGGGGCTTACCAATTTATTTTTAGTCAGCCTTCATGTGAGCTATTTTGTTTTAAATTTATCCATCACAATTCACTGAACCGAACCAAAAACAAGAAGTTCAATCAGCTCTTTCAGACGCTTTCGAGGTTCATGTCAGCTTCGTCGTTGTTTTATTTTTGGCTGCATTCCGTATGGGCATCACGAAACAGCAATTTAATCCCTTTTCATTTCGCATTAACCTTTTAGCGTCCCATTCTACCCCTTTTCCCAGCAAACGGTCCATTATAATCAACACTTTTTCTTCCCAATTACGAACCGCGCGAATCGAATGCTGCAGCTGGGTATGTGCGAGTCGAAAGTTCGATTTCGAGTTCGAACCGAGAAGGTGTTGTCGAGTTAATATTTAATTCGGCTAGGTACAAGTATGGATAGTTTCTCCCTTTCACATGACTGCGGCAGCGGTAGTAAATTGCGGCCAGGAAGCAGGAGTAACTTTTAAAAGGATTTTCGTGCTCTGCCGGTTTGAACTTTGGAACCTATTTATTTTGCACACGTTCTGCCAGGTGGGAAAATTTGTAATGCCCTCTGGATCGGTCGTGGAATGTACTCTGGTTTGCAGTTTTGCAACAATTAATTACAGGGAAACAGCTTACGTGGTCAATTAGGGTGGGTTTGGCTTGGAATAGAAATTAAAACTTCTCAGAATGGTGTGTGCAGGACACCTTATTGAATGGAAAACAAGGCGATGATATAGGCAATTAAAAACTTAAAAATCAAGTTAACCACCATACCTCTCACGTCGAAGTCAAGAGCTCAAATCTCGTCCCCAAACAAGTCAAAAATGTAAGCTAGTTTGACGATAGTTTGAAAATAATTCCTAAAATAGTTCATAAGATTTTGAAGAATTTTCATAAAGTTTTGGAGGGTTTGGTAGAAATTTTCTAACATACTTGCCAAGACTCTGTGAGTTGTGCGTTACAGGGGATTCAGAAGAAAATTGCAAGAGAATTCTAAGGAAAGTTTCAAGAGAATTCGAAGAAAATTCCAAGTGAACCTTTTCAAGAGACACATTTCAAGGAAATTCTGTGATGAAATCGAAGGAAATTTTAAATAATGGCCCTTATTACGAGTGTCACTTTACGGTGAAAACGAAGTGAAGTGACCAGTTGTCACTCACGGTGAAGTGATTGCCGTGTAAATCAAATGGGAATCACTTCACCGTGAATGATAAGTTGTCACTTCACCGTGAAGTGACATCGGTAATAAGAGCCAATATATGGGGCCTTATTACGGGTGTCACTACACGGTGATAAGGAAGTGAAATTGGAAATAAGAGCCGTGATTACCGTACAAATCAAATGGGAATCACTTCACCGTGATGACAAGTGACAAGTTTTCACCGTGAAGTGACATCCAGAATAAGCCCCATGAAGTGCCTTACCACGAGATTTTCAGGAATATTCCAAGCCAAGATTTAATAAATGAAAATTAATGGAAAATCTCACTACAATCTCTAAGACTACAAAGATAATCGCAGGGTGAATTTAAGGAGGGATGATTTTCATGGAGAAAATTTTGAGGGAGTACCGGACAGACTCATTGACGGGAATCTCGAAATCAAAAGAAATTCTGAAGGCATTTTGAAATGATCCTAAGGAAATTCTTTAGAAAATATTCAGCAGACAATAGAAATCAGATATTTTGAGTTAAGTTTAAAACAAATAACTTCTTTTGGTCTGAGTTTTATAATTTTAGTACACACACAATCTAGATCCAGGATAATGTCGTTGCTCGGTTGCTTAGTGGTTACCGTTTCTGCTTACTGAGCAGAAGGTCGGGAAATCAATCCCAGGCCTGTCCTCTTCCTTGCAATTTTACACTATGCCTTATTCTATGTCCAATAGATTTAAAATCAAACTATGTGGTTCTCTGTGCAATTACACTGGTTCTGATAAGTAACGAAGTGGCAACTTACAAAGTACAAGGTCTTTATATTTAAAAAATAAACAATCTAGATTATGACATAAAATAACTTGATTTCTTGATAACCTGTTTTGAAGGTAAAATATATAAATATTCTATTGCGTCAATTCCATCGAGATGGTGCCTGAAAATTGCACAACAAAGGTGCATGAAGGGTCAAACTTCAATGAAATTTATTGGTCAAAAAATTGCACCACAGTGCATACATAAAATTCTGGTATGATTTTCTTTTTCTGATGGAGGATTAAAAGAAGAGGATACATTTAAGGTTAAAAAAGTTCACCTTCGTGGTTGTAAATCGAAAAAAAAGCTTTTAATGAATATTTCTGGTGTAAAAATATCATCAAGGATGTACATGGAGGGACTAATCAAAATGAATAACTCTGGTGGAAAAATTAATTCACGCCAAAAATTTGGAGGTGCACATTTAGCTGAAAATTCCTGGTGGAAATTTCGCAACATTGTGGTGAATGTAGAAGCAAGGTTTATTCATGTTTCTGGTGCATAATTTGCATCGTTCTGATGAATGCAAGCTTCATTGAAAATTTATGGTGGAAAAGCCTTAAAATTCCACCACAAAGGTGAAACAAACTTCTCTGACAATTTTTGGTGCACCGTTCTGGTGAATGGAGGAACATGCTTTATTGAAAATTTCTGGTGCAAAATTTGCATCGCTCTGATTAATGAAATGAACAGAAAATTTCTGCTGGAAAACTTGCACTGGTATGGTAAATGAAGGCACAAGCTTTATTTAAAATTAAGCTGCATTGAACATTTCTGGTGGAAAATCTGCACCGTTCTGGTAAACGGATGGACAAGCTTTTCGGAAAAATTTTGGTCTTAAATTTGCATCCTGCATTCATTTGTTTTCAATAGAGAAACAAATTTTAAGAATTATTTCTGGTGTAAAATTTGCACCATACTGATGATTGGAGCGAAGCTGCTTTACTGAAAATTTATGATGAAAAATCTGAAAATAGGGGCAAGCTTTATTTGGTGAAAAATATGCAACATTCTGATGATAGGAGAATGAAAATGTCTGGTGGAAAATGGAAAAAGAAATCTGCATCAATCAGAAGATTGAAGAAGCAATTTTTTAATTGATTTTATTTATTTGAATTAACGGTGAAAAATTTGCATCGTTCTGGACAATTGAAATTTTCTGGTGTAAAATTACCTGGGTGCAAGTTTGTGTTGGAAATTTCTGGTATAAGATTTGCAACAATCTGAATTAAAAATTCCTAATGTAAAAATTGCACAGTTCTGGTGAATGGACGAACAACTTAAACTTGAGTTCCTAGAAGAACCTCAAGGGTATTAAATTCTGAGGGCAATTCCAAAAGAAAAGATTTCTGGGGATGATTCCATGAAAATTATGCGAATAATTCAAGGGAATTCCGAAGAAAATTTCAAGCTTATTCTAGGAAGAATTCTTGGAGAATAAAGAGGAAATTCTTCTGAAACTATTATGGAATTTCAGTTCCAAGGTGTTCTGAGAATAATAAAAGTTCTTAAATATTCCGAGAAGAACCTCAAGGATATTGAATTTTTAGGACACTTCCAAAATATTTCTGGGGAGAATTCGAAGAAAATTCTGCGGATAATTTCTAGTGCACCCTGCAGATAGTTCCAAGATAATTTCAAAAAAAAAAATACCGCTAAAAGTCAAATTTTGAGTGAAATTCAAGCGATTTCCGAGGATTATTGCAAGCTCATTCCGGGGAAAATTTCTCAAACTCTAAAGGTATTTCAGTTCCAAGGTATTCAAGGGAAAAAAAATCATGAAGAGTTCTAAAAATAATTCCAGTGGACTTCTGAGAAGAATTTCAAAAGAGCTCTTAGGAGAGATCTAAGAAATCCGACAAGAACCTCAACGATATTGAATTCTGAGGACTGTTCCAAAGGATTTCTGGGGAGTATTCCAAGAAAATTCTGCGAATAATTTTTAGTGAATCCTGCAGATAGTTCCAAGATGATTCCTAAAAGAATACCAAGAAAATTATATTTTTGAGTGAAATTCCAAAGGGATTTTGAGAAATATTTCAAGGGAGAAGAGATAATTTCAAGCTTATCCCGGGAATAATTTCTGGATAATACTGAGAAAATTCTTCTGAAACTCTAAGAGAATTTTAGTTCCAAGAGGTTCTGAGTAAAAGTTAAGAAGATTTCTAAAAATAATTCCAGAGGACTTCTGGGAAGAATTTCGAAAGAGCTCATAGAGTTCTAAAAATTTCGAAAAGAACCTCTAGGAATTCTGAGGATGGACTTTTTTGCAAATGTACAAAGTTTAAAGACAGCTTTTGCATTCCCTAATTGAAAAGTGGGTATTTTCATTCAAAGTGTTTTTATGTTACTTCATACGCGAAGTTAGCGATTTTCAGAGTTGGTTGGAAATGCCAACATGAAGCTTTTAGTGTGATAATTTATTAGCTAGAGAATGATCTTTAGAAGAGGGTACGTGGATAGTTCCGTTAGAGTACGGGAGTATGAAAATTCAATAGAAGTTGAAAATGAGCGAAGGGCCATGCGACAGTTTTTGAAGTCAAACGCACATCTTTTGCCTAACCCGTACGATGTACGCGGAAACTTGAAGTATGTCTTCAAGTCTACAGGCAAAAGATGTGCGTCCTTCTTTTGCTCATAACTGACTGCGGCTGTGGAATAGTTCTAGCAACGTTTTATCACTACCTAAAGCACCACGTTGCGAGAGCATTTCCAGTCGATGGTGTGTTATAATGCAATTTTTCTTTACCCAACTAGCAACACAACATAATATTATCCATTAGTACCGTCCCAATGACGCGTTCATCTAGATACAATTGATAAATAGCAGATTCATAGGCCAACATTAGAGCCATTTCCCCTATATTGATAATGATGGGATTAAATTGACAATCCCATACGCTGTCTGAAAGCAGTTTGCATTGAAGAAGATGAACCACCACCGGAGCAAAAAATAAATAAAATTAGCTACATTGAACAGTAGGGAAACAGTGTGTCCACCGTACCTTCCATCACGCACTTTGGAATACTCCCCATCCTCAGATTAAATGCACCATAGAAAAAAAATGCCCCTCCTTAACAAGATTCCTGTGCACGCTAGTGGATCCAGTATAAAACAAGTAGTCTGATTATCAGTCTTCAGTTGAGACCATATTTATTTTAAAGTCCTGGTCGTAGAAAAATGTTCAAGATTGTGTGGCTAGATTCAAAATTATTGAAGAGATTTTCAGGATCCTAAAATTTGATTATGTATTAACAAAAATTGTTTGATGAAGTTCCAATCAAATTCCTTATCATTTTACAGTTTTTCTTTGTTGGTTTCGATTCCCAGTTCTCAAATAAAGAATTGTTTGTTACTCTTTTGAAAACCGACCGATTGCAGTTTGACCAATTAAATGCTCAACCATCACGAGTGATTTACTCAATGCATAGCTGGTGAAAATATCAATCAAGTACATACTAGCTCCATCGCTTTATCTGTAACTATGCAAATATTTTTTTCAATTCTACAAGCCTTTAAAAAAAACTCTCCTCCATTTCCGAAAGCAGAAGCAAAACAACCGCCTAAATCTAAGGATTATATCCAGTGAAACGCTTCGTTCGGCACCGAACGAGGAAGCACACACCGCACAAAAAGAGTAGTCTGATGCGATGCGACACTCCGTGAAAGGATATCACTGTTTGCGACATATTCGTATGCATAACAAAATAAATCCTGGCGAAAAAAAAAGCGAAAAGTAGCTGTAACCGGAAAAAGGAGTATAAATATGTACACGCCAGCATAAAATATCGTAATTTTCGTCATATTGGAACTCGGATCTGGGGCTGCTGTGGCACACAGCCCAGATAAGAGCAACATTTATATTCATCGGAATCTCATGATCTGTTTCAGCGCCAGGCCAGACCGCGGCGGGAGTGGGAGGCGTTTCATTCTTCCGCCCGATAGAAGCTCTTTTCTGAACCAGCAGATATCAACCAAGTATTTCCGGCTCCAATTCCTGCATCATAAAGCCACAGACAGTTACTATAGCATGTGAAATTCTGAAACAATTCGCAAATGTCACATGAAGTACACAGTTCAAACAGGAAAAACATACGTTCCATTACTCGAGCGGATAATTTAATTTAGCTTCACAGACCTGGTCATTTCAAAATCAATTGTTGTTTCACGTATGCACTCTTGAAATTAATTCCGTTGCAGGCATTGTTTACAGTGAATCCTCTTCAAAAAACAAGAGCCTTAATTTCTGCAATTAAATCGACTGTTTACCATTATGCCAACAAACAGTCCTTTCCAGGGTTTTCACATAAAATCATAGTGCTGAAAAAAAATCCATTGAGTGCCCTTCAGCCAATCATTGTCCACGAATCATGAAGCCGTCACTGACTATTGAGCATTTCCACGCCAAATGATGAATCGATAAAACTTGACCTATTGTATGTTATAGGCAATGAATCATATTTTTACTCAGACTCGGCCATTTTGGATCTCGTTAAATTTTTAAAATGGAATCATTGGAATTTTTCAAAAAAATGTTGCACGGAAACGGATTTTCTGATCGATATGACGTCTGAGACAAAGTTGTTGAAAAAATTAACGATTTCGTGGGAAAAATTAACAAAAAAAAAAACAAAGCGTTGTAATTTCTAGAAAAATTTCTAAACAAAAATTATAAAAACCTAAATATTCCAATCAGTGCTGCAAAATCTCGACAGTACACGGTGATATTGACAATTTTGCTTTGGTCACTCATTTTAGCTAGGAGTCATAGTCAAGGCAAACCATGTCAATTGTCAATGACAATGGTGTCAGTGACGAACATGTGCAGATTTGTTTATTAGCTAAATTTGTAACGAAATTAAATGACTTGAGCAAAACAATTACATGGATGCATTTTAGTGAACAAGTATCTACGTCCTGAACTACTTGGATAACAATAATGTGACACAGAATGTACTAAATTACACTTTTTGTTACCAGGTGAATCTTTGTCATTGACGAAAAAATGAGTGAGATTTTGACGAAGGTTTTTTTGAGGATCAAGTCTGTCAGTGACTATGTGACGAACAATTTTGTCAATATCGCGCGAAAGTCTGTCAATGACAATGACAAATCTCAGCACTGATTCCAATATGTACGTTAAACTTATGGACACTGGGAAATTGATAAAAATCGAAGATCAAGAACATATTATTTATACTCAAAAAACAGTGTTAGAAAAAAATTTCTCAGTGAAAAAAAAATCAAATATTTTACCAAAAGTTTTTGTTTTACTATTTTAACCAGTTTTCAAGTGTCCATGGTTTTGAGCATCCCAAAAATATGCATTTTTCATATGCTTATTTGAAAAAAAAATTTAAAAAATCGATAAGAGCATTTTGTCAACTTTCCATCACTCAATAATCTATAACTCGATGGAGTTATCGGACTTCAATTTTACAAGTAGTCGATATTTGTCGAAGTCGAAGTCACCTCATCATCATCAGTCAGATCGAGAGAAGTCCACATCAAGTTTTCCCTATGTTTGGCATGGGCCTTGGTGTGTGGACTTCTCTTTTTCTTTTGCACAAGTACACACAGTCAACACAGAGACATTAATCCATTAAGATGGGTTTATACATGGCAAGTCAATTGATAAATTCAGTTGAATTCAACGGACTTGAACGCGAATTGAACGTGTAAACCATGCAATTCAACTGACTTGATCAACTCACTTGAATTGAAAAAAGTTTAACCAGACTCAACTTTTCAAGATAATTGAATTCAACCGAGTTGATCATTTGACTTGCCTAGTCTAAGCCCAAATTTATAGTGAGTCATACACTACATCAACAAGCGGGGTAGACTGCCGATCTCGCCGACCACCCACCAGGTCAGCGCGGTCGGCCAAATTGCTTCCTCTCGTCGGGGTTACTTTTGGACAAAAAAGTACCTATTGGGAGATTGCCGTAAAAGCTCGACGCAGATGTCGCCACTGCATGATGATGATAATGTTGACAGACTGCATATATAATTCGTGATAATTAGCATTGAATTATTATTTTCATAAAGCCTGCGTAAAATCCTTCCAATATAACATTCGAATTGAAGAAGAAAATGTTTTCACGATCACTAGCGTGCACAGGAATCTTGTTAAGGAGGGGTAATTTTTTTTCTATGGTGCATTTAATTTGGGGATGGGGACTACTCCAAAGTGCGTGATGTATAGTGCTGTCTACCTCCCAGTATTTCCCTATTTACTGTTCAATCTAGCTGATTTTATTTATTTTTCGCTCCGTTGGTGGTTCATCTTCTTCAATGCAAACTATTTTCAGACAGCCAATGGAAATTGGCAATTTAATCCCATCGACGATATCGATGAAGATTGTGCAACGAAGTAATCATGTCATTTTGAATACGGTACTTGTGTACTGGCTATTGTTGGCACCTTCCGCCAAGTGTTTTTCCAGCACAGGATCGTAGTTAGCCACCAACTGGGTGGCACACTTTCCGCTCCTTCCGAATGTTCACGAAGTGGTCGACCACCTTTACAAAACTGCGCATAATATCGATGAAACGTTCCATTATACAGCGATTTTGTATCCGCTTTGCCTTACAGCAGCAATCATACCTCTTTTTTTTTGTGGACCAGTTCTTCGTCGATACCCTTCCTGGTTTTGAAATTCTTCCACGCTTCCATACTACCAACATGGGTATCACTGCGATTGTGTTTGCCCAGCATCTCGGTCGCTTTCTTCCAATTTTTGAACCCTGTAGGAATCGGACAACTTGGATCGCCCAAAAAAATTAGCAGCATAATGTTTTTGTGTATAATTGGCTTTGAAAATCCAGAATAACATTGAAAATAGTTTTTAAAGTTTCTAAGATTTCTTGGAATTTAAAGTTACAGTTCGATTAATATGTTGATAGAAATATGTTGTAATAATGTTTTGCGTCATGCTCTTCTTTACAGGTTAAAAATATAAACCAAAGAAAATATATCCTTCAAGGTACTGGTATCATCTTTTATTCAGTTACCATTCAGAAATTTTGTGCAGTACGTTTTTGTATATTTTGAAGGCATCGTTACAGTTTATTTTTGACTATGTCAAGGTTTTTTAAGCTCTTATATGCTGTTGTAGTTACACTTTACTATTACCGTTATGAGTACGTTAAACTTGGCCATTTTCAGCGAAAATTGAAGTTTTAATTTTTTTCAAATTTTGACCTAAATGCCAAGGCTAATATCCTATATAGGATCATTAAAAAGGTTTAAAAAATAAGTAACGATTGGAACAAAAGCGCACAAAACTATTTTATCTAGCGAGTACAGGATTGTTAACGGAATGACGACATGTGCGAAGGATTGAGCATGTCAACCCTGTCCCTAAGTACCGCCAGTGAAAGAAAATGATGCCGAACTTTCAACATGTTTTAGAGATGATATAAAGGACAAACCCGAATTTGTTGCAACGCACATAAACAGCTGTAAATTTTTAACCTCGGTAACAAATGACTTGAAATTTTCAGAGAAGATTCTTACAATAATTTTTAGTGAGACAACAATCGACCAGGGTTTAATAACAAACTAATATCGTCTTTTCAAATAGGGAATCCGAAAGCTGTCGTTAAACTTTGTACAGTTGCGAAAAAGTCCATCCTCAGAATTCCTTGAGGTTCTTTTCGAAGTTTCTAGAACTCTATGAACTTTTTATGTTGTTTTTGTGCTAACGTAAGAACTCCACGACACACATAACACGCGACGCGAGACAAGACACAACACTTATCGTTCTTACAACATTTA
Source organism: Ochlerotatus camptorhynchus (assembly GCF_037179485.1). Taxonomy (NCBI): domain Eukaryota; kingdom Metazoa; phylum Arthropoda; class Insecta; order Diptera; family Culicidae; genus Ochlerotatus; species Ochlerotatus camptorhynchus. The sequence continues at coordinate 2,072,507 of NW_027040978.1, read as the reverse complement.
AAACGGATTAAAAATTACCTCTCTGTCGACCGGTTTCGGGCGTGATGCTGCCCATCTACGGGACAATGTCCGACATTGTCCCGTAGATGGGCAGCATCGCGCCCGAAACCGGTCGACAGAAAGGTAATTTTTAATCCGTTTTAAATGTTGTAAGAACGATAAGTGTTGTGTCTTGTCTCTCTATGAACTCTTTTAAAATTCTTCTCAGAAGTCGTCTGGAATTATTTTTAGAACTCTTCTTGACTTTTACTCAGCACACTTTGGAACTGAAATTTCCTTAGAGTTTCAAAAGAATTTCCTCAGTATTATCCAGAAATTTTTCCCGGAATAAGCTAGAAACTATCGCTACCCCTTTGCCATTTTATTCTAATATATATTAATATTCAATATATTTATTTTTGAAATTTCACTCAAAATTTAATTTTCTCGGTATTCTTTTCAGAATTATATTGAAACTATCTACAGGATTCACTAGAAATTGACCGCTAAATTTTCGTGGAATACTTCTTAGAAATCCTTTGGAACTGTGCTCAGAATTCAATATCCTTGAGGTTCTTCTCGGATTTTGCAGAACTCTCCCAATAGCTCTTTTGAAATTCTGAAATTCTTCTCAGATGTCCACTGGGATTATATTTCGAACTCCTCGTGATTTTTTCTCAGAATACCTTATAACTGGAATTCCTTCAGAAATTCTTTCCCGTTTCTAGAAATTATCCTCGGAATTCGCTTGAAATTTTACTTAAAATCCCTTTGGAATATCACTATAAATTTGATTTTCTCAGAATTCTTCTCGAAATTTTCTTGAAACTATCTACAGAATGCACTAGAAATTATCCGCAGAATTTTCTTTGAATTCTCCCCAGAAATATTTTGGAACTGTCCTAGGAAATCAATATCCTTGAGGTTCTTTTCGGAATATTGTAAAACTTTTTTTTTTCTCAGAACACCTTGGAACTGAAATTTCCCTAAAGTTTCAGAAGAATTTCCTCTGTATTCTCAAGAAATTTTTCTCAATATGAGATTGAAATTATGCTCGAAATATCCTTGAAATTTTACCCAACATCTCTTTGGAATTTCATTCAAAATTTGATTCTCTCGGTATTCTTTTCGAAATTGTCTTAGAAATATCTGCAGGATTCATTAGAAATTATGCGCAGAATTTTCATGGAATCATCCCCAGAAATCTTTTTATTTTAGAACTGTCCTCAGAATTCTATTCAAGGGTATTGAATTCTGAGGTTTTTCTCGGAAGTCAAGTTTAAGTTGTCCGTCCAATCACCAAACCGTTGTAGTTTTTCTACCAGAAATGTGCAATAAAGCTTGCCCCTTCATTCACCAGAACTGTGCAATTTTTACATCAGGAATTTTCAATTCACCTTGCCCCTCCATGCAGTAAATTTTTGCAAATCTTACACCAGAAATGTTCAATACAAACTTGCCCCCATAAATTTTCAACTCACCAGAACGATGCAAATTTTCCACCGTTAATGTTCAATAAAAATTGCTTCTGCAATCTTTTGATTAGTGCAGATTTCCTTTTTCTATTTTCCACCAGAAATTTTCAATATAGTTTGCTTCTCCTATCATCAGAAGGTTGCAGGTTTTCCACCAAATAAAGTTTGCCCCTATTTTCATATTTTGAGAATGTTCAGAATGGTGCAAATTTTACACCAGAAATTATTATTAAAGTTTGTATCTCTATGCAGCAGAAGGATGCAAATTTAACACCAATTTTTTTCCGAAAAGCTTGCCCATCCGTTCACCAGAACGATGCAGATTTTCCACCAGAAATTTTAAATATAGCTAAATTTTTAATGAAGCTTGTGCCTTCATTTACCAGTGCAAGTTTTCCACCATAAATCTTCTGTTCATTTCAATTATCACGGCGATGCAAATTTTGCCGCAGAAATTTTCAATAAAACATGCTCCTCCGTTCACCAGAACGGTGCACCAAAAATTGTCAGTGAAGTTTGTTTCACCATGCACCTTTGTGGTGCAATTTTCAGACTTTGCCTCTTAATGCACCAGAATGGTGTAAATATTCCACCATAAATTTTCAATGAAGCTTGCATTCATCAGAACGATGCAAATTATTCACCAGTAAAATGAATAAACCTCGCTTCTACATTCATGCGAACTTTCCACCACAAATTTTCAGTTAAATTTGCACCTCCAAGTTTTTAGCGTGAATCAATTTCTCCACCAGAGTTATTCATTTTGATTAGTCCCTCCATGCACCACCTTGATGATATATTTACACCAGAAATATTAAAGAAAAACTTTTTCTTCGATTTACCACCATGAAGGTGAATTTTATCAATCTAAAAATCACCCTCTTCTTTTAGCCCTCCATGAACCTTGACCTTGACCATGACCATGACCTTGAAAAAAAGTTACACTAAAATTTTTTTGTATGCACCACTATGGTGCAATTTTTTGACCAAAAAATTTCATTGAAGTTCGTTCCTTCATGTACCTTTGTGGTGCAATTTTCAGGCACCATCTCAAAGGAATTGACGCAGTAAAACAATTTTCAGTGCCCTTATATTATGAAATGAAGTTATTTTACCTTCAAATCGCGTTATCACGGAATCAATTTTATATCATTATTTTTGTAAATGTGGAAATAAAAATCTTATTTATAAAAGGAGGGGCAATTGCCCCACCTTGCTCCACCCTGTGCACACCAGTGTTCACAATCAAACTGATGTGCATCTTTGACTTTTCCAGATGAACTTTCATAAGATATATTCATTTCATTCCACAGCTCCATCAATGCTGTATCGTACATTTGATGTAAACAAAAGTAAATTGCTCAATTACTCAAAATAAAAATGATTTGTCATCTTGTTATCACTTTATAAACCATCGAGCACCATTTTATATTATGGTGCGTGTTGAGCAAATCAAATTCCGTTGCGTTTTCCGTCGAAAATTTTGAGTATCAATATGTTTACCTAAAAAAGGCTAAAATGAACATTTATTGAATATTGTCGTCCTATACAACCATTTCTCCATTATCACCAGCATGATACATTCTTTCCTTAGTAAGTTCACTTAATTTCAACTTTCATCCTAGTGGAAATCACAAGTATTCACCATTTTCCGAAAAATGCAGCTGCGCAGGAGGTAACCTTTACCTGTGGGTGCAAACTTGTTATGCATAATTTTCCATGAAAACATCTCCGATCCATACCGAAATAATAAAGTTTCCACCGGAAATTATTAGTTTTTCTTTATGGACCGATTTGCCCCAAAAATCGTCTGTTTTACTTGGAGAATTTGGAAACTATCCTCCTTCTAGTAGTTCTCACTTCGAAATGTAGGTGGCGAAAGCTTGGAAAAGTTTCACTGCAAAACGCCAATAGGGAGGGAACCGCCAGAGGGTACCGACGAATAGAACTCTGTTGCTTGTACTTCCCGGTCGGTCGTTGAGAGAAGAAAGAGTGCGATGGGCTAGGTGCCACCACCCAGCTCTCGCGTATCACTCGCTCTCAGTGCGTGAGCTTCAGCTTGCATGAATGTCATACGGCTATCACGCTATGATGGAAGGATAGCAGGTATTATTTAGGACAGAACAGAGATGAGTTTGACTTGCTCAAGTTCGTGGTTGGGCCTTCCAGGTTAATCTTCAGCTCGTAGAGGCAACCTCTTAGCTGTGCGGTGGTGATAATTTCCCCGTCTTTCTTCAACATTGTAATCTTGCCGACGATGTTAACCTGCACGCCGGCCGTGACGAGCTTCATCACGGACATCAAACTGTCGCGCAACACCTGGACGTACAGCCCTTTTCTTGGATTCCACCGACCGTCTTCACAAGAATGGATTGACCTACCTTTGCCACGTTGATCACGATCGGCTGCTTCAGTTTTCGGACCACCGAAAACGCTCCGCTATCGTAGATGAGGTGCTCACTGGATCCCGAATCTAGCTTGAACACGAGCTTGTCACTCTTCTTCTTGACGTTGCCCCGGCTCGCCACAAACCTTACCGCTTTCCGCTGATTGACCGCCGAGTTAGCTTCACCACCGACCTTCTATCGACAGTCCTTCTTGAGGTGACCACGCTTGCCACATGTATGCCACTTACCCGGGAAAATGAAGAGTTTCTTCGTTTTGACACTGGAAAAAGTGGCCCCTTTGGCCTCGCCAACTTCTCCATTTCGCTCATGACGCTTTATGTCTTCAGCCAACAACCGCTGCTCAACGACTTCGATTTTCAAATTTTGCTCCAGAGGTTACCGGAGGGTCGTAGGAAACTGGCAGCGTCTGTAACCAGGTCAGTTTTGTCTACGTTCACGTCAGCTGTCTTCATCTGTCTGATCAAATCGTCAAACGACAGTAGATGTGGCCTCATCGGATCACCTTCCTTCAGCTTCAGTCGGTTGAGCTGCCCACATTTCCTTGACCGTTGACTTCTCCCGGATGACCTCCAAACATTCGTTGGCCTTGAGATCCACCTCTTCAAACTTGACTTTTTCCCCCGCCGCTTCTGGTGCGTTCTCCGTCAGATTATTCAGAACGCCGACCGAATTCAAGTGCATCTTGACCCTGAAACTTCAGTTTTGAAAATCCGGTCCGCCTTTGAAGTTCGGAATGCCATCAGAAGTATTCGCCGTGGTGCCCATAACCATTTATAATAGGGGAAACAGTCCTATTATTGCGGTACGTTAGAAGCGTTAGAAGCCTATTGTTGTGTATGGAGGTCTCCATACACAAAAATTTGCTTCTAACGCTTCTAACGTACTGCAACGATAGGACTGTTTCCCCTACTTGGTTTCAAGTTTGAGAGAAATAACGTCTTTATTCTTTGAGGGTTGGATTGGGAATGACAATGGGTTCTCGAGTGAAAAAACAATACTAGCTTACAAACTAGACTGAGAAGAACTCCAAGTAAATTTTCAGGAGAAATATCCGGGGAATTTCTAGGTAATACCATGTAAAATATTAATAATTTGAAGAGCATTACAGATTGAATTCACAGAGTGTTCTACAGATGGTTTTCAAGAGTATTATGGAGAAAATTAAAACAAAATTCCAGAAAGAGGTCTAAGGTTAACTCTGACGGTATTTTGCAAGGGCAAGTCAGCTGTACTCAGAGCAAATAGTTTCGCAGCGAGTAAATTTGAGCAACTCATAATTACTCAAAACTGATCAAAGTAGCCTTGTTTTATTCAACATATACAAACTTTCAAAGAAAAGTCAAAACAGACGTCATCTACCTACCTGAGATTTTAATCATTTTAGTTGAAATCATGCATTTATTAAATTTAGTAACCGTTAAAACTGTATGAAATTACTTGCAGGATGACTCATATCTGATAAAAGATTGGTCGGTTCTATGAGACATAAGTCCGCATTAGTCGTCAAGATATCGCTAGTTAACAGGGATTTGATTCTTCTGAAGACACAGGATTTATCTTAGATAAAGTTTTCTTTTATAGGCAGTGACAGAGTAGTCTAGGCTTCCCTCGATTCGTGAACCTCAGCTGGTCTATCCGCTCTTGAGCTCAAACGCAGTAAATTCCAAAAGGAATTCCGGAGAACTCCAGGAGAGCTCAGTGCTAAACTTTCCCTGTTAGCTTGAACAATAGTTCAATAGTGGACGCCACTCTCATGCCACTCATGGAAGTTCAGCGAAGTGCTAAATACTGGGAGAAGCAGAAACAAATGGTGCCACAAGCCACAATCTTAAAACAGCTACATTTTTTTCTGAAAATAAATTGTATCCGACGAAAACCAGTCTTAAATAATCGTTTCAATCCGTGCATTTTGTAACACCGATATCCCGGACAGTATTATACAATCCAGCAAGTCCAGCATCACAAGTATCTCATCCGCAAGAACTTCACCAGCATTTTTTCAGTTGCTTGTGAAATTATTGTGGAAATACCTACTTCAGCCCAACGATGAATACAGATTTCAACACAAAAATCATGTTGCTATGGATACTTGTTGCTGATCAACGTGAGTTACTCAGAGCGACTCAAAGCTACTCAACATCTGAGGGAGAGTCGCGAAGAGAGAAAAATGGAACGTGAAATGCAGCCAGACGACTACTGTCACGAACTGTCATCGGGAGCCAAGCAATTTAATTATGCTTTTCTTACAGTTGAACAAGAATACACAAGGCGGTATTGAAATCTTGCGTAAAACAATTAATGAAAAACTGTTGTTTACACCTATTTTATTCAATGGGACACCATTTCTTTTTAATTCATTCAAAATACACACAAATCAATATTGAAAGATACTATCGTACTAGCATAATGAAATACCAAACAGAAAAGTACAGTTTCTCACTGCACGCTGAATAATCTCAAACAATCACTACACGCTCAAAGCAAAACACGCAATATTGCTACACCTGTTTTGATTTGATTTCAATGGCATAAATTTTCATGACAAGTAGAACAAGTATGCAATGAATTCCGTGTGTGCTATCTGCTTCTCCCTCCCAGCTCAACATTAACTCCGATTTTACTCATGATCAAAAGCTGTCTTGCCCCTTGGTATTTTGATGATGATGATGATGGTCCCACCTCTTACCCCTACAAAGGTTTGAGCTGGACGATTTATCTTTAAGATAATTGAATATGACATTTTAACCAGGTTGGCAAACAAAATCGAACTGGTTTCAGTTACAGATATAGATTCCCTCTAAAGTTTACAGTTGCTTCACAGCGATATAAATGTGGAAATGCTCGTCCACCTCTTAGTTCGCCTTTTTGTCCACCTAAAATATTCATAAGTATTACAAGCAATCAAGAGTTAATGAACAATCAACAAAGCATCCTATTACACTAGTAACCCCGCAATCTGATGCTATCATAATTTTCAGCAATGTCAGGAATGCTCACGAACCCCTAACATTTGCCAGAAAACTTACTACTAACTCAAGGTATCTTTCAAATAAGCTTCAAAATTGCATTTTTTTTTTATCAAATGTTAAATTCAGTCCTCTATATCCGTAATACGCGCGCGAGGCTCAAATCTTTGTAGACTACTTTTTTTTTAATTAATCTACTATAAAATCAAATATTAAAAATCCATCATCACCCTCGTGGCGAACAGAAATAGTTTTTGCAGTGCTAGAATAATTATTAAAAAGTCGTTATGACAGCTATCCATATAAAATAATCCGTTAGAGATAACTTCGTCAAGATACATAATTTGTCAATTCATAAAAAAAAATCACTGGATAACTGTTCAAAAGACAGTTTTAACGTGTGAAATGCAGTGTCTTTTAAATTCTGTAAGTGTTGCTAAACGTTTGATATGTCTAGGCATCGAATTGAAAACATTTATTCCTTTATAATATAATGAATTTTGTGAAGCACAAGTCAAGAAATGTGGTGTTCTTATTTCAACCGCGTTTCTAGTATTATATCTATGAAAGTCACTTCCTCTTTCAATTCGATCACACAAATATCGAGGCAGCAAACCGTTAACTACTTTAAAAATGAACACCATAGTCAAATATACAATTCTTTGCTTCACCGACAACCATTGTAAGGCGTCTAACATCAAAGTTGAGGAAGTGAATCTATTACATCTCAAAATCAAACGCATTATTTTATTCTGCAAGCGCTGTAATCTCGATATTTGTGTTGCATTGGCCAGAAATAAAATGGAAGGGCAAAAGTCAAGATGAGGAGAGATGATTGATTTGTATAGCTGTATTTTACTGGCAATAGTTAAATCGTTTTTCAGTCGACATAGAATTCCATACTTCTTGGCAATTTTCTTGATGACATTGTCAATGTGAGAGTTGAACTTAAGTGTGTCATCAATAATCACGCCAAGATATTTAATCTCCCGAACGCGATCAATAGTCTCATCATCATTTACAACAGAGACGTTCTCATTTACTCGATTCCGCGAAATTACCATAAATTTAGTTTTACTTGTATTCAATTTTAACTGCTTATACTTCAACCATCTACTTAGAGAACGCAAATCTTCATTCAAGTGTAAAACGGCATCATCTAAATCCTTAGCTGCAATGAATAACACAGTATCATCTGCAAAAAGATTAATGTCGCAAAATCGTAAAACACGTCGCAAGTCATTAATATACATAATAAATAACAGGGGCCCTAATACACTTCCCTGGGGCACTCCAAGGTTATTCCCCACGGGACTGGAAACAGAATCATTAAAAACAGTCCGTTGAGTTCTGTCAGACAAATAGCTTTCAAACCATTTATATGCAGTACTCTTAATTCCAAAGCGCTTGATTGATCTTAACAATAAGGGCCTAGAAATTGTTTCAAAAGCGCGTTTAAGATCCAAAAAAACAGCAACAATCGTATCTTTACACTCCAAGTTATTTTTCCACTTCGCTAAAACCAAATTCAACGCGGTTTCACAAGAATGACCTTCCCGATATCCCGATTGTTCTGGTATCAACAAACTATTACTATTTAAATACTCCAACAGCTGACCTTTAACAACAAGTTCTAAAATTTTCTCTAATGTGTGCAACATGTTGATGGGACGAAATTTTTCGGCTTTAATCGTTCCAGCAACTTTTTGAATAGGGACCACTAAGGATTCCTTCCAAATTTGTGGCACATGTCCAGTTTGTAATGATTCATTAATAAGGTCCAGCAAGATGTGGCCAATGACATGAAAGCAATCTTGAATAACTCTAGCATTAACATTATCTACTCCAGCCGATTTTCCTAATGAAAAACAAATAACTCTAAGTTCATCTAATGTGATTGGGTGAAAAACTTCAAATCTACAACTACTATTAACTGGCTGTTTTATTTCGTCAGGTTCATCGACCAATTCAATAGATTGATTAATCAATGAAACGCTATCTACGAAATAATCATTAAACTTAGCTGCAATTACTTGTTCTGGCTGTTCTAATGTGCCATTAAAAGTTATGGACCGCGGTTTGCAATTACTAGGTTTTAATAAAGATTTCAAAATTTTCCATAACTCTTTGCTGTTGTTTTGATGCTGATAAATCTTCCTTTGAACATATTCACAGCGAGTTTTCTTTATCGATTGTGAATACTTATTACGCGCGATTGTGTACCTAGTCCAATGATTGTCATTATTAGATCTACAAAACTTTTTGTACAATTTGTCCCTTTTCCGTTTAAGACGCAAAAGATCCAAATTGTACCAGCTGTTCGAGTTTTTCAAAGAAACAAACTTTTGCTCAACTAGTTGATTGGTACACGTTTTCAAAGCGTTATTAAGAACAGCTGTAGATTTATCTAAGTTACCGGCCGCGAATGGAAAATCCAGGCTTCTCTCAACAAGATTCGAAACAGCTTGCTTCGAATATTTCCTCCAGCACTTCAATTTTACAAAATTATCGTTATCGTTAACATGGTCTAAGACATTAATCACTAAAGTCTCATGATCGGTTATTTTCAAATCAGTATCCGTAACTGAACAAATGGAATCAAAATTGGAATAAACGTGGTCAATTAAAGTTCTACTGTGCCTGGAAATACGCGTATACTCATTTACCGTTTGCTTTAAATTAAAAAACTCAGCTAAACGCTTCAAATGATTCGAATTATGGTTATCACGCCAATTAATATTAAAATCACCAGCCAATATATTTAATTTACTAGAATCAAGGAATGCCTCAAACCAGTTCTCTAAAACTTCAACAAAACGCTGGTCACTAGAACTGGGAGAATGATACAAAACACCATAATTACCCATCTTCATGCCACGTACAACTGTAATGCCCAAGAACCAGTTGCCATCAATAACTTCGTTGGTACGAAGGTTGAATTGAACTGATTCTTTGACATAAATAGCAACACCGCCAGTGTGTCTAGAATGTGATAAACAAGCAGCAACAATATATCCCGGAATACTATACTGATCAAAAGCTTCAGTTTCTACAATATGAGTTTCAGATAAGAAAACTAAAAGAGGACGTTTTTCCTCAACAATCTGACGTAATGCTACGTAGTTTGTTGACAACCCCGCAATATTCAAGTATAAAAAATCGAATTGATTCACATTCCTGGAACTTGGCTGCTATTTATTGAAACGCAAGCTGCTTTTCTTCTGATCAAAAAGTCTTTTATAAAGCAAACATTCCGAGCTAAATGCGGCATGGTTGACGTCCAAGTTCATTTTTCGTTCTTTATTCGTTTTCAAACAATTAATACATTTCAATACAGTTGACGTACACTCCGACGTTTTGTGTTGTTGGCTGCACCTAGAGCATCTATCACAATTTTTGCAATCCATGCTCTTGTGCCCAAATTCTCCACATTTGAAGCATCTCAACACATTAATCGCGGGAACTAACGAGCACCGATCAAACCCTACATTTACTTTTTTCGCACATAACAAACATTTATAAGTATCGACATCGACTTCAATTACAACACTAAACTTGTTATAAGTGAAGCGTGCATTTTCAAACATGTTCACTACTTTAACATCATTTATAGCGATGTCTTCATTTTGACTTTTTAAGTAGTCAATGAAGACATCGGAGGAAAACTGATCGCTCATGCCCACTATTTTCAATCTTGGCACCGAAGTGGGAACAACAGCACTATATTTTTCTCCCAGATTGCTTTCAATACCATTTTTTAGATCATTTAGATTAGCTCCTGTTGCACACTCAACAATAATAGAGCCATCTTTACCATTCCTAAAATTACTGATTTTGTGTGTTTTTGGATCCAACTGAGTTTTCAAAAACTTACGAGTATCTTCGCAAGCTTGTTTGGACTCTTTTGGTTTGATCACAATGACCGGACGAGTCTTACGATTACTCTGTTTGTTACTGTTACTGTTAATGTTACTGTTACTGTTAATGTTACTATTACTGTTACTAATATTTTTACTTTTACTTGCATGACTAGATCTTTTTACAACATCCGCAAAACTCGCATTTTCTTGAAAAACATCATCAGTCGAATCGTTGTCACTATTTTGAAATTTACGTTTTTTGCGTCTGGGATTTCGGTCCGATTCAGAATGAACCGTCCTAGATGCACCATTCGTTGCAGCTAAATTTTTTTCCGTGCTAATTTCAAAACATGAACTAGTCATCGTATTCCATTTCTCACTAATTAATTTTTCAAAGCAACTTAAAGAATCGTTCATATTTTGTTGCATTTTTTCCATGCCAATTCTCAACGCGTTGTCTATCTGAGCAGCAACGTTGTTTCGTATACCAGTGATAGAGTCAGCAACAGAAGACAATTGCTTCATTGCTTCCCCCAGCATTTTGGTATCCGAAACCGATACATTCTGCTCGTCACAACTCTGATCTGACAGACAATTACTACACTTGAATAGAACATTTGCATTATCTGTGATAAGTTTTGCCTGAGTCCGCGTGAGTGTAGTGCACTTGCAATGAAATACACGAGCACATTTACCCACACAGATAACCGGCAAATCACTTACCAAAATCCCCAAATTACATATTGCACACTCAGCCATATATATCACCTATACACATAAACTTTACATGCAACACTACAGAGACACAAGTAAAAACGAACGAAAGCAAAAATTTACAATGCACTAGCTTACTAAAAGGGTACCAATTAGCTTGCCGGGCGAAGGAAAATACAAAAAATGAACGAGAACCAGCGGCAACAGCAACCGTTCTCCTACTTATCCAATAAATTATCACTATGGGGCACGCGTAGGATCAATTCTACCGCGGCACAAGCACAATTTCACACTTAATTAATTGAATATTTATCACAGCACTGCGAAATAAACTATAACGTTCACCATTACCAATACTTGAGACAATTCGAGCAATTTTTTTCAGGACTACGTCTATGATTTCCATATGGGGGTACATTTTTTGAAAACCAAAAATGGAACACAATTATGAAAGATTTGGAACGTTAATAAATCAGCTACCCGTGAACCAACTTCAATAACTTTATCACCAATCGATCACAAATATTCCTACGCATCTGTTATATGACTTTATCATTTTTCAAAATGTCACTATTGAAAATTTCACGAATGTTGTTATGATAATTAAAATTATCACCGATTGCCTGCGAAAAGCGATTTCCCTAACACAGATTTCAAAGTTGAATTCCATTTGGTCTCACCAAACGGTGTTTATTCAATCACCGCGTGGTGGTGGTGTTCTCCAGTACACAACGAAAGGCTCCCCGCAAGCAGCTAGCTATAAAGGCTGGCCTCAACCACTGATCGGATTCAGTTTCAATCACCGTGTGTGGTGGTGTCCGGTCGTCGGGATCAGCAGCAGCAGTGCTTTCGGCACGTGGCGTTGAACATTGTTCACCAGTACACAACGAAAGGCTCCCCACAAGCAGCGAGCTGCAGCCCACATGAGCATCCATAGAAGGAGGAAGAAGCCGCACCATCTTTGATCGGATCAGTAGCGCTTCGTGAGTCGCTGTGGGCCATCTATGTCAAGCGCGTCATACTAAAGAGTGTAAACAGAGAGAAACCCGCTCAAATTCCTATTCCTATACAAAACACAAGCTCCTGATGCAGTTAACAAATAAGATTTCTTATATAAGACCACGTAGTCCTACGTCACCATTGCTTACAACCCCATGGGGCTGTTCCTTGTCGTTTTTGTGATATTGGACACAAAAAAATAATCGAGATCGATGATTTGTAAAAAAAAATTATAAATTATAAAAAGAATATGATATATGCATGTATGTTTCTGAAATAAGAAAAGTCTTCAAGACTCAGTTTTACGTTAAAATATTCCGGACATGGAGAAATTCCCAAGATTCTGGAACGTCCAAAATATCAGAACAAATATCTAAGTCTTTAAAATCTTTAAACCATAACTGTGTAAGGAAACTCATCAAAATTTATTCAAGTCTAGGCTAATGAACATTCGGTCTTTTGGCCGGACACCTTTAGGGTGATAGTGCCACATGCAGGAATGACCAGAACCTTTGATATCTTGGCAAATCAACCTTCAAGAACTGACAGCCCTATTGTGTGTTTTGTGTATATTTCCTAAATATAATAAATTAACAACTCAGAACTTCTATAAATAGGACCTCCCTTAGCTCAGTCGGTAAAAGCACAGCTACAAAGCAAGACCATACTGAAGGTGACTGGGTTCAATTCCCGGTTTGGCATGATTGTACTTGTCACACAATTATACTAATTCAAAAATGGTACAGGCGTCGAAAGTTCTCAATTAACAACTGTGGAAGTGCATCTCGAAACACTAAGTTGAGAGCACACAATAAGCTAATATGCGATAAGCAATATGCTTAAAGGGTGATACGGTCAAAATTTGGTCAAGGGAAAACGCGTGTAAATCGATGAAATCGTTTATTTAAAAAATCAAATTAAATTTCTTTTTCAAGTTCAATTAGTATAAAATTCAGGAAAAATATTCAGTTAGGCTTCCGCTTTTCCAAATCCGAATTGCCGGGCCTTACGCTTGACCCCTGCCATCAGATTTTGTACAGCCACCTTGTCCACCTTCTTCGCCGCAGAAAGCCAGTTTGCCTTGAACTGCTGCTCGCCCTTAGCAGTTTTTTTGGTCTTCTTTAGGTTCCGCTTGACAATAGCCCAGTATTTCTCAATTGGGCGGAGCTCTGGCGTGTTGGGAGGGTTCTTGTCCTTGGGAACCACCTGCACGTTGTTGGCGGCGTACCACTCCATGGCCTTTTTACCGTAATGGCAAGATGCCAAATCCGGCCAAAACAGTACCCTTCCTTTTGCCGTATAAAACTCCTGTCCCGGAAGCTGCTTGTAGTCGGCTTTGACGTAGGTTTCGTCGTCCATTACCACGCAGTCAAACTTCGTCAGCATCGTCGTGTACAGCCTCCGGGATCGCGCTTTGGCCGTCGTATTTTGTTTATCATCGCGATTTGGAGTCACTACCTTCTTGTAAGTCGATAGTCCGGCTCGTTTTTTGGCTCGATGCACGGTTGTAGACGATACACCCAGCTTATTTGCGGCATCTCGGAGAGAGAGGTTAGGGTTTCGCTTGAAACTACCGGCAACTCTCTTTGTCGTCTCAGCGGCTTCCGGTTTTCGATTTCCCCCCGATCCAGACTTCCTGGCTGTCGACAAACGTTCCCCAAACACTTTAATTACATTTGTAACGGTTGATTTGGCAACTTTGAGCGATTTTGCCAACTTTGCGTGCGAGTAGCTTGGATTTTCGCGATGTGCGAGCAAAATTTTGATACGCTGCTCTTCTTGCTTGGACGGCATTTTGACAACTGAAGAGTGAATTCCAAAATCAAAATAGGAGCAACATTCTACACACACACACCTTCAAAATGAGGGGTGTTCAGGTTTTTTAAATGCAAAATTGAAAGAAATACGTCAAGTTGATATTGACCAAATTTTGACCGTATCACCCTTTAAAATGCGAAGAAGAAATGAAAAGAACTTTCATAAATGGATCTTTTTTTTTGTAAAACTTCAAAGGCTTCATTTGAAATTTTTACAAGATTCAAAAAGGTCGAATTTTGCGTAGTTTTATACAAATCGGAGAAGGTCAGTTAAACAAAAATCAGTTTACTTTTTCGTTATTTTGCCTGGAACTGCTCAATTTAAACGATCTCCGATTGAGACCAACCTCGTTTCGATGATGGCATTCAATTCCGGAGTGAACTGCACTCGATCGGGCAATGGTGGTCACCAATCAACACTCAGCACAGTGAAAACGCATTTCCAACGTGAGTTTTGCTTTATAGCATTTTGCACACATACAGGTAATAGCAGAATTAATTCTCTTTTTTTTTTTTGTTTAATTGCACGCACACATTTCTGACCCGAAATCCGTCCGACAAGCCAAGGAGGCTACCGAGCGTGAAATGATGCTTCCTTCCTGCCGGAAAATGCGGTACCAAAAGTGGAAAAGTGCACTCAGTCAGGTGTGATTCGTCCATTTTTTTTTTTGTTTTTAAATCTTCTGGCACGAATGTATTTACGGTATTACCTTCCCATGCTGTCTGTGTGTGAGTGTGGAGATATTCTTTTCATATTTTTTTTTTGTTTTAATGTTTCGCAGTTCAATTTCAGCTGCTGCCCATCTCGTTAATTTGCTTTCATGTTTCCGGGTCGATGGATTTCTGGAATTAATATAACTCGAGTGGGTACTTACAATTCGTGTTGTTATGAAACGACGGACAACTGACGGCGCGACCGACGGTGTGAATATAATTTGCTTGTCAGGCAGGAAGGTAAAAATGCCAGTTCGGTTTTTATCCGTGGGCTTTGGTTGTGCAAATATGATTAATCCTTTGGGATAAATAAATTACGATGAATTTAATTGGATTAAAAAATAATAAGTATTTGCTGCAGCAGCGGCAGGAATGAAAGCGAATATCAATTCGAAATTGATATTATCTTTATTTTCAGAAATCTGTCCGTGATGCAAATTTCTTTGACTGATAAGTCATTTGAATAAACTCCATCCTGATAGACGGTTTGGATAGGCTGAAGTAACCAACAAGGGGACGGGACCGGCATGATCCCCCTTCTGATGAAATTTATTTCAGCAATCAATTTGATATACTCACGGGTGATTAGAATGATCCATCATCGAGACAAAATTCCATTAAACATTCCCGGCTTAATGCCAAGAAAAAAAAGGTCTCCCTTATTGTGATAACCACTTCCGATTTCCATGCTCTTCGCACAGAACTTTTGAACTTCGTTAAATTCAAGTTTTCACTTGAAATTGGACGTCGGGATGAATGCCATGTATTGGCTGAAACCTTGGACGGATTCAAACGTCTTCTCAAGTATCTTCCTGAGAAGCAACACAAATTGTTCACTTATGACACCAAAACTGAAGGAATCAATTTTGTAGCTTTAGGTGCTAACTGATGAACTACATCGTATAATAATGTATCTTGGTAGCGAATATCATTATAATAACCTTGGGACTCATCACCAATAGTTACCCTATTGTTTTTGCATTCCATTCTTGAATAAAACGTGTAACTTTGCAACCGCGTGTTTTTCTTTTTCGAAAGTATTTCGTGTCCGTTCCGGGTTATTCTTTTCAGCCGACGTAGATCCACTGTTGAATCTGTCCACCTTGGCCTACAGGTTATGGGCCCAGTGGAGGTTGCGAGGAAAAACGGTTATTTATCGCGTAAAACGAGGAAACGTTTTTTCGTCGGAACGGGCAAGGCACCACCATCGGCGGGTGTACAGTCGGAGCAAAACATTTTGGTTGCTGTTGTCGATGTGCGTGACTGTTCGAGCAACAGCCAGGAAAGTGGATACAATCAGCAAGTTTTCGAAGCTGGGCTATCAAAACTGGCAGTCCTGGAAATTCAGGATGGAGGTGCTCCTGACCAGGAAGGAGCTGTTCTACGTCATCGACGGTGTCAAGCCGGAGCCTGTAACGCTCCAATGGACCAAGGATGATAAAAAGGCGCGCGCAACTATGGGGTTGTGCATTGAGGACAACCAATACAGCCTCATAAAGACAGCACAGTCAGCCCGCGAGTTCTGGGATAATTTACAGAAGTATCACGAAAAAGTCATCGTTACTTCTAGGGTGTCCCTTCTCAAAAAGTTGTGCAACTAGAACCTACGAGAAGGAGGTGATATGGAAGCGCATCTATTCGAGTTGGATGATCTCTTCGAGCGATTGGAGAACTCCGGGCAGGATTTGGAAAATTAGCTGAAAATCGATATGATTTTGAGGAGTTTGCCACATTCCTACAGCAGTCTGGTGACAGCGCTTGAAGGCAGGCCAGTTGATGATATGAGTTGAGCTGGTCCGGTCCAAACTCTTGGACGAGTACGAGCGCAGAAAGGAGTGGTATGGAGGATCATCCGGGGACACAAAGGCGTTGAAGAGCAGCGAGATTGTGTGCTTCTTTTGCAAGAAGTCGGGCCACTTGAAGCAAGATTGTTTGCGGTTTCAGGGCCTGAAGCACAAAAGTGATAAAGACAAGTGAGATGAAAACAATAAGGCATATTGCCAGGGTGATCACTCGAAGGCCAAGCAGGCCACTGAGAAGAGTTCCTGTGCTGTTTTGTTTATGGTCAGAGAGATGAGACAAAGTTGCAATGTCCATAAGGACAGCGGTGCTAGCAGCCACATGTGCAACGACAGAAATGTATTCACCTCGCTCAGCGAAGAGAGCGCTCCGGAAGTGATTCTCGTGGACGGAACTGCAGTGCAATGGGTAGGATGTGGTACTGGTGTGCTGACCGGCGTAGATGGCTGCGGAAATACAGTGGATATAAAACTCTCGGAAGTGTTGTTTGTACCGTCGTTGCTGTTTGCTTTCGGTGGTAAAGTTGACTGCTAAGGACTTTGTGGTGATCTTTAGAAAAGACGATTGTGACATTTGTGATCTGTCGGGTACAGTGAAGGTGAAAGGCATCCGATCTGGTAGCTTGTATCACCTGACAACGGGAGAAACAGTGATGAAGAGTAAAACCAAGCAGCACAATGAACTGTGTCAGCAGCAGTGGGACCGCCGATTCGGACATCGTGATCCGTCGAGTGTTGATAGAATGAATAGAGAGAAGCTGGTGGCAGGGATGACGCTGAAGGATTGCGGAATCAGGTTGACCTGCGAAACGTGTTTGGAGGGGAAGCTGTCGTGGACACCGATCCCCAGAGTGGCCGAACGAGCGTCTACGCAAATTCTGAATGTGGTGCACACAGATTTGTGTGGGCCGATGAGAACTGCAACACCCAGCGGCAACCGCTTCCTGATGACAGTCATAGATGACTTTAGCAGGTATGCAGTCGTGTATCTCCTCGTCCGCAAGTCGGATGCTGCCGACAAAAAATCATCGAGTATATCAGGTAGGGGAGAACAGTACATAACGCACCCCCGGGGTAAGACGCACTTTTTCATTTTGTTTTGAGTTTTTCTTGGAATTTTTAATCCAATTCTAGGATTTATCATGCAGGATTTTGAGTTCAGATGCTATGCTAGAAGTACTGCTTGATAAGACAACAAAAAAGTTACGTAAAAGCCATGAAAAACACAAATGAAAGTCAGCTGGTGCGTTCTGCCCAGGGGGTGCGTTATATACCATTCTCCCCTACGTGCAAAATTTGTTTGGTAGAAAGCCGCGAGTTGTCCGCACTGACGGAGGCGGTGAGCATGATACTAAGAAGCTACAAACATTCTTTGCGAAGGAGGGGATCAGAGTCCAGTTCACCACCCCATATAAGCAACAACAGAATGGCGTGGCCGAAAGACGCAATAAGTACCTGCAGGAGATGGCTACAACAATGTTGCTCGATGCGAAACTTGACAAAAAATACTGGGGTGAAGCTGTTCTGGCTGCCACCTACCTGAGAACAGGTTGCCCTCACGCTCAGTGGACACAACACATTTTGAGAAGTGGTATGGGAGGAAACCTGACGTTAAGCACTTCAGGGTTTACGGGTCACAGGCGTGGGATCCCGGATGTGATGCGTGCGAAATTTGATAGTAATGCGCAGAAACTCTCATTCATAGGCTACTCCGAACAGCATAAGGGATATCGGATCGTTGATTTAGCGACGGAAAAAGTCACTATTAGCCATGACGCTAAGTTTTTTTGAGTTTGACAGTTTGCCTCAGGGTGAGTTGGAAACTGATTCAATGACTGATGGGGTAGAGGGGGAGCTTGCTGGTAAGGATGGTGGACGTGATTGGCAATCGATGGCCGAGCCGGTGCCGGATCTGATGGACGATAGCGATGCCGAGAGCGAGGATGAAGCATCCCACGACCCCATGGATCAAAGCAAATGCGAGCAGTTCTTCGATTTGAGCTCCACTCCTTCTCTGGATGACCCGCTAGATATGAAACAAGAGGCCGAAGGAGGACATCAGGGTGAATCGAGTAGCCAAGGTGTCCGTAAACCCGTAACAAGTTACCTGACAGTTACAACAATTTTGAGGTAGGAGTTACCACTCATGCGTTAACGGAGCCAGCAACATACAACAATGCGATGAAGTGTCCAGAGCGTGATTTGTGGAAAGAAGCAATGGATGATGAAATGTCGTCGCATAAAGACAACGGTACCTGAGAGTTTGTACAACTACCACCCGGGAGTCACTGGGTATATAAGGTAAAGGTGAACGAGTCTGGACAAGTGGTACGATTCAAGGCGCGAGTCGTGGCACAAGGGCATACGCAGCGTTTCGGGCTGGACTTCAGTGAAGTGTGTGCTCCGGTGATCCGTCACACCACTTTGAGGACACTGCTTGCCCTAGCAGGCAGGGATAAGATGATTCTTAAGCACCTGGACGTCCGTACAGCGTACTTGTACGGTGTTATCAGCGAAGCGGTTTATATGCGCCAGCCGCCTGGCTACGTGCTCCGCGAACAGGAGGAGAAGGTATGCCGTTTACGTCGGAGTATTTACGGCCTCCACCAGTTAGAACAAGACATTGTCCGAAGTTCTGAAGGGAATAGGTTTCGTAGCCAGCTCCGCAAATCCGTGCCTGTATACTGCTATGAGAAATGCATCTACCGTTTATCTCATCGTCTATGTTGATGACATCTTAGTCGGTTGCGCTAACGAGGAGGAGCTAACTCTAGTACACAACCAGCTTAAGAAACACTTCGATATCTACAGTCTTGGTAAAGTCAAGCATTTTTTGGGCTTGGAGGTTACGAAGGACGTGGATGGAGTATATAGCTTAAGTGTTCAGTCGTACCTCAAGAAATTGAGCTTGGAGTTTGGCATGGAGAATGAAAAAGTGGCGCGAAGTCCTATGGATCAAGGATACCTCAAAGACACCAGCCAGAGTGAAGCAATGAAGGACATCACCATGTACCGTAGTCTCGTTGGTGCCCTGATGTACGTCGCTGTTTGCGCACGGCCAGATATTGCCGCCAGTGCTGCAATTTTAGGACGAAAACTCAGCGGTCCGACTGAAAGAGACTGGACAACAGCGAAGCGGGTGCTCCGCTATCTGTAGTGGACAGCTGATGAAACTCGGTGGATCACATAACGGTGACCTTGAAGCATATTCGGACTCTGACTGGGCAGGAGATCCAGGAACGCAAAAGTCGACGACTGGTTTCGTTGTCTTCTTCGCAGGAGGAGCTGTCTCCTGGGCAAGCCGGCGTCGAGAGACGTGCCAAGAAGTGCTGTGGTTACGGCGATTGCTCGAGGACTTAGGCGAGAAACAAGAGAAGGCCACCACAGTACACAAAGATAATCAAGGATGTCTGGCCTTCGTCCAATCCAAAAAGAACAGCCGAAGGTCCAAACACATCAACACGAAGGAGTTCTTCATACGTGACCTTTGCGAGAGAGGAGAAGTCAAGCTTCAGTACTGCCCGAGCGATGTAATGCGGGCAGACGTGTTCACCAAACCATTGGGGAATGTGAAGCACAATGGCTTCGCAACTCTAATCGGCCTTCACGGCAGTCGAGGGGCCACCGCTGAGGAGAAGTGATGAACTACATCGGTGCACCCCTCGTTACTATATGTATCTTGGTAGCGCATATCATTATAATAACCTTGGCGCTCATCACCAATAGTTACCCTGTTGTTTTTGCTTTCCATTCTTGAATAAAACGTGTAACTTTGCAACCGCGTGTTTTTCTTTTTCGAAAGTATTTCGTGTCCGTTCCGGGTTATTCTTTTCAGCCGACGTAGATCCACTGTTGAATCTGTCCACCTTGGTCTACACTAACACTACCTTCAGCAAACAACAAACAGATCCACACGACAAGAGAGCACAATGCCGACAGATCGCACCATGTATGATTATTGTTTGTGAATGGTACCCATTTATAAGGGTTTGGAATCTCTACGTACAGCGCATATAAGCAATTTGTAGCTTGTACCAAATACCAACAAATCAATCAAACAGTTCACTACGAATAAAACTCACTTCTTTTTCATTTTGCACCTAAAAGTTTTGACATGGTCTTTCAAAATTATCCATATTGAAGCATATTTTAGGCTTGTTTGAAAACCAGAAGTCATTAAAGCTATAGCTTGGATTTCAAATAATGTAATTTTTTCCTAATTTTTAAGGATGTTGAAAAAAAATGTCACTATCTTTGTCGTAAACGGAAGCAGAGTAAATGTTATGCAGATTTAAATATTAATCTCCGCAGCACTCCGTATTCATCGGCGAACGGTGTTAGTTTCACAGTCCCGCTTGATGCATCCAGCTGCATTCCCAACGTGGTCATCCCGCTTCTGCTTCATATTCGTCACTTCCTCATGAAACGCTTCGGATTGTGCCACAATATTCGATCCGCCATCTGCAGTTCCTTGCTGATCATTCCCACCGTGTCAGCTCGTTCCGTGCTTGGGATACGCAGATTGTCAATGAAGTGATATACGAATGCCATTGCAGTAGCCGTTCAAACTTTGAAACCCTCTCAGCGTCCACCATCGGTTGCACGACCGAATGACTGAAAACGACCACGGCACGAAGTTTTGTCCCGCTTTCAGCAACATTCTCTTCTTCTTCGGGATCCATCAACCATTCCACTTCGCGTTCGTACAGAAATTCTGGTCCCTGACACCATCGGATGTCTACGTTGCAAGAAGGACCTTTTCCCTACTTAGTTGCTTCGTCTGGTACTGTTGACCTTGGTTGAAATCCATCCCCACTCGTCGATACTGGATAAACTGGCGATATATACGGACATCAGATTTTATCCATGAACAGACTGTCGATGAATCGCTCCAAAGGCAAGTTTTTTTGATCTTCCGTTCTATCGTTCTCCGCAATCTAGATCTAGATTTGATCACGGTATCGAAAGTCCTCGGAGAAGCAAATCCTTGGTTTTCGATGGAACTAGTGCGACTCTGATCTGCCCTTTGTCTACTATGTGAAAGTATCCTACAGCAGCGAAAGCTTGAGCACTGGCATCTACGAATACATGTAGCTGTCAGTATCGTACCCCGGAACGCTTTGCGATCTCTTC
Source organism: Ochlerotatus camptorhynchus (assembly GCF_037179485.1). NCBI lineage: Eukaryota > Metazoa > Arthropoda > Insecta > Diptera > Culicidae > Ochlerotatus > Ochlerotatus camptorhynchus. The sequence continues at coordinate 2,050,643 of NW_027040978.1, read as the reverse complement.
AGGAACCTTGCCGTCCCATTCAGTGTCTGTCCACCAAACGTCCTGTATCAGGATCATTCCGGGGACTACGAACGATTAGTGGCCAACGGATCATACATACTCATGACGGCTCGTAGCATTTCTCTCTTCGTGGGAATTGCGGGAGCTTCCTTTCGCAAAACTGTAGCGAGAATGCGAAGACATCTTCCTCTTGCAACCATGATTTTCGATGGTTCCCTGTTAGGTTCTCAGATCCGGACCTTTCAAAAGCATTGGATTTAGCGATATGCCTTCAACCTTCGATGCAGCATCCCTCTGACTTCCCCAGGCTTCTTTTCATTTACTACTACTCCGATGGGAAGGAACCAGGTGCGCCGAAAATTAAACCCTTCCAGTTCCTCGCTTCATGTATTTAGCGTTTGGACTTGAAGTCTGGTTTTTGACAACTGACACTGTCGTACAGATCTGGATTTCAAGCTAAGCGTTTTTCAAGGCACTTAAAACGACGCTCCACCATTTTCCTGATGTCCGGAAACTCAATGTAGTCTTCCAAAGCAATCCTTTCACGTACTTCCCACTACTGGTACGGCGTGTAGTTTCTTCCAGGAACTTGTACGCTCGTTGCTCTTCTACGCCTTTCACCGCCGGGACCACTGCTACATCCAGGCTCTCGATCTCAAAAATGTGTCAGACGTAATGGTGAAGATCTATATCCGATGATCCTGTTTTTGGCATTCGTATGCTTCGACATACGGCCCAAGCAGTCCTAGTTTTGGTCACGACCGGCTCACCTGACTTTCCTGCTCGGAGTTTCAGCGTGGCTAGCAGTACTCCTGGTACAGCTGATTCGAAGCTCTTCACCGGGAACTTGACGGGAACTCCTCGAAGCCCAACGGTTGTTGAGGAAGCCCTAAGATGTCCACCGTGTACACTTCCGGTATAACCGTTTGTTTCCACTCTGCCTTCGGCCCCCGTTCGACGAGCATCACCGAGGATCCGTCGTCGAGGAAAGCATACGTGTTGACCTGACCTCTTTGACCAAACAAGGTAACTGGGAGGATCCAAAAAAGTGTTGATTACGTAAGCTGACGATGCACTGTAACTACCGCACTCGTAGACCCTTCGTTCGATTTCGTTTCGGCCGGTGGTTCGAAGTGCAGTAAACGGTGGTGCCACTTCGGACGTTCGATGAACGTGCGCAAGGTTTGTTTCGATTGTTGCGTTTCTCCAGCTGCTTTCTCTCGATTTTTCGTTCTGGTTGGCTCTTCGCGATGAGTCGATCGGTCCGGTTCCGTTGCCAGGTGCGTGTTAACGAACGACTTCTCCTTGGGTTTGCTTCGCTTTTCCCTTCCAGCTTTCGGCGGAATGCTGACAAGCTGGGTTACGCCACTAGCTGCCGATGATACTTTCATCATGTAACACAACTAAACACATTCAAGTCCACTACCAGAATTTGTTTCTGATAGAGTGCCCAACTGGCTGCCAATTCTTGAGACGCTGGTCCAAATGCGAGATTAAAACTGCGCCGGTCTTCGAAATAGCCGCTACAATATCTTTTTCCTTGAGAAGATCGATGAAGGGCTTCAGAACGACGAATGGCGATCTATGAACGCCTTCGATAGAATCCTCCCAATCCTCGTCCATCGTGACGCTTCCTTCAGTTCTTGGGATTGATTCCACCTCTAATCGCTCGCCAAACGTTTTAGGAACAGCAGATTTCGAAACCTTCTTTGGTGTTGATGAGCAGTGCCGGATGCCTTTTGACGGTGATTCTCATCTACAGATGTTGGCACAGGCGTCTGTCCAACGACAACCTTACCGAAACTCTCAGCTGCCTTGATCTGTTTCACCCAATCTTCCGTCTTTTGTGCTCTTCCCTGGCTACTCCGCAAACTGCGTACACTTTTTGCATCTCCTTCGTCCTGCCTACTGTGTTACATAAGTTATAACGAATATACGATGTATACGAGTACCCCGAATACAACATATCGAATTCAAACGTAAATAATGTGCATGATATGTTTAACCCTGTTTGGAGATGTTTTAATACAAAGGGCTTTGAATCAGTGAACCTGGATGAGAATTTGATCTGAACTCAAGGACAATTTGGAGAACTGTGAGTATCTTATACACCTCAAAATCAACTATAAACGAACAGCAGAAACTGTATAAATGTGTTTCGGAAAGTTTTGTCGGTGAGATCATCGTGCAGATTTTAGTTGATCCAGTAGATCAAATAATCTGACCTCTAAGAACAATTTGAATAAGCTAGAACTTCTAATACGGCTTAAATTGATGTAGTTTGGAGATGTTTAGTTGCTAAGGACCTTGTATCAGTTATGGTTGATCAGGTAAATCATTTGATCTGAGCTCAAGATAATTTGGAGAACCTTGATTATAAATCAAAATAAATTAAAAACGATCCGCAGAAACTTTATGAACATGTATTTGTAGGTTTTGTCGCTGAGGACATCGTGCAGTTCATGGTTGAGTCAGTAGATCAAATAATCTGAACTCCAAAGCAACTTGGAGAACCTAGAACATCTCATACACCATCAATTACAACGAAAATAATGTGCATTATAGTCCTGGACCTGGGTGGATAAACTTGCAATAATTAAAAAAAATTGCCAAAAAAATTTCATTCTGATAAAAAATGTCAAAATTAAGCGGAAAATATGAACCTCACTGTTTAAAACTTCTTTTGAATTTTCAACATTCTTATATGGTGGACGTCACTTTTTCGTAGAAACAGTGAAAACATATTACTCTTTCTCCGAAAATGTAGGGTTACGTCACTTTGTCTCCAGGCTTCCAAAACACATTTTTATCACGAAGAGAATGTTTTCTGGTGTATCTTAGGGTATAGATTATGAATATGAAGAAAAGTGAAAATTGACCATGGTGGCGTTTACGTCACTTTGTCATCTCACGGCAGTAAGGGCGTTGTACCGGTTATGACTGGCCTGGTACATTATTTGATCTGAGATCAAGGACAATTTGGTGAACCTTGAGCATCATATATACATCAAACTGATCATGAGCGATGTACAGAACCTCTTTGAACATGTTTGAGCAAGTTTCGACGCTGAGGACATTGTGCAGGCCTTGGTTGCCAAATGTTCTAAACTACAGAATGCTTTGGATGACCTAGAACGTCACTTGAGCTTCTTATATACATCCAAATAGATCAAAAACGATGCGCAGTAACTCCTTGAACATGTTTGGGCAGGTTTCGCCGCTGAGGTATTTTGCACATTATCAAAAAGTGATGACCGGGTCATAGAACTTGTTATCAATTTGATATTTTACTTTGCTCGGGATTATGATTACATAGATTGCTACGGAATAGTTTCAAAATTGGTCATACAATTCCGGAGATACAGCCGGAACAAGTTCTTAGTGTCTCAGGGAAAATAACCAGCTGGATGGTCAATTTAATCGGCGATGGTCAAAAACCCACAGTAAGGATCGGTTCTTTAAGAAGAATGCAGACTGGCTTGAAAGGATATTCGAGGTAAGAATCCCTGGGCGTGCTTAACTTTAGAAAGCAGCATAAATTAACGAAGCAACATTTTTAATACGATACCGTCGAACATTAAAAAAATTAACAGTTCGGAAAAATTGTACCTGTTGAGCGAAGTGCTAAATTTTCAAAAAACAACGGATTCCAAACTAATTTAAATTGAACTTGAATGAAAATTAAAGCTTGCTTCAGATAGAATTGGAACAAAAACAATTGCCTGTATTTCAGTTATTTATTATTGAATTCAAGATCTTTTTTTATACAAATGTAGCGTTTTCTTCATACTTTTAAGAAAAAATACGGATAAAATTATTCGTCACGGTTTCGAAGGAATTCTCGAATTTTTCCTGTAACACGGCTCATTAGGCGGCGCACACCTTCTTCGTCCATCGTTTTAGCTATCTTATTCCACCAGGTCTTCATCTGATTGATGTCTTTGACAACCTTTCCCTTTGCCTTGAATCTCCTCTTCATGATTGCCCAGTATTTCTCAATAGGGCGGAACTGGGGGCAGTTGGGTGGGTTAAGGTTTTTCGGAACAAACTGGACCCCTTTCTCTGCATACCATTCTTGAACGACTTTGCTGTAATGACAGCTTGCCAAATCTTGCCAAAACATTACGGGATGGTCGTGGGATCGAATGAACGGCAAAATTCGGTTTTGGAGACACTCTTTTTGGTATAGTTCCGACGTCATTGTCTTATTTGTAACGAAAATTTTCGTTTTTTTGCCACAGCTGCAAATGCCCTGCCAAATCATAAATTTTCGTGCAAATTTGTCGGCAAAAACAAATTTAAATTTGGCTGGAACATCCCCCCGAGCCGTTGCCAAGTAAAATTTTTGACCTGGGATTTGCCCGAAGTCAGCCTTGACATAGGTTTCATCGTCCATCAGAAGACACCCGTCGAACTTGGTCAGCACCTGGTCGTATAGCTTCCGCGCACGGATTTTGGCCACACTATTCTGTTTTATGGTCCGATTTGGCTGTTTGCTAGCTCGATACGACTTGATTTTTTCCCGGAGTCAAGTTCTCCTCACGGTACTATGGGCAGCACCGAAATTTCTGGCCAAATCACGGTCCGACAGATTGGGATTCCGCTTAATCGTCTTCAAAATCTTACCACGCAGTTTCCGGTCGACAGTTCCACTCCGACGATTGGCTTGAGGCTTCCGAATCGTCGTCAATGTTTCCTTATACCGTTTGATAACGCGCCATACGGTATTTCTGGGCAATTTCAGCTGTTTAGCTAGCCTAGATGCAGACCACAATGGATTTTCCAAATAACTGTGCACAATTTTTTCCCTTCTTTCGGCTTCCATGTTGATTGTTTACAAAGTACAGTCGATTTGCGGAATTTCAAAAAAACATACGTGAAGCTGACAAAATTCCCGACACGTGGGCGCCAAGAACTTCCAAATCCGTCCACCAGGAGCACCACAATATGAGCAAAAGTTTGTTCCAATTCTAAATGAAGCAAGCTTTAGTAAAAGCGTGGAAATGCTGTAATGTAAAGCAAGACATACTACTGATAAAATCTGTTTTTGTTCATGTTACTAAATAATCAATAGCATCAACGGCGATTAGAAGAAGATTTGTCTTTGATATTTGTATGAATATTTTATAAAAATCCTAAACAAAAACTACCGACTCTAAATTTTACGAAAAAATGCTTGAATATAATTTATCATCAAATATTTCATCAGGTCGAAGACCAACCCTCAGGATCCAGGCCTTCGAAAAATACGCGGGTCCATTCAAGGAAACCCAAAGATCCCTCGTCACAATCATCTCCTATTTCACCTCCTTTTGCCACTCCGGATTTGGATATCAGTTCCAACAGTCAGCGAAAACCGTCAACGCTAAAGCCTCGAGGTCGAAAGCGCAAGGAGTTTTGCCAGTTAACAAGATTTTCGAAATACAGACGCAGTATCGGACTTTTCAAAGAACAAGGTCTTGATAACTTACTGTATTCAGCCAAAATTGCTGCCATAAAGGCTGCTAATCCAGCAACTGCTCAAATCTTACAGCACTTGTTGAGCGGTGGTGAGGTTTGGACAAAAGAGACCATCGAATCCGTTAACTCTGTTCGTGGAACATCTCTGTGTTCGGAGGAGTCATATTCATTTCAAATGCTCACTAGTGCCATCTAGCGAGAGAATTCCAGATTGCTCCTTAACCTGCTTATCAACTTTGCCTTAGAAATCATCCGTCTAAAAAGTCAGGATCTTGAGATACAGCAGTACTAACATAATAACTTCAAATGCTCACTAGCGTCACCTAGCGGGAGAATTTCGAATTGTTCTGTCCATCATCCAATAGTCCTTGACCTCCTGATCAACTTTGCCCAAGAAATCATCCGTCTAAATAGTCAGGATCTTAAGATACAGCAGCGCAAACATATTCACTTAGAATGCTCACTAGTGTCGCCTAGCGGAAGAATTCCGAATTGTTCTGTCCATAATCCATCAATCCTTGACCTCCAGATCAACTTTTCCCAAGAAATCATCCGTCTATATCATCGGTATCTTGAGATACAGCATTCAAATCATGCAAAATAGGAGATTTTAGGGCAAAACTGTGAAAAACCCCAACTTACCCTATCGTGCCCAAGATGAAACCCACTCCAATCGATTCCTGAGACTTTTTTTTCTATAAGAATGACTATTTTTTAGTCTCTTGTTCCAGCGAGCACCGAAGTTATTGAATTTTAACACATTGTTTCGATTTTGTCCCCAGTGTGCGACGCTTTGAATGAATCGTCCGACAACTGATTCGACACCTGATAGTCTACTTTGGTCTAGAGGTTGGCATTTAATGTGGTGCGTTAGCTACCATTACTGGTAGTCAATACAAGGGGCTGATGCGACGCACAAGCCTCCTAGTATCAAAGGAACTAAAGGGTGTCCACGATGAAATTGCCACACTATGAAATTGCTCTAACTTTTTAACCGTTGGGTAGAATTTAATGAAAATTTGTGTGGATTTAGTTCATAGTGCATTATTTACATCCTGCAAGTTTTAAAGTCCTGTGATCAAAACTCGCGGAAATGGAGTCGAAAGAACAGCTCGTGCGTGATAAAATCTTGCGCATTCATCACGAGAACATGGATCTCTCGCATCGTTCCATCGCTAAAACGTTGGGAATCGCGAATTCCACGGTGTCGCGAGTGATTAAGCGGTTCGAGGAACGGTTGACCACCGATCGGAAGCCCAGAAGTGAAGGAAAAAGTATTCCGTACAACACCAAAAATCACAACCGCGTAGTTGGGGCCTTCAACCGAAATCCGAACGCCTCCGTTAGGGATGTGGCTAAGAAGCTGCACCTAGGCCGAAGTTTTGTCCAGAAGGCCAAAACTAAGGCTGGGCTTCGAACGTTCAAGGTACAAAAGGCCTCTAATCGCGACGAGAAGCAGAACAAGTCCGCCAAAACCCGTGCCAGGAAGTTGTACCTCAACATGCTGACGAAAGTTGAATGCTGCATCATGGACGACGAAACATAAAGGGTGATACGGTCAAAATTTGGTCAAGGGAAAACGCGTGTAAATCGGTGAAATCGTTTATTTAAAAAATCAAATTAAATTTCTTTTTCAAGTTCAATTAGTATAAAATTCAGGAAAAATATTCAGTTAGGCTTCCGCTTTTCCAAATCTGAATTGCCGGGCCTTACGCTTGACCCCTGCCATCAGATTTTGTACAGCCACCTTGTCCACCTTCTTCGCCGCAGAAAGCCAGTTTGCCTTGAACTGCTGCTCACCCTTAGCAGTTTTTTTGGTCTTCTTTAGGTTCCGCTTGACAATAGCCCAGTATTTCTCAATTGGGCGGAGCTCTGGCGTGTTGGGAGGGTTCTTGTCCTTGGGAACCACCTGCACGTTGTTGGTGGCGTACCACTCCATGGCCTTTTTACCGTAATGGCAAGATGCCAAATCCGGCCAAAACAGTACGGAACAACCGTGTTTCTTCAGGAAAGGCAGCAGACGTTTATTCAAACACTCTTTCACGTAAATTTCTTGGTTGACAGTCCCGGAAGCTATGAAAATGCTGCTTTTCAAGCCACAGGTACAGATGGCTTGCCAAACCAGATATTTCTTTGCGAACTTTGACAGTTTCATGTGCTTGAAAACATCTGCTACCTTTCCCCTTCCTTTTGCCGTATAAAACTCCTGTCCCGGAAGCTGCTTGTAGTCGGCTTTGACGTAGGTTTCGTCGTCCATTACCACGCAGTCAAACTTCGTCAGCATCGTCGTGTACAGCCTCCGGGATCGCGCTTTGGCCGTCGTATTTTGTTTATCATCGCGATTTGGAGTAACTACCTTCCTGTAAGTCGATAGTCCGGCTCGTTTTTTGGCTCGATGCACGGTTGTAGACGATACACCCAGCTTATTTGCGGCATCTCGGAGAGAGAGGTTAGGGTTTCGCTTGAAACTACCGGCAACTCTCTTTGTCGTCTCAGCGGCTTCCGGTTTTCGATTTCCCCCGATCTAGACTTCCTGGCTGTCGACAAACGTTCCCCAAACACTTTAATTACATTTGTAACGGTTGATTTGGCAACTTTTAGCGATTTTGCCAACTTTGCGTGCGAGTAGCTCGGATTTTCGCGATGCGCGAGCAAAATTTTGATACGCTGCTCTTTTTGCTTGGACGGCATTTTGACAACTGAAGAGTGAATTCCAAAATCAAAATAGGAGCAACATTCTACACACACACACCTTCAAAATGAGGGGTGTTCAGGTTTTTTAAATGCAAAATTGAAAGAAATACGTCAAGTTGATATTGACCAAATTTTGACCGTATCACCCTTTATGTGAAGGCCGACTTCAAACAGATCCCCGGCAACCTGTTTTTCACGGCCAAGGATAAGTTCAGCGTTCCGGAGCATGTCCGCACTCAGAAGATGTCCAAATTTGCGAAGAAATTCCTGGTTTGGCAAGCCATCTGCACGTGCGGGAAGCGGAGTGCACCTTTCGTGACCCAGGACACGATGAACGGACAGGTGTACATAAAAGAGTGCCTCCAGAAGCGGCTGCTTCCTCTCCTGAAGGCCCACAACGTCTCAACAATCTTCTGGCCGGATTTGGCCTCATGCCACTACTCCAAGGACGTGCTGAAGTGGTATGCGGACAATAAGGTCAATTTCGTGCCGAAAATGTTCAACCCTCCCAACACTCCGGAGCTCCGCCCCATCGAGAAGTACTGGGCGATTATGAAGCAGCACCTTCTTAAACGACCTAAGGTAGTGAAGACAGTCGAGGAACTGAAGAAAGTATGGGTTTACATGCAAAAAACGGTTGATTCACAGGTTGCAGAATCTTATGGCCGGGGTTAAGGCCAAGGTGCGGGCATTTGCGTATGGACTGTAAATAAAATACGAGTAAAATGGTAAAATGAAGTTTAATAGTTATTTCTCAATCCCCGAAAATTTGATGGCAATCAGATGAAAACTCGAATTTTGCGAATCAATTTTGTGTGTGGCAATTTCATCGTGGACACCCTTTAGTAAAATCAATATTATCCATGAAATTTTTGGGCCAATATCATGCGTGATGTTGAGAGCGTATGAGTGCAAAAAAATATCATTTTACAAATGATTATGCCATCACTGGTAGCTAAAGGATGAGAAAATTCGTGATAGGTAGGGTTTGAAAAATCGAAAGAGTTGTGGTCGTCACATTCAAGCATCTTCTATGGCATTACTTGTCTATGTACAATAAATATGGAATTCTCAGCATTTCTTCCATACATATTAACGATCCACAAAACAACAAGAACCCAGAATCGACTATCAAATTTAAACCCGGCCAAGCACACGTATCGCCCCTTTACATCTAATCGGAGGCGTTTTGCATACATTGACACCTTCTCAATTTTTCCTCAGCTAAGCAAAAGTGGGCGAATGCTTCATTTGCATTCATACGAATTTCATGAACTCCTATTCCTATTCACCCCAATAGCAATGGAATGTGAAAAGGTATTGAGAGCTCAACGAACGGAAGCATCGGATGCTGCTACCAATGAATGCCGTTTGGGTTCTTATAATGTACCGACAATTTTGCCTCACAATTTGCATAGATTCACCCACCAACCACATCCCACCCCAGCAACTTTTTCCGAGAGTTACGAGAACCGATGAAGAGAGGAATAAAAATGTATTCAAGATCTACTCCGGTAAATCCATGCGCATATGTTTCGAAAGCAGGGCTGGTAAATTGCCTGGCAGAAGAAAAGAAAAAAGAACTGGTAACCTGGAAGATACAAGAGCCAAGTAAATGCTGTATCGAGTTTCCGACTCAATTTACATCAATTTGCATTTGAGAATTTCCAGAAAGCCCAAAAAAAAACTGTATCCATGAGGAAGTGGGGAACGAGAAGCTTGCAACTAAACTTTCGTTTTGGCTCATTGGACATTATCGAGCAATCGGAGCCATCGTCGTCGTCAGTAGATAGTCGTTTTCTCTTATCATACAAATGTTGGCACATTTTCGGGGTGTTGTTCGCATTTGCCTACGACAGAAGGCGATGTGATCCGTGGAGCGTTTTTTTCCGGTAGAAATGCAAAACGAGTTTCGACACGTTTCACATGTTCTTGGTAAAGAGCTATGGCAAAGGGATTTTCTCCTCTGGGTGAAAGGTTATGTCACGATGTAAAAGCCTGGCATATGATTAGGAACTAAAATGGAACACCGAACGGGGAGAGCATCTTTCCTTGATGGGGTTGGACTACTTTAGGAAAAGTTTTCCCAAGAGAGCACGGTGTCGACCAGCAAATTTCGGAACAAATGCTTCGATGCCATCGATTCGCAAGGATTCGCAAAACAATCGAACCACACTGTATTCTGATAAAATTGAGCACTTTACCTAATAGGACCTCGCAGAACTCGTTTCCTCCAACACACATTTCTAGTTCAGTTCACTTGGAAAAAGTTTCTCGCTGATGGATTCGCCTCAGGTGCAATTTTTAAGCTTTAAAATTCAATAAAAACCGTCAGGAACCGAACGTCACTTGTAAACACTGAAGTTTTCGCAAAATTGGTTCAGCGTGTAGTTTTTCTCCGTCGTTCCTCCCAAGCCCATCGCAGCAGTCACGTGTTTCTAAAGTCTGTAATACAAAACCGGATGTTCAATAAAAACGGTCGACTGCGATCGAAAGTCGCACGGAAAAAGACAAAACAACCCCAAAGTCCCGGTCCGCATCCAATTACGATGTGTCCACGTTGCTGCGGACATTGTCGACGGGTGTTGCGAAACAGGAAAACTGTGGAGAGAAAAAAAAAGAACGAAGGCGACTAAACCAATTTTGTGGAAGCGTGTCCCCGGGTTTGGGGCATTCCCAGATGGGGGGCGTTCGAAGAAGGATGGAAATCGCCGGGAAAGGTCAACAGAGTGATGTGAATATTTAAACACAAACTGTGCTGTAAAAACCACAATCTCGCACTGAGGGAGAGAGCGAGAGGGGGGGGGGGACAACGAGGACGGCATCTGGTCCTTTTCGGTCGGGTCGGACCAAAAGCTCGGAAAACACTGTCACCGGCAGGAATAACCATACTGACTGACAGGTTGTGACGAAAGTTTGTCAATCTGATTTCCATAAACTTAATCTTTTTATGGGCCGTCGTGTTTTGGAACAGCATGTGCGAAGCATATGGTCGTTTTTAGTGACATGCTGTGCTCTCCCTGTGGTTTGACTCCATCAGAAGTGTGTACTTTTTTTTTGGCATGGAACAAGATTTCATCAGTTTTTAACGAACAAGGTTTGATGGTTCATGCAGGCGATGGAACAAAGCGACATAACCTCAATTGATTGCCAACAAATTTGCTCTCCTGTTGGTTCAATCAGTGGGCTTCAATGGAAAGGTTTTGGATCTCAAACAGGGTTGCCATAATCGGTGAATTACGGTTTCGGTTAAACCTTTTTGCCTTGTTCAGACTACAAAGTGTTATCATGTTTCAAGGGTGTTCTAATAATTATCAATAAGAAAAACGTCATCGAGCAAGGATTAACATACTCAATTTTACGCACAATTAACTAATAACTCTCCAACTAACATAGTTAGCTTTATAAGCCATCGTTTCCAGCATTGTGCTATAAAGTAGCTGAAAGAACGCTGCAGACACAGTTACAAGCAGAACAGTTTTGGAGAGCGTTTACTCAGCTTTTCAATAACCATTATTCAATTTGTCAGTCGTACTGAATATCAGCAGCCAATGAACGCTAATGCCACTCTTATGCACAAATTAATCAACTTTCAGCATGTATATTATATTAAAGTAAAGTCCATGCTATTTCCAGGGAACTTTAGATAAATTTCCAAGAAACTTCCGAGATCCTTTCAGAGTACATTAGGAAAACTTCCTGAAACTAAAATTTAAGTTATGTTAAAGTTGCTATAAAACTAGATGACACTTAAGTTAAATTACAATAAATGTTATACTAAAGTAAAGTTCAAGTTATTTCCAGGAAACTTCAGGGATCCTTTCAGAGAACATCAGGAAAACTTAAGTTCATGGAAGTACTTGAAATCTTTTGGACCTTCTTGAAATCTCTTGGAACTTTTTGGAACTTCATGGAACTTCTTGAAACTTCTTAACACTTCACTTGGAAGTTTTTGTTAAGTTAAGATTAAGTCAAAGTTTAGTTAAATTTAATTTAATATTTAGTTAATGTTTAGTTAAAGTACATTTAATGTTAAGTCGAATTTAAAGTTAAGTTAAATTAATTAATTTAGTTATGGTAAAGTTGAAATTTGGTTATATAAAATCAAGTTAAGTTTAAATTTAGTGAAGGTTACAATGGAAATAAAATAAAATTAAGCAAAGTTAAGTTAGCGATAAAACACAGTTAAAGCGTAGTTAAAATGCAGTTACTGTTTAGTTAAAGATAAAAGGAATTGGATTCCCTATCGGGATCTAGAATCAGATGCCCTATCAGGATTCAGAATCGGATTTCCTATCAGGATCCGGCTTCAAATTCTCCATCAGGTTTCGTGTTCAGATTCTCCATTGTAATCCATATTCGGATTCACCAATGAGATCCGTGTTCGGGATGCTCATTGGGGATTTGAAAAATCCATGGGGATCCGTATTTGGAATGCCCATTGGCATCCGTATTCGGATTTCTCATCGGAACCTGTATTCGGACTCCCCATCGGAATCCGTATTCGGAATGCGCATCGGGATCCGGCTTCAGAATGCGCTTCGGGATCGGTATTTGGATTCCCCATCGGGGTCCGTATTCGAACTCCTTATCCCGATAGGAAATCCGATTCCGCAACCCAATAGATCCCGATTGGGAATCCAATTCTTTAACTAAACTTTAACTAAATTTTAACTAAGCTCTAACTATGTAAGGGCTATTCTTAAACTACGTAGACGGATTTTTAGAGGTTTTGGACTACCCCTCCCCCCGAGTAGACAATCGTTCATACAGTTTTTAGAAATTTGTATGGACCGTAGACATTTTTCAACCCCCCCTAAAGAGTCTAATTAGTTTATGAACAGTCCCTACATAATTTTCCTGTATTTTTACTTTAACTTAACTTTTACGAAACATTAACTAATTTTTCTCAATTTTTCCTTAACATTGACTTAATTTTAACTGAACAGTCACATCCAAGAAGTTCGAAAAATGTAGTAGTTTCTCTGAGGTTCCATGGAAATATCTTTCACATAGCTTCAACTATACTTCTACTTAACATTAACATAAATTAAACTTGACTTTATGAAAACTCCTACTTCACTCTAACATTACTTTAACAATTTTTTTGCTAAAACTTAGCTAAACTTTAATTAAATTTAAATTAATTGCAGCTTATTTTTTTTTAAATTTATCTTTAACATTGCTTTAACTTAGCTGATATATCGTTAACTGTAGTTTCACTTAATTTTAATTTTATTTTTATTTTAACCTTCACTAACTTTTAACTAAACTTTGACATCATCATAACTCTACGTGATTTAATGTAACCAAACTCCAACGTTACCGTAACTTAATTTTAACTTATTAACTTAACTTTAACTTCAACTTAACATTGAATGTACTTTAAGTAAACGTTAATTTAAATTAAACTAAACTTTGACTTAATCTTAACTTTACAAAAACTTCCAAGTGAAGTGTCAAGAAGTTTAAAACAGTTCCCTGAAGTTCTAAGAAATTTCAAGAAGGTCCAAAATAGCGGCGCCGGTGATTGCCTCTCACCCCAGCAGGCCTAGGCTCAATCCCAGTCGGCACCACCGGGATGTTCTGAGGCATAACATCTCTGATCACGCCTTCCTTCGGAAGGGAAATAAAACCGTTGGTCAGTTGATCCCTATCGGTCGGTAGCATTGGTGCTCAGCTCGGAAAACAAGATCGGCGAAAAACAAATCAAGGAAAATAAAATAAGAAGGTAAGGAACTTCCATGAAATGAAGTTTCGCTGATTTTCTCTGAAAGGATCTCTGAAGTTTCCTTGAAATAATTTGAACTTTACTTTAATATAATATTTACTGTAATATAACTTAATTTAAACTTAAGTGCCACCTCATTTAAAAGCAAGGTTAACATAACTTTAATTTTAGTTTCACATAATTATCAACATTTAAATTATATTTAACTCAAATTTGACTTCAACATATTGAACTTAAGTTAATTCAATTTTAACTAAATATTAACGTGTCTTTAATTTAACTTAAACTTTAGTGTTATTAAACCTTCACTAAACTTTAACTTATTTCTTATGTTGATTTAATTTTAATATTACGTGAGTTTATCTTTAACAAAACTTTAACGTAGTTTTATTAAACTTTAACGCATTAATTTATAACTTTAACAAAGCTTTAACATAAGTTTAACATAACTTAAACATAACTTTAACATCACTTATCATAACTTTAACATATCTTTAACATAACTTTATCATAACTTTAACATATCTTTAACATAACTTTAACATAACTTTAACATAACTTTAACATAACTTTAACCTAACTTTAACATAACTTTAACATGACTTTAACATAACTTTAACATAACTTTAACATAACTTAAACATAACTTTAACATAACTTTAACATAACTTTAACATAACTTTAACATAACTTTAACATAACTTTAACATAACTTTAACATAACTTTAACATAACTTTAACATAACTTTAACTTAACTTGAACATAACTTTAACATAAAAATTTAGCTTACTTTTGCTAAACCTTCACTAAACTTTGCCTCAATTCTACCTGGACTTGATTTTATTTTAAGCTAAACTTTAACTCATCTTTTACAAAGCTTTAACTTAACTTTAACTTAAATTTAACTACACCTATCTATTACTTCCCGCATAAACAATAACCATAAGATGCGCCTAACCGCCAATTCGGGATATCATCCCAATTTTATGTGGTATGGTCGCACCATCTAAGATATCGTCAGTATATGGTACACGGTTATTAGGGTTTACTTTAACGTAACATTAATATAAATTTTACAAAAACATAACTAAAATTAATCTTATTAAGTTATGTTAACAATAACTTAACTTTAAATTAACTTTAACTTATCTTCCATTAAACATTAAGTAAACATTAACCTAGCTCTAGAATAATTATGAAGTTATTTTAAAGCTGTAGTTCTTGCTAAAACTTTCAAATGAAGTATCACGAAATGACACTAGCAGAAACTTCAGGAAGTTCCAAGAACTTCCTAAAAGTTCAAAGAAAATTCAAGAAATTTCGAAAGCTTTCCTTGGAAATAGCTTTAACATAACTTTATACAATCTTTAACTCAATTTTTACAAATTTTTACTCAAGTATTTAAAGACTTAATCGAGCTTTTACTCAAAGCTAACTTAATTAAACTAAACCTTCAGTAATCTTTGACTTAACTGTGGCTTTATTTTAACTTAACTTGAGTTAACCTTTATCAAAACTTGTACTACAGTTTACTTAACTTTAACTAATTAACTTTACTAATGTTTCACAAAACTGTAACGAAGTTACTTAACTTTATATTTTCTAAGCTTTAACGTAAATTTAACTTAGCTTTAAAATATCATTAACTTTACTTTAATTAAATCTGGCCTTAGATTTTTCTCAAAATTAACATAGCTTGATTTTATCTTTAACGTTACTTCAACAGATTAACTTAGCATTAACTTTCACTACACATAACTTCAACTTAACTTTTACTAAACGTTAACCAAAATTTAACTTTGACTTAATTTTAACTGAACAAGAACTTCCAAGAAGTCTCAAGTTTAAAGGAGTTCCAAGAACATCAAAAACTTCCAAGAAGTTCCCTGAAGTTCTCTGGAAATAACTTTAACATAACTTTTTCTATACTTTAACACATGTTTAACTGAATTTTAACAAAACTTATTATCGTATTATTTTAGCTTAACTTTAAGTTTAACATAACTTCAACTAATCTTTTACTTTTAATATAACTTTATGGCAACTTAAACATACCATTAACTTTAACTTAACTTTAACGAAACGTTCACTAAACTTTAACTTGACTTTTACTTAATTTTCACTGAGCTTGATTTTATCTTTAATACAACTGTAACGAAGTTACTTAACTTTATATTTTCTTAGCTTTAACATAAATTCAACTTTACGTTAAAATATTATTAACTTTGCTTTTATTAAAACTGCCCTTAAATTTTTCTCAATATTAACTTAGCTTGATTTTATCTTCAACGTTACTTCAACAGATTCACTTAGCATTAACTTTCACTACACATAACTTTAACTTAACTTTCACTAAACGTTAACCAAAATTTAAGTTTGACTTTATGTTAACTGAACAAGAACTTCCAAGAAGTTTAAAGTTTAAAGGAGTTCCAAGAACATCAAAAACTTCCAAGACTGAAGTTCTCTGGAAATAACTTTAACATAGCTTTTTCTCTACTTTAACACATTTTAATTTAACTTTAACAAAACTTATCATTGTTTTATTTTAGCATAACTTTAAGTTTAACATAACTACAGAGCACGACTATTGGATACCCTAGTGGCCCGAGGTAGACAACCCTTCCGTGAAGTAAGAGATGTATTGGGAACACGTGATCTTCCCTACATGCAAGTGATCTACGAATTCCTTTGTTTGTCTGATGTTAGAGTTTGATGTGACTATCCTCTCCTTTCCAAACAATTTCCCGCCATTGTGTCCCAGTCTTATTATCCTCCTGTTCCTGTGCTACTTGCCTCTGCCCAGTCAGGATTTGGTCAACCGTCCGAGAGTAGTATCTGAAGGAGGCTTCAGAAAACAGTTTCCTACCTAGATCCTTCCAATTGAAATTGTTACCCATTAACCTCGAGCCCGCCACGAGTAATTGGTACCCAATACTAACCTAGAAATACTGCTATTTAAAATGTAAATCAAACATTACTGATTTTGGCTCCGCAAAGTGTCACACACTACTGAGCCTAGTAAATAAACGAACTAGTTAAAAAAAAAAGTTTAACATAACTTCAACTTCAATCTTTCATTTTTAATAAAACTTTATGGCAACTTTAACATATCATTAACTTTAACTTAACTTTAACGAAACGTTCACTAAACTTTAACTTGACTATTACTTAATTTTAACTGAACTTGATTTTATCTTAAGTGAAACTTTTACTTAATTTTACTAAACTTCTTATCTCTTTAACATTGAATTAATTTTAAATTAACAAAAACTTGCAAGAACTTCCAATACCTTCCAAGAGCTGATGTTTTCCTGAAGTTATCTGGAAGTTTCAGTGATGTTCCCTGGAAATAAATTGAACATCACTTCAAATAAACATTATCTCAAATTTAGCTTTACTTAAACTAAAGTTTATAATAATTTAATCTTAACTTTAACTTAACTTCAACATATCTCTAACTTTATTTTAATTAATCAACTTAAATTGATTTTAAGTCGACTTCATCTAAACATTTACTTTGATTAACCTTAACTTTAACATAACTATAATTAAATTTAAACATATCTTTGACTTTAGTTTAACTAAAATTTATCTTAACCTTCTTTTAACATTACCTTAACTTTAACTTTATTTAAAATCCACTTGATTTTACATATAACTTAACCATACTGCCACATAATTTTACATAATTAACAAAACTTAACTTTAACTAAAATTTATTTCAACTTTAACTTAACTTTTGCTAAAAAATAACTTGAATTTAAACTCAATTTTTGAGATCCAGCTACGGATTATCTTTCAGGATCCAGATTCACGATATTCCAAAGAATTGCCACAAAATTCCCAAGAATTTTCACGAAGTTCCCAAGAATTTCCACGAAGTTCCCAAGAACTTACACACTTAAATTTTTTCGCCGGGATTCCAACAGCCGAGTAGTTCTGCGATTTATTTAGCTGAGATTCAGAAAGTCAATTACCGAGACTCAGGTAACAAATAACATTTTGCTGAGATATCAACTAACAAACAGATATTTTGCAGAGATATCAGTAAAAGTAAATGCCGAGGTAGTCGGCTGTTGGAGATTTTACCGAGCTAGATTAAGTGTGTACAAGAAGTTTCCAAGAACTTCCAAGAAGTGCCCAAGAACTTCCAAGAAGTTCCCAAGAACTTCCAAGAAGCTCCCAAGAACTTCCAAGAAGTTCCCAAGAACTTCCAAGAAGTTCCCAAGAACTTCCAAGAAGTTCCCAAGAACTTCCAAGAAGCTCCCAAGAACTTCCAAGAAGTTCCCAAGAACTTCCAAGAAGTTCCCAAGAACTTCCAAGAAGTTCCCAAGAACTTCCAAGTAGTTCCCAAGAACTTCCAAGTAGTTCCCAAGAACTTCCAAGAAGTTCCCAAGAACTTCCAAGCAGTTCCCAAGAACTTCCAAGAAGTTCCCAAGAACTTCCAAGAAGTTCTCAAGAACTTCCAAGAAGTTCTCAAGAACTTCCAAGAAGTTCTCAAGAACTTCCAAGAAGTTCCCAAGAACTTCCAAGAAGTTCCCGAGAACTTCCAAGAAGTTCCCAAGAACTTCCAAGAAGTTCCCAAGAACTTCCAAGAAGTTCCCAAGAACTTCCGAGAAGTTCCCAAGAACTTCCAAGAAGTTCCCAAGAACTTCCAAGAAGTTCCCAAGAACTTCCAAGAAGTTCCCAAGAACTTCCAAGAAGTTCCCAAGAACTTCCAAGAAGTTCCCAAGAACTTCCAAGAAGTTCCCAAGAACTTCCAAGAAGTTCCCAAGAACTTCCAAGAAGTTCCCAAGAACTTCCAAGAAGTTCCCAAGAACTTCCAAGAAGTTCCCAAGAACTTCCAAGAAGTTCCCAAGAACTTCCAAGAAGTTCCCAAGAACTTCCAAGAAGTTCCCAAGAACTTCCAAGAAGTTCCCAAGAACTTCCAAGAAGTTCCCAAGAACTTCCAAGAAGTTCCCAAGAACTTCCAAGAAGTTCCCAAGAACTTCCAAGAAGTTCCCAAGAACTTCCAAGAAGTTCCCAAGAACTTCCAAGAAGTTCCCAAGAACTTCCAAGAAGTTCCCAAGAACTTCCAATAAGTTCTCAAGAACTTCCAATAAATTCTCAAGAACTTTCAAGAAGGTCCCAAGAACTTCCAAGTTGTTCCCAAGAACTTCCATGAAGTTCTCAAGAACTACCATGAAGTTCTCAAAAACTTCCAATAAGTTCCCAAGAACTTCTAAGTGGTTCCCAAGAACTTCCAACTGGTTCCCAAGAACTTTCAAGAAGTTCCCAAGAACTTTTAAGAAGATCGCAAAATTTCCTTTCGGGACCCGGCATCGAATTCCCTTTTGGTATCCGGCTATAAATAGCATGAACGTAGCTTCAACTTAACTTTAAGTAAACATTTACTCAAATTTATCTTACCTTAATTTAAATATTGTCGTTACTTTAACGTATCTATCTTTATCATATTTGTTTGTTAACTTAATTAAAACTTTATCATAAATTTAACGTATCTATCTTTAACATATTTGTGACTTAACTTAAACTAATAAGCTTAACTTGACTATAACATAACTTCATCTAAACATAACTTGAATTTCCACTTAACTTTTAGTAAACTTTAAATATATGGTATGTTAATTTTAACTTAACTTAACTTAAATGTAACCTAACCTTTCGGGATCCGGCATCTGATTCCCTATCACAATCCGTCAATTTTCTCCTACTTTTTTGGAAACCCTAACCACGATGCCCCAGGCGTCATCCTTGCACGTAATCGTGTATTTAGGTAGGCAACGGTAGGGGAAATTCATAATTCGCCACCCGAGGACCGGTTCCGTTGGCACTTGGTTAGAAAATTCTGAACTACTGTCCACCAGCCAAAAAATCTTGACCCCTGAACAAGTTTGCCGAAGACAGTAACTAACTACAGAATAGTTGGGTAAAAACCGTTAAGATCTACTGAATAAATAGGAGACCTTAAATACTTTAACTTCATTAAAAGAAAAATTAACAAAAGTTCCTTCCACCATTATTACCAACAGCACCAAGCAATTCCCTCGAGTGAATGACCACGACAACATAGCTTGATGTCACCTGCTGCAATTTGCAGTACGCACACCGCACACTGACAGCTCTTCAACACCGGGACATCCTGTCCCGGGCACTGAAAAATAAACGAGGTCAACACGTCTACGGACACGGCCATATGTTATTTAGACAACATCCTTGTCGTCTGCGCTCGGTCGCTGTTCATGTGCCAGTCACCTGCAGGATGTTCCACCCTTCCGCTATTTCCCACCAACCTTTAAACCAAGAGAAAACAATCAATCTATCACAGGCTGCACTGCAGCCACCCGCCGCAGCAATCAAGGAAAGCGACGTCGTGCAAATTTGTGACCTACTTGGATCGATTCACATTGTTCCGTAGTAGTTGGCGTTAAAAACCGAAGAAGGGGGAAGGACAAAAACAGAGAAAAACTAACTTCAATCAGTAGCGATTTGCTGGAATGTCCCATTTTTCTTCGGCAACTATTGGAAACAATGAAGGGCCAACTATCTGCGCCGTCGTCGTCGTCGTTGTCAAGAACTACCGATACGGACGATTCGGAGCCAGAAATTACCGTTGGTTTTATTGTCGCTTTGGAGAATACTTTTAAATTAAAAAAGTTTCGTCCTGTGGCCTGCTTGATATGGCCTTCCTTGAGAGCCCGCGATGGATGGTTGCTTGGAAGTTAATGGATCTGTAGGAAACGTTTGCGGAACGAAGCGCAAAGGAGATGGGAGGCCTCCTCAATTGAACGTCCAGAAATGTTGGTCGATGTGGAGCTTTTTCTATTCGCTTCCAAGTCGCTTGAACGCTGACCTATGACTCACTTGTAGTGTTTAATTGCGCTATTGAATCCCGTTTTACACATCCTTTCACTAATGTAAAATTACAAATGGTATTCGAAGTGGATTTATCAAACAAACAAATATTTATCGACAATCCGATTCGGTCGAAATAGGGATTAAGGATGAATAGTTGTAATTCAAGTTTCTTCGATTACTCTTTCCCACATTCGGTTAGACACCACTAGATTAACCAACGACTCAATCTGACGTTCCCGTTCCAAGCCCTAAAATTCACACGTTCTTCATCGCGCTTGCATTCCATTGTGGCAACCGACCAACGCAAACAGGATGCAATCCTTACCCGGAAGGCTGGTAAATCCACCGGCCGATGAACGAGACGAGAAAAAAAAAGTTACCGGTAACCGTATTGTTCAAATATTTACGTTTTTTGCCATTCCTCGCAAACACCACACGGGAAGCGGCAGACAGTCAGCGAGCTGAGTGGTACAATCCCGGGTTTTTGAGCCACCGCCGGAGGGAAAATGTCATCCTAATGCAAAACTGCTGCTTGTACGATTTGCGAATGCATGACGTGCATAACCAGGCGGAAGTGTCTAAAACTCTACATTTTTTACCCCCGCTGCTTGTGTGCGTTCCAAACCACAGTGGCGAGAATGAACAATGCATCATCATGAGGAAAAGCGTTTCATAATATTTGAACAACTTTGCACCTTCCGGTTGGTTTCGTTCGCAGAAAGTAGGCTTAGATTATGCTTCGGATAAGCGATCTCAGTTGGCTACGGGGACGGGATAATTTCCTGATGTTTATCACTTGGGTGGGGAAAAGGATTGCTGAGAATGTATCATTTTGATACAATTTGAACGAAATGAAATTCTCGAAACAATCTGTGAAAACGGTGAAACGTTTTACGGGCCATTAAAAGAGATTTGCAAATGTCGGCGGGAGTGAGGTTGATATGACGATATGGTTGATCGCTGCTGAGAAATCCAACGCAGAATGGTGACGGTGATTTTCCATTTTACATATGGCCTCGTAAAACAAGCTCCACTTCGGATTTTACCACGAAATGGTTCGTAAGTTTTGTGATAAAGCATGGTCCAGTTTGAATTTGGTCGCAAGAAATCAGCTCGACCTCGGGATTGGTTTGACGTGAGAAAAATGTTAAGTAGTTGTTCTTGTTTTAGTAAAACACTCTAGAATTAGCTTAGTAACACTCAAATAGTATCTTTATTCACTAGCGAACTGTACTCTTCGACACGCTATAGAGTTCTGAATGACTCGACGAATGAATACCAATGAATGAAGTAAGAAGAAAGAAATAAATGACAACCCTGAAGGGGTGTACTCAGAAGGGATGTGCACATTCTACAACAGTTTTCAAACTAAAGCTTCTTTTGCACTTTCGTACAAATCAAAACTTTACTCGAAGTTTCGATTATTGCTTGTTGTGCAGTCTGCTGGTCAACCTCTGTAAGCCTCAGCAGCTGAAGTAGTTGCTGCATAAGTTTTTGAACGTTGTTACACTTCTTGCTGTCTTGCATTCGCTCGGTAGTTCATTCCATAATCGAATAAAACGATAGCGCAACGATTCACTTAAAAAATGTGTAGAGCATCTTAAAATAATTAAATCACTTGACCTAGAAGATTGTGAGTTAATAAAGAAGTTTCGAAGGTGTATCGGACATTCTAAGTTTCATGTAGTTGACGAAATCGTAGCCGAGTAATAAATTAGAAAAGTTAGAAATGTGATCGTATTTCCGCAGGTCGTATACGTATCTGGTAACGGCATTAAATACCACGTTTAATTTCTTTGAATTTGTTTTAGAAGTTAAGCTACAGAGAATATCCCCGTACAAAAATAATGGAAAAATCAAGGATCTAGCCAGCTGAAGTCTGATATGTTGAGGCGTGGAGTGACGTAACAAATCTAGGGAGTGAAGCGTACAATAAACTTTGCTGCACACAGCATTGACTTAAGCATTCCAGTTGAGGTTGCAATCCATTACAATACCAAGATTTTTAATTGTGTCAGTGTAGGATCTAAGCAACCATTGGTTTTGTAACAACCTTAAAGCATGAGAATAAATATTCATTATCAGTTGTACCTCGGACCGAACCAGACGTTTCTACATTTAGCGACGAGCGATAAAAGTTACCCACGGATTTGGACACTCCACCCCAGAAAATTTTACTCGGACCCCCGTGAGATGGCTTGGCCTATGGTGAGTACTTGTGATAAAGCAGATTTTCGAGAGAGTTTGCACTGGAAAATTCTAATGTACCAAACCTGAAATCATTTCCGTGGATAGGAAATTCTTAGGGATGATTTTACCTGAGAAAATTGAATTTCAATTACTCCCGTAAATCCGGAATTTAACATCCTAAGAAATAGAGGCAGTTCAGGGTATTTTTTTTTTTTTCGGAATGAAAATCCTAATCGCTTAGGGATGATTCTCACTAAAACAATTTTGTTGATGACGTGAGACCCGGTGATTCTGGAAAAATTCTAAACAAAATACGCGGAACCCATAGCAACGGGATGAAGTACGCAGTGAAATATGTAAAAAGTATCATTATGTGGAACCCAATGTTTCATGGGATGCAGTACGCAGAAATTCCTAATGTGAAAGAAAGCGGAACCTTTCGTTTGGAATGAAGTACGCAGGAAAATATGAGATATTTTAAGCGGAATCCGACGTTTAAGGATGTAGTACGCAGTAAATCTGAACTTAGATAATGTTAAATGCGGAACCCAACATTTGGGATGAAGTACGCAGAGTGATACTGTGTATATGTATTTCAGTGCGGAACCTGAGTTTTGTGTAGTACGCAGATCACATGAATTTTGATAAAAATACGTCACAGACGTAGTGTAGCTCGTAAAGTACCTTAAAATGCGTGTTTTCTAGGTAAACCAGTTGATCCCTCCATTTGCCGAAGATGCCGACGGACCAGTGTCTGCCCGCTGGGAGAAGTGGCGTGAACATTTTGAAGCATACCTAGCATGGAAGGACGTTGACAATCAGGAGGAAAAATTCAAATCCCTGATGATGTTCGGTGGACCAGACATCCGGAAAGTGGTCAAGCAAGTTCATGTTGACGAATCACACGCTATGGAGAACCGGTACCACATTGCCATGTCAATGTTGGACGATTACTTTGTACCAAGACTCTCGAAAACGTTCGAACGTCAGAAGTTCCGCGAGATGAAACCAGCTGTAGGTGAAAAGTTTGACACTTTTGTCATCAGACTGAAAAAGCAGGCAGCCTACTGTGATTTTGGAGATCAGCTGGAAAGCATGGTAGCTGACCAAATTATTACAACTACAACGGATGTGAGTCTGAAGAGGAAGTGCCTGGAAAAAGACTTTAACTTCAAGGAGATCGTAGCGATCGGTCGTACCCACGAGTCTGTTCAAATACAGATGAGCGATTTGGACAATCGGAACGGAAACTTACAAAAAGTCAGCGCTGTCGAAACGGAGGCCCATGAAGAGTCAATTTTGAAAGTACGCTCCAAACTCGGAGGACCAAGGCGGTTCAGATGTTTCCGATGCAATGGCAGACATGATTCGAAAGATCCATCGTGTCCAGCCAAATCACTCGAATGCAGAAGTTGTGGTCAAGTGGGACACTTTTCCCGCTGCTGTTTTCTAAAAAGGAAGAAGACCAACGGACAACCGTCCCAGTACAATCGTTTCGGAGCTTCCCGTAAACAAAAGCGATTCGTACGAGAAGTATCTGTAGATGGAACCGAGCGCAACTCAGATGTAGTTGATCTTTTCCATCTAGGAGCAGGAAAGAAACTGGTTCCAGTATCTGTTGGAGGAGTTTGTTTGAAGTTCGTGATTGACACAGGAGCAGACGAAGACGTTTTAAGCGAAGCGGGTTGGGCTACGTTGAAACGCGTTGGGTTTGAAGCATACTCTATCAGGAGAGGAAGCAGCAAAGTATTCAATGCTTATGGGATAAATACACCGTTGAAAGTGCTTGGTGAAGTCGACGCAGAAGCTATGATCGACGGTCGGAGTACCGACACTACGTTCTACGTGATCCAGAATGGGAAATGCTCGCTTCTCTCAGGTGACACAGCAGTCAAACTTGGATTGGTGAAATTTTTGCAAGCAGTGAATGATGAATCGTTCCCACATATGGATGGTAAGCAATAATTTATACAGGTAAATTTAAATAAATCTATTCTAAACTTCACATGTGTACAGGTATTGTTGCTAATATCAAAATCGATAAAACTGTAACTCCAGTCCGCCAAAGCCTTCGTCGCATACCATTTCCTCTTGAAAAATTGACCTTGAAAAAACTTCGGGAGCTAGAGAAGCAGGACATCATTGAACGTGTCAATGAAGCTTCTGAATGGGTCTCTCCAATGTTAGTAAAGCGTAAAAGCTTCGATGAGGTCAGACTTATTGTAGATCTCCGGGAGGCTAACAAAGCAATAGTTAGAGAAGTCCATCCCCTTCCAACACTCGAGCAAATAACCAAGACAATCGGAGGAAATCAAATTTTCACTAAACTTGACATTCGACAAGCTTTCCATCAAGTTCTTCTTCGAGAAGATTGTCGATACATCACCACCTTCATTTCCCCCCTTGGTTTATTCCGTTATAAAAGGCTCATGTTTGGACTTTCTGCTGCTCCTGAGTTGTTTCAAAAAGTTATGGAGACGATTTTTGCTGATCTTCCATGGCTTATTATTTTCATCGATGACATTCTGATCCCCGCTAGAAACGAATCTGAGCTTCGTG
Source organism: Ochlerotatus camptorhynchus (assembly GCF_037179485.1). Classification (NCBI taxonomy): domain Eukaryota; kingdom Metazoa; phylum Arthropoda; class Insecta; order Diptera; family Culicidae; genus Ochlerotatus; species Ochlerotatus camptorhynchus. The sequence continues at coordinate 2,025,147 of NW_027040978.1, read as the reverse complement.
AAAGAACTTTGATGGTGTATAACAGATTGAAGCAGTACAAGATACAACTGAATGCTGACAAAGTTATCACAGGCGCTAGGGAAATAGACTTCTTGGGTTATCACATTTCTACACGAGGAATTTCAATTTCTCAAGAAAAACTGGAAGCTATCGAAAAATTACAAGTCCCCAAGTCCACAGAAGCAGTTCGAAGTCTCCTTGGTTTGGTTAATTTCGTTCATCGACATGTTCCAAATATGGCAACCATTACACACCCCCTAAATCAGCTCACAAGGAAAGGCATAAACTTCGAATGGAAACCAGTACACCAACAAGCATTCGAGCAAATTAAGATGATTCTACTTAACAAAAATACCCTTGTATTTTATAATGTTGACGATGAAACTTATGTTATTGCCGATGGGAGTCCTGTTGGCCTTGGTGCTGTTTTGGTACAGAAAGGGAAAGATAATCGCAATCGTGTGATCTGTTATGCGTCTAAAACTCTCACTCCGACAGAACAGAAGTATGCGCAGACTGAGCGAGAAGCTTTAGCATTAGTATGGGCTTGTGAAAAGTTTCACTATTATCTTTACGGGAAGTTTTTCCATCTGGTTACGGACCATAAGCCGTTAGTCGTGATTTTTGGAGATCGTCTGAAGCCGTCACCAAGAATTGAACGATGGAAGTTGCGCCTAATGTCCTACGATTTCAAAGTAATGTACCGTCCAGGAAAGAATAACATCGCTGACCCGCTGTCACGACTCTGCCAATCTGTACCAGATAATGGACCTAGCTTTGATGAAGAATCAGAAAGAATCGTACGAATGATAGCTAGTGATGCTTGCCCGTTGGCAATAACCCTTCAGGAAATTGTAACTGCCACAAACTCAGATGAAGAACTGCAAGAACTGATTAAATGGTTACCGTACCCTTCTCGACGTTGGCCTAGAACATTAATGCGTTATGCAAAGATGTCGGGATGCTTCACCAGTGATGGACATTTATTGATGAAAGATCAAAGAATTGTAGTTCCTCGAATCCTACAAACCCAAATTTTGAAGCTTGCACACGAACCTCACCTTGGAATTGCAGCAATGAAACGTCGACTACGATCTAAAGTATGGTGGACTAGGATGGACTCTATGGTAGAGAAATTCGTCCAATCTTGCACAGGATGTACGCTTGTATCAGAACCTGATATACTTCCTATAACAAGAACCGAGATGCCTAACGGACCGTGGAAAAAAATAGCGGTGGATTTCATGGAAATTCCTGGCGGTTACCATTTGCTTGTAGCGACAGACTACTACTCCCGGTACGTTGAAGTTGCTATACTTACTTCAATGACAGCAAAAGTAACAGTCACTAAAATGAGGGAAATTTTTGCAAGGTTCGGCTATCCTATTGAAGTTGTTTGCGATAATGGTCAGCCATTTTCTTCAGCAGAATTCTTGAATTTTTGTCAGACAAATGCAATCTCAATCAAGTATAAAGTTCCTTATGCAGCTTTTCAAAATGGATTGGTCGAAAGGCAAAACAGAACTTTATTGAAGACCTTGAAAATAAGCTGTACTACGGGACGTAATTGGCGGTATGATCTACAAGATTTTCTTCACTCTTACCGAGCAACACCTCACAGCATAACAAAGTTTTCACCGTCGGAATTGATGTTTGGGTGGAACATTCGGGATAAAATACCAGGAAACTCAAGAACAATCAATGAAACTGAAGCAAGAGAAAACGATAGGAAGGCGAAAGAAAAAGGAAGAATGTATGCGGATTCAAAAAGGAGAGCTAAGCAATGCAATATCGATGTTGGAGATTATGTGATTGTGAAAAATTTTGTCAAGAAAAATAAGCTAACAACCACTTTCAACCCCAAACCTCATCTTGTGATACAACGCGACGGATCACGGCTCCACTTAAAGAACATTAAAAGCAGTGTGATCTCCAATCGACACGTGAACCACACCAAACGAATCCTAAATGCGAATCCCATGATGAAACAGGAGAATGACGCAGATAATCATAAAACCTCTGAGGGCACACAAGAAGAAGATGACACGGGACCAGCCATTCCAACTGCTGCTGAACGTACTACGAATCCAACGGAACAACCCTCTACCAGCCAAACTACTACGGAACCTCAGATGGTCTCACGATGCGATGGTCGAAAACGCCCTTTTCAGACTAGCCGAGACACCAGCAAGCGCTCGAAACATGTACCTAAATACTTAGCAGATTACAAACTTTGAATATATTAAATCTTTAAAATATTAAACGTTAGAAGGGAATGTAGGATCTAAGCAACCATTGGTTTTGTAACAACCTTAAAGCATGAGAATAAATATTCATTATCAGTTGTACCTCGGACCGAACCAGACGTTTCTACAGTCAGAATACATAATGATATCACCAACCATTTTGTCTAATGGGATATCCTGAATACCAGTTCGTTTTGATCTAAAAATAATAGTTTGTGTTTTTGCCCTGTTCGAAATAAGACTATTAGTTTCACACCATTTTAAGATGTTTTCTATATGTCTGTAGGAACGTAGGCCGACGGTTTTAGTGCGGGTTCTTTCGGACAGATAGTAAACTATCGCGTTTGGTTGTATATACCGTACTAAAATTATATTTACAAAGATCGGGTGTCGTGAGACGAATGGATAGTGTATGATGTAGTGTTTGTGGAAATACAAGTTACATAACTGATTTGATTGTCTGTGTCGGATACGCCACACTACTCCCCCCATAGATTACCAATAGCGGCGAGGGATCTTCACGCGGCGTCCAGAACGTGTTCGGTAGGTAGTTGGCTCCGTCGTAGTAACTGTTTGCTGTGTTGCATCGGTATCGGTGGTCGGTTGATCTGTCTGCATGAAAGCAGCCTTCAGACGATCGATTGAAATCGCCGTGGGTTGACCCTTAATATCCACAACGAAAACCTTTTTCTTCCGACGGATCACTGGGTCGAGATGGGAAATGACAGGTGAGCAGGAACTCACGATCTCCTAGTGTTTGTGAGTTCTTTGCCGTAAATGTTCACGAAAAGTTCACTATTATGCCATACATAAATTCAAAACAAAAATTTTCATTTGCGGATTTGGAAAGTTTTTGACCTGTTTCATGCGACCGGAAGGTGTATGCTGGTCACAAATGCCGCGCCAAACTGATTTCCTACGCAATTAATCAATCTTTGATGTGAATTTCGCTAATAAACACGAGGAGCATTTCTTATAGCAAACTTGCCATAACAAAATGGGCATGGTTCATTGGTTCATTTTAGTAAACAAACTAACACTTCTTCCGACTGTGTCACCTCTCTTACTCGCCTAGGTACTGCATGACTGCCGGAGTGATTCGTGATTTAGGCGTAATTTTAGTAGAACACCCAACAAAAGACACCGAATCGGCGAATCCTGACAGCGGAAGGGAGAGAAGTAGGTAGTGGTAATAAGTCGATATCCCTTTTGTTTCATTGCACGCGCAGCTCCAGCTACGGTGCTATTTAGCTGGAGGAGTGCGCAGCTTAGCTACTTCTGCATGCTACTATGAAGAGGCTAGCATCCGCGTCTCTATCGTAAGAACCAGTGTTACGAATGGGCAAGGGGGAGCACGGGCCACTCACCGTCTCTTATAATTCAATAATACATTATTTTATCATTTCTGTACACTTCAAAAGATGATCTTAGAAATTCAGGAAATAAATACAAACTTTAGCAAAGTCCTGCAAATTTCAAAGAACTTCGTGAACTTCAGAAAAATTTAATTACATTCACAATACAACACTAAATTTCTTAAAAATTTCGGAAGTTCTGCTAATTTGCGAGTTTTTGTATAATTCGACAAGCTTCTCAAGGGTTTGCATCTCTGAAAATTATTCCTGATGAATGTGGGCGTCTTAGTGGAATACTTGTATAATGAGAGAGAGAAGGATTAGTATTTTCCATTTAATTCCACTACTTTATTTGCTTATCCTTGACAGATACGCGTATTTCGTCTACAATGTGCAGACTTCTTCAGTGTCTTGTACTAATACTCGACTGAAGAAAAACATCGCATTTACCGAATATATATTAACACAGGTAGGTACATCTTCACTTAGAAACTAGGTAAACTTAAATTTAATTTTCTATAGGAACAGGTACTCCGCTGCTTACTCGTTGATGTGTCCTAGGTAGTAACTTGAAAAGCCATGTGTGTCCGTTTCCTTGATCCTTGTTGAGTAAAGTTGAATTACGTTGTTTGTTGATCTCGAGGCTTTCTGCAACATCCAATTTCCATGGTGTAGATACGGTTCGTAAAATCGTGATGTCCTCCGTCGATAGTTGGTGGTCCTCTGTGAAGATGTGTTCTGCAACCTTTGATTTGAAATCATATGTTAGGCCTTTTTCCTCTTGCTTTTTGGCCTTATTAACCTCCGCTATATGTTCTTTAAATCTAGTTGCTAAAGTTCTCTTGGTTTGTCCTACATATACTTTGTTACAATGATTACAGCTTATTTTATATACACCTGCTTTACCTAAAACATTAACTGGGTCTTTAGTGGATCCTAACAATGATTTCAACTGGTTATGTCTACTGGTTATGTCTACTGGTGAAAACTAAATCTAATCCGAATTGTTTTAACTGTGGTCTTAGCTTACAAGTAATATCTTGATCAAATGGAACGGACACTCGTTTCAATGGTTCTCCTTTGTAGAATTCTCGCTTTTTTATCGATGATTGCCTGGATTGTGGTCTCCTTGTATCCGTTGAGTCTTGCTGTTTCGAAGATGTACTGTAATTCCTTAACCTTTCCTGTATCGCTGAGTGGAAGAGTCTGCATTCGGTGAATCATGTGGTGAAAGGCGGCCATTTTCTGCTGGAACGAATGGTTGGAAGTATAGGGGATAACTCTTTTGGTGCTTGTTGATTTCCTGTAAATTTCGTATTCAAGCGAGGAAGATGATGACGATTCCCTGATGACTAGAAGATCGAGAAATGCGAGTTTCCCGTCTTTTTCTACCTCGTGAGTGAATTTGATATCCTTATGAATTCTGTTGATCTCATCTAAAATTTGTGGAAGGGCTTCCCGTTTAACTACGCTGAAGATATCGTCAACAAACCTCCACCAACGGTTTGGTAATAGTCCTTTCTCCTTCAGGATTGTCTCCAAGTTGGCCATGAAAAGTTCACACAAGAAGGGGTATAGGGGGTTTCCCATTGAGGCTCCTTTCGTCTGCTTGTAGAAGTTACCTCGGAAAGAGAAGTAGTTCTCTTCCATACAAAAGCGGGTCAGCTTAAGGTACGTCCGAACCTTGTTTCTCCATGCTGCATCGTCTCGTTGTGTTAATAGCCAGTCCTCCAAATGGTTGATCGCTTCCTTGACCGGTATGCTGGGAAAAAGAGCTGTGACGTCGAAAGATACCATAATCTCGTCCTCGTTGATGTCTCCTGAAGATTGTAGTTGCTGGGTGAACTCCTGGGTGTTACTAACTGCTTTACTCTGGAACTGATTCGGCATACTCTGGAACACTTTGACTAGCCACTTCGCTAGTTTGTGGGTGGGGGAACCAACTGCAGACACGATCTCTCGCATTTCATTTCCTGGTTTGTGGACTTTGCGAAGACCTTTGATCCTGGGTAGGATGGGATTGGGTTCCCGTATACGACCTGCTCCATCTCCTAATATCGATTTGCACTCCTTCAGTGCTTTCTCCATGCGTTTCACTATGTTCTGTAAGGGGTCTACTCAAAGCTGTCTATACGGTCCGTTGTTAATCTTCGTTGTCATTTGATTATCGTAATCGTCCTTGTCCATGATAACGACCGCGTTTCCCTTGTCTGCCTTTACGTAGTATACTGCTTTACTTTTTAGCTCATCTACAATCCGAATTTCTTTTTCATTGGCGCGTCCGTCCTGTCCGTCCTTGATTATGTTCGATGTGATAGTCCTAACCGTATTCTGTGATGTTGTTGGAAGCGTCTTGGTGATCGCTGTTTCTACGTCAATGATGATCTGCTCCACGTCTGGCTTGGTTGTAACCGTGTATCCTAGCCCCTTGTTGAGGTGTGTCAATTGTTCTTCCGTGAATGAATGTAGGACAAACCAAGAGAACTTTAGCAACTAGATTTAAAGAACATATAGCGGAGGTTAATAAGGCCAAAAAGCAAGAGGAAAAAGGCCTAACATATGATTTCAAATCAAAGTTTGCAGAACACATCTTCACAGAGGACCACCAACTATCGACGGAGGACATCACGATTTTACGAACCGTATCTACACCATGGAAATTGGATGTTGCAGAAAGCCTCGAGATCAACAAACAACGTAATTCAACTTTACTCAACAGGGATCAAGGAAACGGACACACATGGCTTTTCAAATTACTACCTAGGACACATCAACGAGTAAGCAGCGGAGTACCTGTTTCTATAGAAAATTAAATTTAAGTTTACCCAGTTTCTAAGTGAAAATGTACCTGTGTTAATATATATTCGGTAAATGCGATGTTTTTCTTCAGTCGAAATAAAATCGAGATACCTCAAGATGTTCCGAAAGATTCATTACAGAGACCTTCATAAAATTTATGAAAACTTCAAAAATATTTCAGGAACTTCACAGAAATCCAGAGAATTCTAGGGATGTTTAAGGGTGTTTACGAGAATTCCATTTATTTTAAAGCAGAACCGAGATCTTCATTAGAGTTGAGAGTTTTATGGAAGCTCCGAGAACATCAACATGGATCAGAGAATTAAAGGGCAGTTCTCAAAATTTCAAGGAAATTACAGAAACCGTAATTTCCGGAAACTTTGGATTGCTCAGAGAAAATCTTTGGAACGCAATAAAAATTATAAGAACATCCGGAAATTTTGAGAGTATTTCAAAGGTGTTATTTAATCAAAATTTCAAGATCTACAAAAAATCGAAAATTTAGCTAAACTAATTTAGAGGACATCAACGATGTTCCATTAATAAAAAACTTTTAGCAAGCACCGATATTCTCAAGAAATCCAGAAATTTATTTATTTTTTGATTGATTCATTATTTTCAGTGAAGTTCCGAGTACTTCGAGGACGATCAGATAACATCAGAATTAAAAGTATATATCAGAAAATTTACCGGAATATTGGATCATTTTAGAGAAGTTAAGGTAAGCATAGAAAACTTCTGGGATGTCCAGGATTTCCAGGGAAAATTAGTGATTTAAGGCAAAGTTCCGTGAGCGTTTATAAACTTTAAAAAAATTAAGGAAAATTGTTGAACTTAAAGACAATTAAATCAATTTAAGTAAAATGGTGGGTTCTTAAAAAAAAGAATACTAAGATATTCAGGGCAGCCTACAGAATTTTAAGGAAATTGAGAAATATTTTGGGCAGTTTTAGACTATTGAAGAAGTTATGAATTAGTTTCAATAATTTGAACTTCAGACAAATTTTGAGAACTTCAGTGAAAATCATAGAACTATTTTTATTATGTCGCTACGGAAGCTTAGAGAAGTTCCTGAACTTTCAGAATATCTTCGAAAACTTCATAGAAGTGCAGAGATCTACAGAAACTTTTCGAGAACTTCATAAAAGTCTATGGAACTTAAAGGAAGATCCGAGAACTTCAGGAACTTTTATGGACATTTCGGGAGCATCTCAAAAATGTTTAGTTAAGCTCAAAAACAAAGGGAACATCAGGGGAGTTCAGTTCCAGTAGTTCCACTAAATAAACGGGAAATTTCAAGAAGTTCCCAGATTCTCAGAGAACTTTAGAGATGTTAAGAAAATTATTGAGGTTTTCACATAAGTCTAGAAGTTCACGCAAGCTTAAATTTTTTTAGAACAGTTCAATTAAATTCATGGTTGTACAACAAGCTTCATGAAATCTGCAAACACTTAAGATAATTAGATTAAGTAGTTGTTCAGCGCTTAATATCGGAGTATCAACATGGGTTTGTTCAACATCGTTCTACATCCACGAATCTGATGTGCTATACCAACACACTGTTCCGCGAGGTCGAACTTCGCAATCAGGTTGACTCGGTCTACATTGATTTTTCAAAAGCGTTTGACACGGTACCATACGCGCGTGCTTGTGAAAAACTGAAAGCTATAGGACTCTCCGATTGGATGGTTGACTGCACACTTAGAAAAAATCATGTAAATTTAGGTGCTCTGAGAGTGACATATACGAGCGTCAATTTTGACATAAATTTGACTCATAACAGACGCAAAATATAGCTCAATCAATCGTACTTTTCGTCGAGTAACGAAATTTCCAGTCTCGGAGCACTTAATATTACATGACATGTTTGTTTACGTCTCACCTTTTATGTCAAAGACGGATTCCGTCACGTGTAAAATAAGTTATTTCTAAGTGTGTGGATTCGGTCTTACCTGACGAATCGTAATGCTTTCGTGTCGTTAAACTCTACTCGTTCGGAATCGTTTTCAATAACTCCCGGTGTACCACAGGGCAGTGTGCTGGGACCATTAATTTTCGTATTGTTTGTAAATGATTTGTGTCCACGTATCTCATCATTCAAGCAGATGTTTGCCGATGACTTGAAAATCTGCAGAATCATCGTTTCCATCCTCGACTGTATTGTACTTCAGCGTGATATTGACAATTTGTTGCTATGGTAACTGCACCTGGGAAATGACAGGTGGGCAGGAACTCACGGTCTCCCAGTGTTGGTGAGTTCTTTGCCGTTAATGTTCACGAAAAGTTCACTATTTTGCCATACATAAATTCAAAACAAAAAATTTTATCTGCGGATGTGGACTGTTTTTGACCTGTTTCGTACGACCGGATCCTGGTCACAAATGCCACGCCAAACTGATTTCCTACGCAATTAATCAATCTTTGATGTGAATTTCGCTAATAAACACGAGGAGCATTTCTTATAGCAAACTTGCCATAACAAAATAGGCATGGTTCATTTTAGTAAACAAACTAACACTTCTTCCGACTGTGGCACCTCTATTACTCGCCTGGGTGTTGGGTGGTGGGCTATCCAAAAATTGTTGTAGCTCGGGATCGGACTTCTGTAGCTGTGCCATACTATCGTAGTCGATCGCTTCGGATGTGGTTATGGTTTGGATCCGACTTAACATATCAGCGACTTTATTCTCTTCTCCTGATACATGTCGGATGTCTGTAGTGTACTCACTTATAAAGCTGAGTTGGCGCTGCTGTGTTGGGCTTGCATTCTCCGGTCGCTGGTAGAAGGCGGTGACGAGGGGCTTGTGATCTGTATATACGCAAACATTTCGAGCCTGTAGTAGGTATCAGGCATGGAACATCATTTGCATTCATTTCGTGCATTCATTTACATTCATTTGCCTCTAACTTTTTTCATTAACAGCACTCCGCAAAATGATGTAAATAGCTTTTGTAGGTTTTGTTATTAGCTACAACTTTTGTTAACAAGTCAAATCCATATCTCTGATGTATGACGAACCAGAGCGAACAGAAGCCACTACTGTTTTTCAGTGAATGTAATTTACATTCACTGAAAAACAGTAACAAGTTCTGCCAGCTCTAGTTCGTGATGCATAAGAGATACAGATACAGACAAAACCTACAAAAGCTCCACACATCATTTTGCGGAATACTGTTGATGAAAAAAGTTAGAGACAAATGAATGTAAATGATTGTATGAAATGAATGTAAATGATTTTCCATGCCTGGTAGGTATGTCTGGGAAGTATTCGATAGCTTCGTACATAGCGATTAACTCTCTATCGTATGTGCTAGCCTTTTGTTGACTCTCGCTCAGCTTGCGAGAAAAGAATGTGGTTGTGGACCATTGTTTGTGATCTGGTGAAGGACAGCTCCGATAGCTGTGTTTGAGGCATCAACATCCAGAGCAAGGTTTGCCTCGGGGGAAGGGTGCGCAAGAAGGGTGGCATTTGCTAAATCCTGCTTGCAAAGCTCGAGCGCTGCGTCCGTCCACTCGAGAATAGTGGTGTCGTTACGAGTATTTCCAACGATCATCGCCTGGAGAATTCATTGGTTGTCTGCTGCCCGTGGGATAAAGCGCCGGTAGAAATTTATAGCGCCGAGGAACCTCTTCAGTTCCTTGGCATTTGTTGGTTTGGGACTCCGAGGATAGCTTGGACTTTGCTGGGCTTCGGTTTAATTCCCTCAGGTGTGATCTGGTGACCAAGGAAATCAACAGAGGATTGCCGAATCTGGCAGTTGGCAGCGTTGATGACGAGACCATTTTGTCTCAACCGTTCAAACACTGCGCGGAGATGCTGTTTATGCTGATCGACGTCGTCTGAGGCTATGCACTGGTCGTTGATATACGGTTAGTCGAAATCAAGGTCACCTAGTATAGCATGTAGGTGCCTTTGTAGTGTTTGACCTGCGTTACGCAAACCGAAGGTCATATATTTTGAACTCGAAGAGTCCAAAAGGGGTTGTTATTGCCGTCTTTGGGTCATCTTCTGTAGCACCCGGAATTTGGTGGTATGTGCGTTATATCAATACAGGAAAAGATTCGGTTACCGTACAAGATGCTGGAGAAATCTTGAATGTGTTGCACTGGATACCGGTCTGGAACGGTGATGGCGTCTAGGTTCCGGTAGTCGCCACAGGGTCGCCACTTGCCATTTGACTGTTTTACCAGAAGCAGCGGGTTGGCTCAACAGCTTTTCGACGGTTGACAAATGCCTTGTCCATGAGAAACTGGAACTCAGCCTTCGCTTCTTTCAGCTTGGCCAGTAGTGATGATCTGGTGCACGGTACTTGCCTTGGTGGGCTTATGCTTCATATCCAGGACGGTGATGCCCTGGTACTCGGTGAGGATTTCGGCGAAGGGTGAATTTACGTCGAACGTAGTAATAGCCGGCTCCGATACGGCCGGGATATTCTCGATTTTCAGCTGGGTGGTGTTATCGGTTAACTTGTTTCTCCGAAGATCCACTAGTAGATCGTAATGCTTGAGGAAATCAGCGCCGATGATAGGTGATTTGACATCAGCGATGACGAAAATCCACCAAGATCGACAGTACCATTTGGGTACAATTCGCAGAGTAAAGCTAGTGTGAGGGTGTTGGTGAGAGGCGTTTTTGTGTTGGAGGAACAACAGAGACGTCGGCCCCGGTATCGATAAGGTATCGATTCGATGAATTCAGGTCGTGAATATGGATTCGTTGGACGTTTGTTGTTCGGTTCATAGTACTGGTGGCATTTGGGTTGAGTGCAGGTTCGCTGATTACTGCTGCCGGTGTGTTGGTGGTAGCTTGATCTAGTTTTCTTTCGGTCGAGTGTACACCTTGACATTTCCATCGAAAAAAATACACTTCGCAGTTGGGTTGTCGTGTTTGTTTTTTCGCACTTTCGAGCTTGAGCCCCATGTCTGTAGTGAAACCAGCAGATCCAACGACGGGGTGTCTTGCTTCTAGCTGGAGTTTCTTCTACTGCTCAGAGAGAATCCAGGGTGAATCAACGAATTGTGTTTCTTTCCGCAGTCTCGGCAGCTGAACTTTGAACTGCATTCTCTAACCCAATGCCCGGATTTCAAACAGTTACTGCACAATCGCTTGCTGTTCACGAACTGCAGCTTCTCCTTCAAAGTCATCGCAGTAAATTTTCCACATCGACCCAAGTAATGGTTATCTCCACAACAGCAGCAGCTTGGTACACTTCTCTCGTTCTCCGTAGCAGCATGAACGATCACTTTCTGGCGTCTGACCTCAGTCTTCTGCAAACCGCTCCTTGATTCGACAGCATTCGATGAAACCGCGTCTAATACCCTTGTCCTCTTCTCCAAAAACTCCACCAAGAATGCGAAAGTTGGATCCTTAGTTGAAGCAGCGTGGTCTTCCCAAAGTTGCAAGGTTTCGAGATCCAATTTGGAGCACATCCAATGTACGATCATTGAGTGATCTGTCTTCTCTCCCAACTGCTTCAGGATTTTCAACCTTTGCTCAAATTCATCAACCAATGCATGTATGGCCGATGCTGACTCCTTCTCCACCTTTGGATACTCCATTAACGCTTGCAAATGCCACTTCTTAAGGAGATACTCATTTGAATACCGCTTCGAAATCGTCTCCCACGCGATAATATAGTTCTCGCTGGTGAGCGTCAACGATTCGATGAGTTTGGCTGCTTCATCTTTGAGCGCCGACTTGAGGTAATGAAACTTTTGGACTTCACTCAGCTCCCCGGACTCATGAATCAATGAAATGTATGTTGACTTGAATGACAACCAGCTCTTGTAGTCACCATCGAATTCCGGAAGCAATATCTGCGGCAGTCGAACTCCAGTATGAGCACCCAAAGCACTGGCATTCCGTGCCATTGTGTTGTCCAACTCATGTCCTGAATCCCGTGTTGGCAGTTTCGCTAGCAAAGCTGCACGAAGCGCATAGTAGATTTTCTCGAACTTCACGTAAGCCTTGCCGCAATCCTCATCGTACTTTCCTTCAGCATCCACCGCAGCAATCTCATCCTGCACTTCCTCGAACCTAACTTCGTGTTGTATTCCTGTGTGCGTGCTATCAATTTTATCAGTGTCTATTAGTGTTAGCGTATCTGTACAAAAACTGTAGGGGTGTTCAATGTGTATTGTGTATAACAGTTATAAATTTCAATTTGTGTTAGCAGTAATTCAATTTTATCCTTAAATCTAAGTTAACAGAGACTTTCAAGAGTCATAAAAATTTCTTTAACAGTGATATTATTAACTGATACGTCATTTTCCCCTTCATGTAGGTAAGAAAAATAGTTCAAATCGAGAATCATTACTGGATTTCTTATATGTGTTTTGAAAAAAAAAAACGAGCAAATAGGTTACAAATATCCTCACTATCAGTGCTATCACACTCTTCAAACTGCATACGTGATGGGAATGTACATGACTTAATTTTTTCGTTCGCGAAGTTAAAGAACGTTTTAGGATCAGATTTTATATTGTTCTCTACTCTTGAATTGTAATTTTCATATGCTGACGATATTTCTGCCTCAAGTGGTCCGCAAATTTCAAAGTATTTTTTCTAAATTTTGTGAAGTTTTAAACTTTTTGTAAGATTTGGGTGCTTTTTGCTTCCTGTTGTTAATATTTCTGATTTCTTGTGTATACCACACAGGATATTTGGTGCTGTTCATTATTCTCTTTAGACTTTTAGGAACGAATACTTCAATGATATTGAATAAGTTAGTGTAAAATATGTCAACAGCCTTGTTCATGTTGTTTTCATCTTTTAAAAGGTTTTGCCAATTTAAGTTATTCAGTCTGCTGTGAAATTCAGGAACAATTCAAAATCAACAACGCTTGGGCGTGACCGATACGAGTCTGTGAACACTGAGTATTCAATAGCCGTATGATATTTTTCATTCTTCCATAATGGAACTGATGCTTCTACAATACAAAAATCTTCTGTACAATTAGTAAACATAAGATCCAAATAGGAATTGAGCTGGTTACGAACATGGTTAATTTGATGAAGTCCCAAGTGGCTGCTTTTATCAAAAATATCGTTTTCACCTACAATTGGTAACAGCAGAGAATCATTATCACTATCCTGTATAAAATTAACGGTATTCTGGTTAAAATCTCCATAAATATGAATTTTGGTTCTTGGATCTTCTCTTTGAATTTTCAGTTCTGCAATAGTGAAAAACTTTTCGTAAGCTGGTGTTTTGGAAAAGTGTGGAGGAAAGTGACCAACCCACTAACAGCTAATCAATTAATTATCATAAAAAAATTACAAATTGGATTTTTGCAAATTGTCATAAAGAATTGACCAACTAATTAGTTATCCTAAAATAAATGTGTTAATTAATGACTGAGTTATTACATTTCATTTTCCACAATTGTTCTATGAAAAAAATCCAATGTTCGCCATTAACCACATTAAACGTCCAAACTGTTTCGATATTATTTCTCATTTAACGACCCGACAATGCTGCACATCGCCGTCGTTGGGTTAAACAGAGTGTCGTTAACGGTTTGATAGTAGCATAATAAACAGTGACGGGTTGAACCGTTGACCTAGAAGAATTTAATTAATTTTGCACTGTTCTCTCGCTACTCGGTTCCATCAACTCATCACTTCATCAGTCCCGGCTGCTCGACTGACTCGTCTGACGACGATATTGTGTCCTTTGGAATGGGTTGCTCGTTCACCTACTACTTGAATCGTATCAATCAAGCGGGGTTTTAGCACTGGCACTCTGTTGCTCATTTCACACACGACCAGTGCTGCCAGTTTGCTTCGGCCCATGCCTGATGCTGGAATGAAATTGAACTGCATACGAAAAGTTCATACCCGGCATTCGTGCAAACTGGACGCCTCCTTCCAGATCATCGCTCGCTGAAATGGTGCTGCCCCTTCTAGGTATAGGTGAATAACAGCCATGTTCCACTGACTGCCACCGCAACCATTTCCAAGAGCATCCTTAGCTTTCGCCATCGTCAGCACGGTGTTGAAATGTTTGGTGTGAGCTCATAAATTCACTCGATTGATAGCCCATTCCAGAAATAAGCCGTAGCAGCCCACTGCAGGGCTGGCTAGGCACATTGTGCGGTAAACCGGACAGAAGGTATACCACCTACCTCTAGCCATAGGATAATGTTCTTGCTCACTGAATGGATGGATTTTAGAGTATAGCAAATTCTAATCATACCAGCTCGCACTTGTCCATCATTGATGAAGGAGGATGTGCGAGTGGAAGTCTATTCGAAGTAGGTTGCATTAGCGGGCACTAGCCTACTACGATTGATCAAGCGGCAGTGGATGCGATATTAATCAACGCTCTCTCTCTCTCTCTCTTTCTTTCGCTCCACTCTGCAGACAGATGACCTTCGTGGTTTGCAAGCAGGGATGCCAGATGGTTTTAGAAAAAGTCTTCAGCAAAAAATATTTCCAAATGTTTCACAGCCACTTTTTAACTTGGAGAGTGGATTCCTTCCTAAAATATTTGTTCAGGGTTTTGGAAATTTTACGCTTTCGCATGGTCCTGAAGCACATAGCTAATCGCCGTTTCTTGAAAATTGTTTGTAGGGATAACGTAAACGAACCGATTCGTACGCATCAATTAAAAACGGTCACGTAAGGAACTGTTTCTGCGCCCTAATATTGCTTGCATTGCCACTTCGTGAACCTCGTGTGGATTGGCCTTGTCCTAAATTCGACAATTCTGCTTGTTCACATACCCGTTCATCCAGAAATGGCCCTCGTCGCTCAAGAAGATTTTTCGGGCAAAATCGAGGTCTGTTTCCAACTGCTCCAAAACCCAATCAGCGAACACACGGCGCTGTTGATGATCGTTAAGCTTGAGCTGCTGTGTCAATTGGATCTTGTATGGGTGCAGATTCAAGCCTCCACGCAGAATTTACCAAGTTGAAGCCTGCGAGAGGCCCAGTTCTTGTGCGTGGCGTGGAATCGACTAGAGGTGGGCAAAACAGCTCATCTGGCTGAGTGGATAAAACCCATCCAGCTCACTAAAGGGAGTCGATTCTTTTGAACAGCTCTTCAGCTCACATTGAAATTATAGAAATTATGACACAAATTCCAAATCGGAAAATTAATTAGTGGTTTTAGTGCTTAAAACTGCATAAAATCGTAAAAGTAGTCTAAACCAATAAATCTGTACCTTACAACATGGCTTTACTTTTCAATGGAAAACGCTACTAACGGAACAACCGATCAACCATCGCGTAAACCAAAATGCACGCAAAATGTGCCAACAACATAGTAGTAAAACAAAAAGTGTATGCGAGAGAGCTACACCTATGTCACACGCGATGCTATGATTGACAACGTGGCACACGATGTTACGCCTTTTCTCAAGCTATGCAATCCAGTCTAAATTCAAATTTTATGTCTGATTTTAATTCTCCAGCAGAATTTCTCTCACTATTCTCGGCATCAGCTCAGATACGGATCTGGAGCTGAATCGTGAAGAATGGAGAGAGAAAAAAAGATCCGAAGAGCTGGACGGGTCCGAGAGTTGTCATCCTAAACAGCTCCCAGTGAATCATTCGAGCAGCTAGGTGGCAACCCTATCTTGTTTGCCTTGCCTTGACAAGAGCTAACATCGCTGCGTGCCCGCGAATTGAGGGCCCCACTGACAGCTCATAATTGGTAAACAAATAAAAGATTCAAGCCAGAATTTCAAAAAAGGCGTGATTGATATTTTAGATATTCTTAATATTTTTGCTTACATTTTGTGAAAAATAAACATAGAAATCATAAAACATTATTTTCTGATTTTCTACCACGAATGGTGTTCTGGCAACACTGGCCGTTGCCCTCGTCCATCGCTGCAGTGAATTTGGACGATGAGGTAGTAAGTATGACAGATGAAGTGACGGATTGAAGAGAGGAGGATAGATAGATGGATAGAAGATAATCTGTCAAAGAATGGAAGGTAGGAAATCACAAACAATACAGTATCGTTTAGAAAGTGCTTAAAAGTGAGTTTTTTAGTATTCTGTGCTTTGGGAATTTGTAGAAAGTTTGTGGACAAATTTAGGTCAGTAGAGATTACAAAACACGGAACGGCAAGCAGACGACTCACAGATAGGTAAAACGAGAAAAACACTGTAAAAATAAATTAAATTAAAATACTGAATTTTGTAATAGGCGAAAGAACATTTCAGAGCGGTCAAGGTAGAAGAAAGGTTGTTTGCAGGAGGAACAATAACTAAAATTGTGAGTACTTTAACTAAAACCACAAACTATAATCACTAACACTATATATTAAACGAATTCTTGCAGTTTGATCAACTTTATTTATGGTTGATTTACAAAAAAACGGTCCGAACAAAATCAAAAAAATTATTTCGAAGCACTTCGGAATGGTCTTTTTACCTTTCAAGGACGAGCAATGTTTGTTTTGCGCAATGACGGAGTCAACGTCTGCGGATGTTAATTGGGTTCAATGCGAGAAACGTGAACATTGGGCTCATTTTTCGTGTGCTGGTGTAGACCAGGAGGTAGCCAATACCGATTGGCGTTGCCCACAGTGTGCCTTAACGAGTGCTCAGCAGTTGAAGGTTCCAGACGCAGGAGGCAAGAAGCGAGATGGGAAGAAGTCCGGCCAAAAGGGCGATGGAGGGTCTGATCAGGGAGCTGGTTCCGACGTTGATCCAATTGAAAAACAAATGGAAGAAGAACAGCTCGCCAAGAAGAAGGCTTTTGCGAGGCAAATGGAGGCGCGGAAAAAGCTACTTGCTTGGCAGAAGGCGTGGAAGGAAGAACAGTTGATGCAGGAAAGAGATATGCGTGAGCTGGAACTCCAGGCTCAGCGAGATTTGGAGACACAACAGTTGGAGACTCAACTGGTTGCAGAGAAGGAGTTTTTAATGAAGCGGGAGGCAATCAGGATGCAGTTAGACAGCAGTATCAGCAGAATTAACGCACAGAAGGACCAAGATGGTGCCATTGGTGGATTTTCGAAGGGCAATCCGAAACAGAAGCAACAGCAGTGGTTGGGTGATATGAAGAAGGTAGTCGAGAAGAAGTCGAGAACTTATTTTCTATCTAGTTCGTTTATTTGGAAGGCTCAATCGCGTTAGCTTTACGGAGCCGATAATTCATTGTTCACTGTGTGTAACAAAATTCACTTAATTCTATGTCTAGTAGGAGTTGGGCCGATTACTCGCGGCTTACTCGAGGTTAGAAGGGTACATTTTCGAAGGATAGGATCAGGGGAGGAGCTTGGGGTAGGGTTTCGTTGTCTCATCAGAGCGTTGTCGCCAGTATGAACGGTAGTGCTGTTCTAGCTTCGTCCGGAGTTCGACCGGCTATGGTGGGTGACCAGTGGGCGACGATGAGACTCATCGAGACGGGGGGACAAGACAAACAAAAACTAATAAAGAGAGACAAAAGACAAAAGGAATTAAATTCTTATACTAGACATTTGAAGAAAAACATAAACGGACTGCATATAGCAGAGATCACGGGTTGCCAACACGTCTCTGATAGGAACATAGGGTTGTCTTCCTTGGGCCTCGAGGGTATTCAAAAGTCGTTCTCTGGCGGCGTCATTATCCGTACATTGCCAAACTGCGTGTTCGATGTCATCGTAACCGTTTCCACACCGACAGATGTTGCTGTCCACGAGGTTTATTCTATTGAGATGAGCATCTAGCGAGTAGTGGTTGGACATAAGTCTACTCATCACGCGAATGAAGTCACGACTTAAGCACAAGCCTTTAAACCACGCTCTCGAAGAAACATTAGGAATAATTGAATGTAACCACCGTCCAAGATTTCCAGTGTCCCAATCGGTTTGCCAACTCGAAAAGGAACTCTGACGAACTGATTTTCGAGGAGCGTACCCAAAAGGAGGCAACCCACAGAAAGGGATAGGACCAAACAAAGGCGATAAGACGAAGGAACTGAAGAAGTTGCCTGTCGTTGATGCCGAGACAGAATCCAGTGAAGATATTCAGAGCAGCGAATCGTCGGATGATCAACGTAGCAGTGTGGCTAGAAGCGAAGCTGGTTACGGGCCGGGGTGACGTGTTGGCGGAATCTCGAGGGATCAGCTGGCTGCTCGGAAAGCAATTTCGCAGCATCTTCCTAAGTTTAGAGGAGAACCGGAAGTCTGGCCGCTGTTTATTAGTAGTTTCGAATATATGACGGAGGCGTGTGGGTTCTCAAACCTGGAGAATTTGAAGCGTCTGCAGGACTGCCTGCAAGGTGACGCACTTGAAGCAGTTAGAAGTCGGTTCATTCTGCCGGATTCCGTTCCGAACGTGATTTGCGACCCCCCGAATCTGTTCGGGAGGCCGGAGAAGTTGCTGAAGACGCTGCTGATGAAAGTGAGGAACGCTCAGCCACCGCGTGCTGATCGGCTGGAGACGTTCGTGAATTTTGGGATTACGGTGAGGCAGCTGTGCGACCATCTTAAAGCGGTACATCTCAACGAGCATCTCAGTAATCCGATGTTGGTGCAGGAGTTGCTGGACAGGTTGCCCCCAAGCTACAAGCTGGATTGGGTCAGGTTCAAGCGCAACAAGATTGGCCGTCCCCTGCGAGTATTTACGGAGTTAACCAACGACATTGTTTCCGATGTGTCTGAAGTAACAGAGTTTTCTTCTTTGTCGGTGAACGAGCGAGCACGATCGGGGCGAGATAATTCCCGAAAGAAGGAGTTCATGCATGTGCATGATTATGAGCAGAAGCAGATTGAAGGACCACATAATGTGGTGGCTAGCCGTCCACATGATCAAGAGCTGCGAAGAGTTCAAGCGGATGAACATTGCGGAACGACTAAGGGAAGTGGACAAGCAGAAACTGTGTGGAGTCTGTCTTAACAAGCACGGTGGAAATCGTTGTTTTTCGAAGATCCGGTGTATGGCGCGGAACTGCCAAGGCAATCACCATCCTCTATTGCATCGGGTGGAAGAATCTGTTCAATCGCAGAAAGCCAAATCAGACTGCACGGTGATTTTCCGGATGATGTCGGTGACGCTCTATGTCGGTAAGCGGCAGTACGACACTGTTGCATTTCTGGACGAAGGGTCGTCTGCTACGTTGGTGGACGATGGGGTGGCCAAACGGCTGAAGGCAGAAGGAACGCTTGAACCACTGATAGTCACGTGGACCGGAAACATCAACCGTTTTGAGAACGAATCGCGTAGTGTAGAGATGATGATGTCGGCGAAGGGCTCCAAGGAGAAGTTTTCGTTGTTCAACACACGAACGGTGTCCGAGTTGCAGTTACCACAACAGAATGTATGATACGCTGAGGTGGTGAACCGTTATCCGCATCTTGTTGGAGTGCCGGTGAGAGATTTTCCGTCTGGACTTCCAACGATTCTAATCGGATTGGACAATCTCCATCTGTTCACGCCGTTGGAGTCACGGGTCGGGGAACCGAACGAACCAATCGCTGTGCGGTCGAAAATCGGATGGACGATTTACGGATCGGAGAAACGTCCATACTTACCTGAATCTGCATTGTGTCACACCAGTGAGTAACCAGGAACTGCATGACATGATCTGAAATCAGTACGTGCTGGATGAAACTGCAGCAGCATCGTACGCACCCCCAGAACCAATTGAGGTGAAAAGGGCTCGCGAGATCTTTCAAGCGACGACAAAAAGGGTAGCTAATCGTTTCGAAACGGGCCTATTGTGGCGTGAAGATGAGCGGCGATTTCCGGACAGCTACCTGATGGCCGTTTGAAGGATGCGAGCGCTTGAGTGAAAGCTTGGGAAAGATCCTGCGTTGAAACAGAAGGTATGTCAGCAGATTGAGGACTATCAGACCAAGGGCTATGTACACAAGATAACTGCAGAAGAACTAGCAGATACTCCTAAGAGATGAACTAGCCTCAGGCTAAAAATCTCTATAATAAAGATAAAAAAAAAAAAAAAAAGCAGATACTCCAAGCTCGGTGGTGTGGTATCTTCCGTTGAATGTGGTGCTAAATCCGAAGAAACCTGGTAAAGTGCGCATGGTGTGGGATGCGGCTGCATCAGTTGGAGGAGTGTCGTTGAACTCGGAATTGGTGAAAGGTCCGGACATGTTGGTTCCCCTTCCAAAAGTTGTTTGCTGTTTCCGGGAAGGTCGAATTGCATTCAGAGGCGACATTCAGGAAATGTACCACCAGATGAATATTCGGTGTGAAGACAAGCAAGCACTACGATTTCTGTTCGGGACGGATGAATGTGGAGCACCTCAAGGATACGTGATGGACGTGGCAACGTTCGGCGCCACGTGTTCGCCTTGCTCCGCCCAATATGTAAAAAATCTGAACGCGGAACAGTTCACAGAGCAGTATCCAGAAGCAGCCGCAGCGATCATTAAGAAACATTATGTGGACGATTACTATGACAGCGTAGATACCGCCGAAGAAGCGATACGAAGGGCCAAGGAGGTGAAGTACATCCACTCGCAGGGTGGATTCCATATACGAAACTGGGTGTCTAACTCGGAGGCATTCCTAGAGGAACTCGAAGATCGCAGTGCAAACGGAGCAGTTCCAGCTACCGCGGAGTTATTTCGGAAATGCCAGATCAGATGAAGTTATGGACATACAGCTGCACGTATTCGCTGATGCAGGCGAGGCGGCGTACGGAAGCGTGGCGTATTTTCGGGCAACTGTACGAGGTAAAGTGCAGTGTGCGCTGGTCATTAGTCGTGCCAAAGTGGCACCGTTAAAACAGATCTCAATACCGCGACTGGAGCTTCTAGCGGCCGTTTTAGGAGCACGTCTATCACGAATGGTGTTCGAGAGTCATAGCTTTACAATTGACCGGGTGGTGTATTGGATCGACGCAAACGTAGTGCTCTCATGGATTCGATCTGACCAGCGAAGGTATAAACAGTTCGTCGGGTTTCGGATCGGCGAGATACTCAGCCTAACGAAGTTGACGGACTGGCGTTGGGTGCCGTCAAGACTAAATGTGGCAGACCAACTAACGAAGTGGGGCAAGGAATCCGAAATGCATACTGACAGCACGTGGGCGCGAGGACCAGCCAGAAAAGGAAATGCCACCAGCGAACACGATGGAGGAGCTCCGGGTTCACCTCCTATTACATGACGTGAAGGTGCCTGCGGTTTCTGTGGACGTAAACCGTTTCTCGAAGTGGACAGTGTTGGTCCGAACGATGGCGTGCGTGTTCCGTTTCGTGTCGAACTGTAAGCGAAGGATTGCAAAGCTGCCGATTGAGACGCTAAGAGCGACAAGCGGACAAAATAAAGCACGGAAGCCGAGAACCATTGCATCGGTGCGAGTTCCGTTGCAGCAAAAGGAGTACGAGAAAGCGGAGCGGTGTCTGCTGAAAGTGGCGCAGTCCGAGAGCTTAATCGACGAACTCAAAGTGTTAACGAGAAACAAGGATCGTCCGGTGAGCCAGTGGATGACTATCGAAAAGTCTAGTCCGCTGTACAAGCTGACTCCGCTGATCGACGAGAATGGACTGATCCGGATGGAGGGTAGAGTGGAGCGAGCGGAATTTCTGCCATTCGATCTGCGATTTCCGGTGATTCTGCCGGATGACCATCGGATCACGAGGCTGATAGTTCAGCACTATCATGAGAAGAGTGCCCACGGGTACCGTCAAGCAGTGAAGAATGAGTTGCGGCAGATGTATTACATCCCGCACGTAGATGCAGTAGTCAGGAAGGTATCAGCGTCCTGCGTATGGTGCAAGGTGAATCGTTGTCGTCCTAAAGTTCCTAGAATGGCTCCGCTGCCAGTACAGCGGGTCACACCGAATCTACGTGCTTTCAGCTACGTCGGGGTCGATTATATGGGACCGTTCGATGTGACCGTAGGACGTAGATCAGAGAAGAGGTGGATTGCGCTGTTTACCTGTATGGTAACACGTGCGGTTCATTTTGAAGTGGCACATGGGCTGACCACCCAGTCGTGTTTGATGGCGATATATCGTTTTATTGGTCGCCGGGGCTGGCCGATCGAATTCTTCTCGGACAACGGGACAAACCTACGTGGAACTAGTAAGGAAGTGGTGGAGGCTGTACAGGGCATTAGAGATGACTGTGCAGACCAGCTAACGAACGCGAGAACGAAGTGGACGTTCAATCCCCCCGCCGCACCTCACATGGGAGGCGTTTGGGAGCGCTTAGTCCACTCAGTGAAGGAAGCTTGATGATGGAAGGCGACTAACGGACGAGATACTGCAGACAGCCATCGTTGAAGCGGAGGACATTATCAACTCCCGTCCGCTGACCTACGTGTCGCAGCAGTGCAGAAGCGCTCACCCCAAATCATTTCTTGCGGGGAGCGTCAGCAAACCAGCCTGGTAGTATCTGTCCACCTCCCCATCCGGCAGTGGCCCTTCGGGATGCGTTTCAGCGTTCGCAGCAGTTGGCCAGCGTGATGTGGGAACGGTGGATTAAGGAGTATGTGCCGTCGTTGAACCAAAGAACGAAGTGGTTCGAAGAGGCAAGACCGTTGCGAGCAGGAGATTTAGTTTACGTCGTGGAGGGTGCCAACCGGAAGTGCTGGATCCGCGGAATGGTTGAAGAGATCATCGTATCCGGCGACGGCAGGGTCCGTCAAGCATGGGTGCGTACCAATGACGGAAGGTACAAACGAGCGACAGCGAAACTGGCCGTGATGGAGATAGCAGAGGGTAACCCTGAGCCGGATGTGGCTTCCCGGACAGAGTTACGGGCCGGAGAATGTTCTGGCAACACTGGCCGTTGCCCTCCTCCATCGCTGCAGTGAATTTGGACGATGAGGTAGTAAGTATGACAGATGAAGTGACGGATTGAAGAGAGAAGGATAGATAGATGGATAGAAGATAATCTGTCAAATAACGGAAGGTAGAAAATTACAAACAATACAGTATCGTTTAGAAAGTGCTTAAAAGTGAGTTTTTTAGTATTCTGTGCTTTGGGAATTTGTAAAACGAGAAAAACACTGTAAAAATAAATTAAATTCCCCCCTGGGCGAATGCTCCCCCTAAACCCAGCAACACAAAGGCTTTCGGTAAAATGGCATTCGGCCAAATTTTCCATAGAATTTCTTTTTTCGACCCTCCCTAGTTCGAAACCTGGCTACGCCATTGATTAGCCTAGTAGGACCAGTTTTAATTCAGGCAAAGATCTTCATCCAAGACCTGTGGAAGAAGCAGTGTAAATGGGATAAATCGCTGGACGAGAATCTTCAGGAGCAATGGCGGGAATACAAGCGGAATTTAGCAGGTCTGGACACATCGAAGATTCCTCGTTGGGTTGGATACAGCAAGATTTTTTCATGGATTCTGCGATACTTCAAACAAGGCCTACGGAGCTCGCATCTATTTGAGCACCGTGTTGGAAACTGGCGAACTACTGACAGCCAAACCTCGACTAGCTTGGACATCATCTCACGAGGGATGACCCCAGCAAAGCTGCAGTATGAGACTTGATAGTTCCAATGCTTTTCTAAATGTGAATCATATTGTTATCTTGTAAAAAAAAAACTGTGCACTAACATATACATACATTTTCAAATATCTGCAAATGTGTTCAAAAGTCTTCACACAACATGAAATGTCTTAAAAATGTCTTTGAAAACGAAATGTCTTCATAGAAATTCAAATGCCTTAAAAATAAAGACATGTCTTTAAATCTGGCATCCCTGTTTGCTAGGATCACACGAGGTGCAATGGATAACTTTTCAAACGTCACATAGTTTTATTTTAACGAAATGAACATTCGAAAATTTCAAATAGATTAATTAAGTGATATGTTTTCATATTTGTTGTATCCGTTAAACGGCGAAATTACTGTAAATAGGTTGTCAACGCATCTCAAAGCACCGCTTCGCTACCGAGAAATTTCTTGTTGATTTAGCCCCCATTCCCGGTGGATCATAGTCTAAAACAATTTGTCCTACCCCACTTCCGGAAATGTTACGAATCAGCTCGTATGTTCACAACACGCTCAAACTCCAACCTCAACAGCGACGACGACGACGACGACGACGACAACGGGCAAATCCCTTGGCAAACTTGGCGCTTTCAGCTTAACTAACGAAACGCACAGCAACCCGGCGGGAATCTTGTTGAAAACTTTGCTTGCCCTATAAATTATTTGAAGGAACAAGCAGTTTACCACTACCGATGACGTATTGCCAATAAGCCCCCGATGGGGTGGCAAAACTTTGTGCTTCAGCCACACTTTGTCATAGATCATAGAACGGAAGTTCCAAAATGTGCTGGTGAACTCCGAGGTTATTAGGTTGGACAAGGTGGGAAAGGGTGGTGGTGGCGGCATAATTGCCATCTGTGTAGTGTTTCGCGTACATATGGCGAACGTGCGAGCCGGAAAGTTTCTGAGTTCTCGCCCCGGCTCTCTTCCTGTGTATCGAAGAAGAACTCGTCGATCTCTTGACTGTTGAGTTGTTGTTTTATTGAAAGTAATATTTTTTCCAAAGTTTCCTAGATGCTTGCATTTGGCAGGCCACTTCCACCAGCGCAACGAGGTGTGTGTTGTGTTCGATAAATTTCAAAGTTTGTTTTCTGAGTAATGAGGGACATTAATCAGCTTAAGCTAGTTGCCGAACAACGATAATCCCAGCACGTCACGAGCTATACGGTTGATGGGAGTTAATCACTTTAATTGGAAGTTACATACGTCATGTATCATGAATTGATTCATCCAACAAAGAAGGCCTAGATTAGTAACTTATCAAGGCAACCGCAGTAAACAATCTCCAGAAATGGAATTTATCCAACTGGGTTACAATAACTTTTCCAAATGAGAGAAACTCTTTTGTTTGCAGAAGCGTAGCAATACATTTGCCTCGTTTTTTTTCAGAATGTTCAACGTTCAACATCGCGGTACTAGGTACTTGAAGGCAGAACCCTAATGGCTTCGCGAATTCTCGCCCGTAAATAAGCACTCTTTGCCACCGGTTTCCACGATGCTTTCACAAACAGAAGCGAAAGTGGAAAAATGTGAGCCTTGGGAAAACATTCCCACTAACTGGCCAGCGACTGGAATTTCGAAAAGTGCAATTTTTCCGCTACTTCTGTTTCAACTTTGCCCATAATTCGTGTCTTGGAGTGGAGTAAACCGCAACACAAAACACTTGGACACCAGGACAACTATTGTACAGGCATTTAAAGTGCTTTTGTGAAACTTTTCCCCTTCCTGTTTATTGCCTTAATATTACGAATAAAGACATCGGAAAGAGATGAACAATGTTACACTTGCATTGGCTCTGAACTATAGATTCTGACTAATGCTACTCTGGCCAGCAACACCTATGGAGCAAGTTAACAAATTATCCCAAAACCACTTCTTTTGTAAACAACCAACTTTTGCTGTTTCACCCTTTGGCAAACCAAAAGACCCAGTACATAGTTTGTTTCAGCAGCAGTGGTCGGGCTACTATGATGATGTTTATGTTATGCATAGGAAACAAAGCATCCGGAAAATGCAACACAAACTCATCAAAGTAACCAACCCAACCTCCGTCGTCTGACGGAGACAACGCAGGGTGAAGGTGCGGCTCCACTTTCATGGAGTCAAGTACAGATGGAAGATTGAACTTCAAGGTAATTTCCAAGTGGGGATGTCCGAGAGAGAGAGAGAGAGAGTAACCTTTTCGAGGAAACCCTTCATTTTCCATTTTCATCAGGGCAGACAGTGGGTGAGTAATTATAATTATGTTTAATTGGTTTCCCCAGGAGTTTCGTTTCAAGGGGATTTAAAATATAAATGCATTTGAATTTTTGCGTAGCTGCACCTAAGTCCTGCCCCCGGCCACTGATAATAACGCTAATAACTGAGTAGATCAGAGGTATGAAGACATTTTTTTTTTTTATTTCAGAAACTTAGCGCTGAGTACCTGGAGTTTTTTTTTACGTAGGACTACGTCTGTGATACACTTTGTGAAAACCAAAATTGGAACAAGTAACAAAATTATGAAAGATTTTGAACGTTTATAACTCAGCTGCCCCTAGACCAATTTCAACCATTTTACCACCAATCGATCAGAAATATTTTAACGCATCTGTCAATTTGTTACTATGCATCAGAAATATCTTACTGCATCTAAATTTTAAACTTTATCATTTTTCAAAATTTTACTATTGTAAATTGAACGAATGTGCAACTGTTGCTATGATAATTAAAATTATCACCGAGTGCCTGCTAAAAGTGATTTCCCTAACACAGATTTCAAAGTTGAATTCTATAAGTTGAATTCTATTCGATCTCACCATACGCTGTTTATTAAATCACCGCGTGGTGAGAGGTGATGTTCTTCAGTACACAACGAAAGGCTGCCTCCTGCAGCCCACATGAGCATCCATAGAAGGAGGAAGAAGCCGCACCGCTTGACCATCTATTTTTTTCCTTGATTTGTCGTCCGTCGATCTTGTTTTCCGTGCTGAGCACCAAACTTTAAACAAGACGTTAACAGCAAACTTCAAGTTAAGTTGCTTTCATTTAAAAAGTTTTGACTGCATAATGAAAGCACAATATGATATCAGACTTTTGACGCCACAATTGAAATCAAAATGAGTTTTCATTATGATAGTTACTGCAAACTTTAATATCGATTTGCTTTCAATTTGTTAACCGGCTTTGCTCGGGTAGTGGGCCATCTATGTCAAGCGCGTCATATTAAAGAGTATAAATTATATTTATTACATAAGACCACGTAGTCCTACGTCACCATTGCGTACAACCTCATAGGGCTGTCCCTTGTAGCTTTTTAAATTTATCATAGAACTGAGTAAAAATGACTATTTCTTTCTGAGTTATTCTTAGTCGTCATGTAGACTTAGAGGGTGCACTTTAAGAGCACCGCCACGGGAGTTTTTAAACGGGTCCCTATCGCCTTTCTCGAGGACCATTTGTGAGAATAATTCTGAACAGGTTTTCAAAGGGCCGAGTCAATATACGAATTGGAATGGATACCAATAGTAAGTGCAAATTGTTACGGAAGGCTACCGTGTACCTGACGGTAATTATTGATTGTTAGAACCTGTAATTTCATGGTTTGTAAGTGCCATCGTCGTAGCCTGGGCACTGTTGCCAGTCTCGATATATGTGTTCCTGCAAATGTCTAGCATAAGAATTTAATTCCTTTGCCTTTTGTCTCTCTTTATAAGTTTTTGTCTGTCTTGTCCTCCCGTCTCGATGAGTCTCATCGTCGCCCACTGGTCACCATAGCCGGTCGAAATCCAAACGGAACTAGAACCGCACTACCGTTAATATTGGCAACAACGCTCTGATGAAACAACTAAACCTCACCCCCAAGCTCTTCCCCTGATCCTATCCTTCGACAATGGTACCCCTCTAACCTCCGTAAAGCCAACGCGATTGAGCCTTCCAAATAAACGAAAATAGTTTTAAAAAAAATGTTGCCAGTCCGAGAATAGCAAAGTGAAGAGGTGCGACGCGAACACTGACGCGGTAACCATAGTACGGTGATAGAGGAAATGCTTCACCAAACCCGAGCGTCTGTTTACCATGGAGGTGCGGCTCAAAACGGCGTCTGTTCGCCAGTTAGGAGCGGCTGATCACCGTCGTAGTGCCAGCGTGGGACACTAAGCAGAGCTGTTCACGATGGTCCCCCGGCAAGACAGCGCACAGACCTACGCGACGATATAACCCAAGTAACATTGCAAGTTTTATCGTGGTTTTAAAGCATGCTACAAGTCTAAATCATGGTCTCCAGAACCCTCATAAAACCAAAATTGTTACTTGGGAAGGACTCTGATTGGAAACTCGGAACATGGAACTGCAAATCGCTCGGCTTCCCGGGCTGCGATAGGTTAATCAATGACGAACTTCAACCCCGCAACTTCGAAGTCGCAGCACTGCAGGGACTTTGCTGGACGGGACAAAAGGTACAGAAAAGCGGGCATCTAGCGGCTACTTTCTACCAGAGCTGTAGCACCACCAACGAGCTGGGAACCGGCTTTGTAGTGCTGGGTAAGATGCGCCAACGCGTGATTGGTTGGCAGCCGATCAACGCGAGGATGTGCAAGTTGAGGATTAAGGGCCGTTTATTCAACTACAGTATCATCAACGTGCACTGCCCACACGAAGGGAGACCCGACGACGAGAAAGAAGCGTTCTAGGCGCAGCTGGAGCAGGTGTACGGCGGTTGTTCGCAATGGGACGTCAAAATCGTCATCGGCGGAAAATTCTTATCAACGTCCGCACGTACCGCAGTGCGAACATAGATTCGGACAGCTACTTAGTTGCAGTGTGCATGCGCTCAAAACTCTCGATGGTGCATAACACCCATAGATGTCGAACGCCACGACCCAACATTGAGCAATTACGGGTCGCCGGAGAAGCAGCTGATTGAGATTAGGGTGAGCATGAATGTGGAGCGATACAGACAAGCGCGGCACAGACAAAACTCGATTTTGCGAAGTAAGATCGCGAGGCGTGGAAAATCTGTACCGCATAAACGACATACGGAAATTCTACGAGAAGACAAATAGTTCGCACAAAGGCTACGTGCCGCAAGCCGATATGTGCAAGGACTTGGACGGTAACCTTCTCACGAACGCCTACCGCAGAACTATGACGAGCACCTCAACGGTGATGCAGTTGAAAACTAAGGTGGCCAGACCTTGGAGCACGCGCAGAAGATGACAGGCCACCGGTCCCTAATCTTCAAAAAGTTGAGTCGGTCGGCTGAAGAACAACAAAGCAACTGATGTTGAACCACTACCAAGTGAGCTATTAAAATACGGTGTTGAAGCACTGGCTAGAACGTGGAAGTATTACCGTAGGTACTAGGGTAAATGTCGGCTTCGGCACCCATTGACTGTTTTCGGCAACCACAATTTAAACGATAATTTCACTATGATTTCCCATCAACACACTTCCCTGAATGTATCCAAACGATTCTTTAGTCTTTCAGCCTCAATCTGATTATATTTGTACGACCGAGCAATCCTATTATGCCAGATTTATCTTCAAATGAAGCATACGCACTGCAAAAAGGGGCTGATTTCGAGTTGCCGATAATAGAACAGCTGGTTAACATGCAGTTCTAATGGGAAGGTTGCCGAAGAAAAAGAGGCTGCCGACAATAGTCACACTCACCTGAGAAGTTTGGAGCGTTGTAAAAACGCTTTCAACCCGTTTTGAAAAATTCTGTCGATTGGAATGGATAGAGAAGCAAGCAGCAGATGAATTTTAACAAACAGACACGTCATATATGTGCGTGACGCTGAAAAAATGCTAATAGAAGTGCGGACGCTGCTTAGATTGACGAGAATACGTAAATTCCCCTATCTCAAATTCTATGCCACCGCCTGTCACCATTTGCAAGAGAGCTCGTGGGGCAATACCAGGCGGGATTCATGAGTGCACGCGCTACCACGGACCAAATTTTCGCGATTCGGCAGGTTGTACAGAAATGCCGCGAACACAACGTGCCCACACATCATTTGTTCATCGATTTCAAATCCGCATACGACACTATCGATCGAGATAAGCTATGGTGGATTATGCACGAGTACGGGTTTCCCGATAAACTGACGCATAAACTCTCGAGTCCCTTTGAATCTCGAAGGGGGTTACGGCAAGGTGATGGACTTTCGTGTCTGCTATTCAACATCACGTTAGAAGGTGTGGTCAGAAGAGCTGGGATAGACACGAGTGGCACGATCTTCAGGAAGGCCATCCAGCTTCTTGGCCTCGCCGGTGATATCGTCATCATGGCACGGAACTTTGAGACGATGGCGGAAACGTACATCAGACTGAAGACTGAAGCTAGGCGGATTGGACTTGCCTTCAATGCATCGAAGACGAAATACATGAGAGGAAGAGGTTCTAGGGAAGACAACGTTAGCCTCCCACACTGAGTTCAGCTTGACGGTGACGAAATCGAGGTGGTCGACGAGTTCGTGTATTTGGGCTCACTGGTGACCGCCGAAAATGATATCAGCAGGGAAATTCAAAGACGCAATAAAATACGCTGCCGCACGAAGTTGACTGTCTAGAAGACGCTGATTAGACTCTATGGGCACGAGACCTGGACTATGCTCGAACGGAAGTTGTTGCCACCATCTACGGTGGAGTGCAGATGGATGACGGAACGTGGAGAAGGCGAATGAACCATGAATTGTACCAGCTGCTGGGAGAACGATAGATCGTCCACATTGCAAAAAATGGGTTACTACGGTGGGCTGGGCACGTCTTTAGAATGCCGGACGACGACCCCGTGAAAATGGTTCACGAAAGCAACCCAACAGGAACAAGAAGAAAAGGCGTGCAGTAATAGCAACCAGTGGCAACTAACGATTTTAAATTGGCTCCACTACCTATTGGTCCCAAGCAAATCGATTAACGTACCCCATTCCAGTCAAAATTCTAGTACTACACTATGTTTGTTTTGATTCACTATGAAAGTTTGACGGATAAAACGAGTGGCACGTGGATTTTCTTACGTTTCGAGAGGTGCATCGATTAGCTTGGGACCTAAGATAGTACCAGAGCTGAGCCAAAAAGTTGAGCACATTTCTTCGGGACCTTCTGGTCTTAGAGTTAACTATATGGTAATAGTAGAAGGCGACCTGCAGACCCTTCGCACACTACGAGGCTGGCGAAGTGTGGCCATGGATCAAGTATAGACGACTTCTTCGGACAGCCTGATTGGTGAGCTCTGTGAATTTTCACCCCAAAAAGAATAGGCAACATATCTGGTTTTATTATGGTCTTCAAGTTCATTCTAAGCTTCATAAACATCTTCAAAACTATGACAAAACCTAAATTGTTATTTGTGTAAGATGCCCTGTGTATTTTTACCCCAAGAGATTTTTGGTTTGCCAAAGGTGAATCGTTGTGGATGCCATATTACTGATTAATCTAATTTAGATTTCATAAATTCAAGAGAAAAAAAAATAGTTCTAACGAAATATAAAACATGGAATCATGAACTTAACGTTTACTGCAATGGAGGGTTCCAATTCCATTGGCAGTGTCACAACAGTGTTCGAGATTTGTGCTTTAGAAAACTTAAAGTGACAGGGTCCAAGTAACAATCCAAATGCCAATATGTATTATTCATGTTTTATGGTGATTCTTATCAAAGCATGACTGAGTCTATCTGGTTTTATCATTGCTTCTGCCAAGTAAACTTAGTCTTTTATGATCAATAGTTCTTAAGAGTGTTTCGAGAACACTCGTAGAAGCCTTCATAAAACTTCATCTTTTTTAAGTGAAACCTAGTTTAGCTGTACCACACTACCATTCAAAACATATCTGTCCCATGTAACTTTTGGACGTTTTTCACGTTTGTTCATAAATCAGAACTTTTTAGGTAAACTTTCGACTGAAACTAGAACAACATGTTATTAGTTTTGGGATTATTTAAAAAACAACATCAAGTCTAATTGTCCCAAGGGGTAAATCACACAGCACATTGTGCTACAATTAGGTTCGGCACAGCTTGGGCACATCCATCGGCACACCTTCGGCACAATCTCGTAGGCATTTGATTGTTATAAATAAAATGGGAGCCCTGCTGGTCACTGAAGTTGTTCGTAATATAACGTGCTGTTTGCCTGTATATTCAGGAACATCCTCTCAATAAATATACCAGAGGAACTCAGACCAGCAGTTCACTTCTCGGTTTACTTATAGATTTAAATCCGAAATGCCGCTAGGCCGATTTATCCTTGCGATTTCAAACTAAAATAATCAAGGTGTCGGAATACCGGGTTGCCGAGATGGGTATTTTACAAACAATTGTAGCTTGCTCTATGACCGGCACAAACGGCACACTTGCGGCACACTGAAAAAAAGATGACCCAAGATTGGTGTGCGGAGTGACGTACCCCTTGAATTGGCCCATGTTGAAATTCTATTATTATTATTATTTAGCTTTATTTAGGAGGCTTTCAGCCTTAGGCTGGTTCGCCTCCACGTTGAAATTCTACGCATAACTGACCCACAAAGAATTTTTTACTGAATCTTTTATTAATGAATCGATTTGAGTGCACGAATGATTGAAACAGGATTTATATGATCAAAAGAGACTGTATGAGTCATTTCGGGAAGTAGAAGCTTTATTTTATGAGGAAAAATATTTAGAGACACGGGAATTCATATTAAAACACCAGATCTATAATCTGGCTATTCAGATTTCAGTTTGTAGTTAAAATAGGGTTCCTGTTGACTAAGGGGGAGGTAGCTCATCGATTCTTCCGGTTCGCCTCCTAGCATCGTGCTATAAGGTACCAGGCGATAACCAGGGTAGTTGATCGATAGCTCGATGACATCATTTCGTTGGCGTCTGCAATGGGAAATTCTCATAGCAGGCGTTGACGATGGGACGTTGCGAGTTGTTGAATAGCAACTATCGTGGTAACTCACCGATTACCTGTCGATCTGCCAAATTTGGAAAGACGTCTGCATTGAATTGTCTCATATAATAATATTCCGCCCACTATATCACAAGAAATTGCGAGTAGCTGAGTGGAATGGAGATAAGTTAAGCATTGGGTACAGGACCAAGTCTCCCCTGGGTGGTGCCAAAAGATGAGCGCAATAGAATCATCAAGTTGCCATTAGGCACGGAATGAGACTATTGCATGGCTGGGTAGTCAAAGTCTTCCATTCGTTAGTCATTTCAGGTGGATTAGAACAGGTTTGGATTTTTCAGATATAAGATACATTCATACCATTGGCATTTGGTATTTGAGATAAAGACAGAGACAGGATGCGGAGGGCCCGCTTAGGGGGAGCGTAACCCATGTTATGGCTTCCATTTATTAAATAGTTCAGATAGGCTGGAAATGATAGGTTCATGGTGAGAAAATGTACCATATGGTGCCCGTTCACTGATCATTGCAACGTTGATGATTTCCTATAGTGACACATATCACCTTCTTAATGCTTCAGTATGCCTCAAACGATTAATTCTTAGTTGTTAATAGAACTTCCTTGATGAAATCGGCTGCTTCATGCAGACTGAGCAATTCTGATTATAGTGTCAGATTTGTTCTGTATACAGAGGAACTGGGAGGGCTTATTAGAAACTTATCACCAATAAAATAATGATCTTCTAGTAAATTTTGCATTTAATTTTATTAATATTTTATTTTATTTAAGCATATTATTTTTGTTACAGTCAATTTGCATTAGCATATGATACAAGAGATTTAATATTACTTGCTCGTTTTCGCGTAAAATAATCAATATTTATCTTACTTGTAATTACCTTTGAAAGTTTTTTTTTTAAGTTTTTTTTTGTGATCTGAAAATTTACCCAGTTTGGTTAGAAGTTTCGAAGCTAACGCATGTCCACAGGCCTAATAGAAAGATAGGCAGAACAAGTGTATCATTAAGAATGGTTGCATGCAGGGTTGCTTCCACTCACTTGCTATAGATGAGTGATTTTCGGAGTTTTGAATTCGTTAGATGTTGTAATGGAGATTTGTGCTGTTGGATGCGGGTGGAGATTGGAGGGCGGGTGTTTGATGCATAGAGCCTGTCAATTTCGCTTTCAGAGTGTCGCAGTCAGCGGTTTTATGATTCGTGAGCGCTCGCGATTCGTAGAATCGTTGATTGTGACTGCAAGTGGATTTGACGGGTTTTGTGTTTCGGACGCTTGTTTTTGGCCTTTTCTTGTGTCTAACATGTGCAGAGTATCACGCCTGGTGGCGTGAAATATATTTGTGAGAATATCTTTTTGAGATTTTAACAGTCACGTTTTGTTTGTAGTTTATATTTTATTTATTCATGTAATTATCGTAAATAATAGTTATTCAATAATAGATAGTTCATCCATATATTCGTACTTTGACGCGAAGCGCTGTGGATTATGAGATGCTCGATGACCCTGGAGGGATCGATTTTGCTTACTGAGCAGAAAATCATAGATTTAACCCCAAGCTCTTCAACAGCACAATAAATCGCCACCATCATGTGTATATTTGATATTAAACATTAACCTTGGAAACTATTTGCATATCAAGCGAAAACGTAGTCCTGTATTGTCGCGAAGCGTTATGGTTCTGAGATGCTCGATGACCCTGGAGGGATCGTTTTTGCTTACTGAGCAGAAAATTATGGGTTTAATCCCAAGCTCTCCGTCATGACTCTTAAAATTCATTATCACTAAACAAAATTAATATGTTCTTTCGATAGCCGGCTATCGAGAGATTAAATAAACAACAAATAAACAATACATACTTTTGGTTGCATCGCCAACTTGAGGTGAATCCTAACCGAATACCCTACCCAACCCTCCAACTCCGTAGCACTTATGAGGGTGTCGCTAAGTCGGTGGCCTCTCGTTAAGTAAGTACTACATCAACATTTCCTTCCTTATCCCTAGTTATGGTAAAGATGGGCGTGGCCGGGAATAGCGACAGTCATGCTTCTGTTACTCTTGTTTAGATTGGAACCAATGTTTACTCCTCAGAAGAGACGTGAGTGTCGCTAGTATCCAATCTACGAAGTATATCATAACAACGCTAACGCTAACGCTAAAATAGGGTTCCTGTTGACTAATTCAAAATATCCGTTGTCGTATAGTCCATTCGTAAATTTAGTCGTTAGAACGTTCTCAATATACTTCCGTGGATGCATTTGGTTGACTATGCACATTGTGCCGAAACACATCGTGGCACACTTATCGGCACGTCATGGCACACGATGACAAGTATGACACAAAATATAATATAAATTGGCATCACTGTTTTGTATTGACATTTTGCCAATCTTTGCTAAGGTTAACTGCTTCGTTTACTTCAAAGTAAGGGGAAAAGGAATATTTTGTTAGTGCCATTTTCCAGCGTAATTGTCCCCAATCATAATAAGAGATTGTCTTTGTCCTTATGCCTTCTGGGGGATGAACCTCTACAGAAAGTCCACACGGCAGAGATGTCCATTGTTTCAGGGAAGTCCAAACGAATTAGAACCAGAATTAACTAGAATTAAGTATTAACTATATGCCCAAGGATCCGGACGGAGAGTCAATTGTATGGGTAAGGAGCATTGCAGCGATAATGTACGATGTCAACAACACCCCGGTGCCGAAAGATCCTACCATTCTTCAGATGTATCTGCAATCGTGTTCCTCCCGCATAACACCCCGGTACGATTGATGGTTCACCAATCAGTCAGCCGTATAGTTCATTCTATGGACTGAACTCGAATTCGATTGACTGTGGAGGTCTCTCTATGGTCTTTCGCAACTGTTCGTAACACCAATGGCAACAACGACATAAGAAAGATGCTTCTAACAGAATTGTGAAGGTAACCACACTGGAGGTAACAGAGCCAATCTGAATCGCGGTCTTAATGAACGCAATCGGAACCGGCAGCAGTTTCAGGGAGATTAATATGTGATTCCCGGCATGACCAAGGATAAAAAAAAATATGATGGAACAACAGCAGATACAAGGAGGAGGTAATCATCAAACGACTCCAACCAGTATCGAGATTCTGGACCGACATTTGGATAAACCATGGACGAAGTAGTTTGAGTCAGACGAATTTAGTACCTAACCACGACTGTTGACACTGGAAAGCTACTGCAGGTCTATTGCTGCTACTGCTACTGCCGGTGGGCATTTTAAGTCGAGTCCTTCCTATTTTTCAGATTGTAACATTGCCCGAGTAGCATGAAGATATTGCAGACAAGATTCATGTTCCACTTGCCGGCTGGATTCTTGGTTTTGGCAAACGTCTGCCAGAATGACGCACGGTAGAGAACTGTCTTCTACTGGATGGACAGCTTCTGCCATCAGTCACCCTTCTCCTTCTCGCGGAGGAGCTAATCTTCCTTGAAGCGGATGACCGGCAACCGGTTGAATATTATCACGACCTTTTTCCGTCCTTGACTTGAAAATGTAAACACACAATCTCAAAAGTCATAAGTGCAGGGTTACCAAACTCATGGGTTACTGAGACTGATAGCTAGTTTGCCACTTTTTGGCACTTTAAAGGCTTTATATATGTAGCAAACGACAATTGCAGACATGTCAACGTTATTGTTGGTTATTGTTGGTTTCAGTTAATGATGCAAACCTATGCAAACTATCCACTTTCAAAACTTCGCATAGAACTCAAGCACGGTCACATAAACACAACCACAACCACAAGAGTAAAGACGTCAAACGCAACGTGGTCATCAAAGCAACACGGAAAATAAGAGTTCTTAGTGGGCCTCCCTTAGCTCAGTCGGTAAAGGCGCAGCTACAAAGCAAGACCATGCTGGAGGTGGCTGGGTTCAATTCCCGGTCCGGTCTAGGAAATTTTCGGGTTGGTAAATTTCTCGACATCCCTGGGCATAGAAGTATGATTGGACTTGGCACACAATTATACCAATGCAAAAATGGTACAGGTATCGAAAGCTCTCAATTAATAACTGTGCAAGTGCATCTATAGAACACTAAGTTGAGAGCACGCAATAAGCTAATATGCGATATGCAATAAGCTTGAAATGCGAAGAAGAAGAAGAAGAAGAAGAAGAAGAAGTGGTACTGATATGCGTAGAATATCCTACTTCCTAGCAAATTTCTCGGCATAACAGTCTCACTGAATTGTTTTCGTTTAGAAAAGGCTTAACTAATTTCATTTAAGGTAATTTCTGTAGTTTCCTTTGAAACAAATTGATTCTGTTGAAATGCGAACTAACTAATTTCAAACTAATATTTCTTCCAATGAGCAGAAATTATTCGAAATAACTTTTAGAACATGGGACAGATTTGCGTAGATCGGCAGTACAACACACTGAAGAACTCAACCATCAATTTTATCTGCCGATAAGCTAATACAGTCAAAATTTTTTAATTTTCCAGCTAATATTTGCCCGTATCAGCTGGTCTGCAGCTAAAATTCTAGTTTCCTAAAACACTGCCACAAACAGTTTTATTTCTAAAAGTGTTAACCTCAGCTTCCTTATCAGAAAATTCTTCTACCATCCTTGCAGGCTTAATGCAAAACTTTAATCAATTTCCCCGATTTTCGCTGCAAAGTTCGCTTGAAAAAATACATCCCCCATCAATAGTTCGCTGAAAGAAATCGATCCAACCGGGGGGCAATTCCTTCGAACAAAAGAAGACCAATCCGAGAAACCTAACGAAGCAAAAATCATCAGCAAAAGATCTGCCGAGTTGCTTCCCATCTTGAAGCGATTTACCACGAGTCAGTCCGTCATCCCTGTCCGTTGGTCGGTCGGTCGGTCGCTCGTCGCCGTCTTCGGTTTGCTTTCTTTTCATTGTCCTGAACAAAACAGTAGCAGCAGCAGCAGCAGCGCATTCTCATCCCCGATTTTGTGCAAACTAAGCTTTTACTGAAGGGGGAATCGAAAGCACACCCTGTCTTTTCCCCGGTGGTGATGGTTATAGCAGGGCCTTTGGTGGGGACGTTGACGGACGTTGAGTTGTGAAGGAAGATGTTCCGCAGCAGCATCAGCAGCGGCATCGGAAGTACGGGATTAAGAATTTTACTCTGTGTGTCTCTCTCTCTCAGTGATGTGCAACCGAGAATTCTATACAGAGCTGGAAAAAAGGCCTATCTGCTTTGATCGATTCTCTTCATCGACATTCTATTTCGTTAATAACTCAGCTGTAACAATATTCCTTGTTGCATTTGACGATTTGGACGATAGATGAAAACTTCCTTTATCATGCTATGTGGCAAAAATAGCAGGAAAACTGTTTACATTGCCGTAGTTATCAAAAGAGAAAATCGATGAAGAGCATCGATCAAAGCAGATAGGCCCTTTTTCCAGCTCTGTATAGAATTGTCCGGAACAACAGCGGAGGAAAAACGAATGGTGTGGTTTCGTTTCTTTCATCTGTCAGCCGTCGTCGTCGTCGTCGTGGCGGAAGCAAAATGTGAGCTTACTGCTGATTGTGGGGCTGAAAGTGATCTGTTGAAATCTATCTGTCTATTTTCCGACTTCTGGATGCCCTCTCTTGCTGCAGTGTGGCTCAACAATAGGGATGATCTTCGTAGCGTTTCAAATTATTCGAATGAAATGAACTTCCAGCTATGTGATTATACCTATGTATACCTACTTAGTGTATAAGGAATTTTAAATATAACGTCTTGAGCTGGAATTTGAATGCAGCATGTCACGTCGGCGTTTCGCCAAATTTAAAGAAAACATATTGCATCTAGCATGTGAAAATTACCTGTGAAAACAAAATGGAAAAAATGTGTGTTTCTTAATAAAATTCAGCCATGTTACGAGAGCTTCAGAAAAGCCGGTGTAGTGGTAAGCGTGACTGCTTTCTCACCCCAATAGGTCTGGGTTCAATCCCAGCCGAGGTCGGTGGGATTGTTCTGAGGCATAAAAATCTCTGGTCACGTCCTTCGGAAAGAAAGTAAAGCCGTTGGTCCCGGCCCATGTGTGTTTGAATGCCGTCAATCGATGTCCGTCGGTGATTGGCACTAGATTGCGGAACAGAGACCGACGTTAAATAAAGAAAAGAAGAGAACTTCAGAAAAGACTAGAACTTTGAGTAGTTTAAAAATCTCAAAAAGAAAGATTGGAGAGCTTCAAGGCAGGTTGAAGAACTTCAGTAAAATCTAGGTGAAGATCTGTGAACTCCAGGATAGTTCCATTTCAAGAAAATAGCAGAAACTTTACAGAAGTACTTCATGTATGTTTAAAAAACTTGAGGGACAACTAGAGAACATCAACATTAGGGAAGTTTCAAAAACAAAAAAAAAAGAACTTTTGGGTACTTCTACTTACTACAGGAAAATTATTGGGAACAATTAAGAAGTTTTGAGTAAAGTTGAAGATGCTTAACGTCAATATCAGACTTAAAGTGAACATTTGAATACGATAGATGGGTAGATGAAAGTAAAGAGCTGATAGTTTCGAAATAGTACGGCATTGTGAAAGTTGTACATAGAAAGTATAAAGCGAGCATTGGAAATTTTTTGAGGAAGGTTTGAAACGAGTCGAGCATCCCGTTTACGAAACTTGTTCGTTAATGAATTGCACCATTAGTGGCACAATGGATGATCGCCGATTACCTCATGTACCTCCTAATGTACGCAAACATTTCTATCGATTGCTTAAATGTGAAAAGCTGCCTTCGAACAAGCAGCACTTCCTTACCCATTTCTCCTTGACATCATTAAGATACTGGTAATAATAATCAGCTACACTTTCAAAACCTATTGACTATATATTTTTTTTAATATTTTTTCCAGAAAAATATAATTTTTGAAAAAATACTTATATTTTTTAAATGCTGAGGAAATGAATTTCAAATAAAATTTCAAAAAAAAATCAAGGAAGCAAAATGATTTTTTGCAATTGACCACTTTGTCAAGCAGTTATGGCGTTACTTTCTATCAGCGATTCTACAAAACTGAACCAACTAATTTCGATTTTTTATGAAACGCACAAATGTTGACTACTTTTCTCGAGGTTCTAGAAGAAAAAATCTCAAAATAATGTTTCATTTCAAAGTTCGAGTGGTAGTAAACGTCATTTTATCTGCTCGAATGAAGTGGTTAATTTTACAACTATCTCAGGGGTTGTTTAAGGCGTTGTCATTAGGATGAATGTCATGATGATGATATGAAACTATAACTCACTGTAGCAAGACAACTGTCAGTAGACTGTTGACTATCCTCGCTGTTCTACTTGATCACGTTTAATAACCTCTAATTGTACTCAACCTTCCATT
Organism: Ochlerotatus camptorhynchus; assembly: GCF_037179485.1. Classification (NCBI taxonomy): domain Eukaryota; kingdom Metazoa; phylum Arthropoda; class Insecta; order Diptera; family Culicidae; genus Ochlerotatus; species Ochlerotatus camptorhynchus. The sequence continues at coordinate 1,985,108 of NW_027040978.1, read as the reverse complement.
GCACAGTGGTCCAGAATGCAGATTTAGGTGGAATGATATGTTTTGAGCCTGAAATTGAAACTTTAGACTAAAAGTCTCTTCTACAAAGTTGTTTCTTATTGTTAGCCCCTCGTTTTTAAGACAATGTATTCTAGGGTGGTTCTTATTATCATTAAAATCAAAAATCTAACTTTTTGTTTGAATAAATTAAGGCATACATTCTTCAGCAAAGTTATAGCTGAGTTAACTTCACTCAACTTTGTTCAAAACATCCTTCTTGTATCTCTTGAATTGGCCGATTTAGAGCTATTTTCTTGAATTGAGTTAGGGTGGCACTAAAAAAAAATAAACAGTTATATTTCTCTAGTTTTCTTATTTTAAATTTCTCAGCAAAGGTGTTCTCAAATGACTTTTATATCTTTATTTGAAACTCGTTTAAAATCTATTTTAATTTATTCATATTTTTACTATATTTGGTTATAACTTTTTTTTAGAAGAGATACAGGCAACAAATTTCGCTATGAAACATTCGCCTTAAAGAGTTTTAAAAGTCTCTAGAAGATAAATTTCATGAGAAATTTCAAATAAAAAGGTTATTGGTAAAAGATGGATTTCATAGGACCACTCTAATGACAAATATAAACAAAATGAGCTAGTACATTTGTTTCAATATTTGGACATTAAGTGTCTTGAAGGAAGTTTTTGTTCTTAAAAATTCCCTTCTTTTGGTGTTTGCAAACGGCAGGGTGGTCCTCAAACTAGGGAATTTATAAGACTAATTTTTTTGTTTTACAAAATAAGAACATGAGTTATTTGAAAAAGTTGTAGCTAAGTTGATTGCAAGCACCTTTGACGAAGAATTTTTTTTTGACGTAGGACTACGTCTTTGATTTCTATGTGGGGGTACACTTTGTGAAAACCGAAAATGGAACATGTAACAAATTAAGAAAGATGTTGAACGTTAATAGCTCAGCTGCCCCTGGTTCAATTTCAATAATGTTATCACCAATCGATCAGAAATAAGGCTACGCATCGATAACAATGCTTTTGAATGTTGATTTAACAAGAAACTATTGAAAAACTGGGAAATGTCCAGCATTGTCCAAAAGCGTCGAATTAACTAACAAATCCACCAATTACCTACATGCATATGCTGCTTCCCCAGCACAGTCGTCAGAGACTAGTAAGTAGACGAAACAAGTCGAAGTGGCATTCGCCTCCGATCCTCGGGCGCGTGCGAATAGGGAGGATGGAATTGCGTAATATTTTGCACACTCATCGCCATATTCAGAACCAAACGCAAATTCTTCGAGATAACCACCATCCGTCGTCTGGCTCGCCGTGGCGGTGTCTGACGTATCTCCGGTCTGATTTACGAGGTGTGCTGAAGGTGTTCATGCAGGTGAAAAAAGAGATCCGTGATGCTGTCACCTACACTCAACACGCCAAGCGTAAGCGGCCATGGATGTCATCTACGTTTTGAAGTGACAGAGACGCACTCTGTTTGGTTTCGGAGGTTAAATCATCACCAACTTTGGCAACAAAACGGCTCTTTTCAGGGCCACCAAGCTTATTACAGTAAAGAGTAGGAATAGAATTCATCTGCCTGTTTGTCCATATTCAGAACCAACGACCACACAAAATGCTCATGTAATCAAACTGGAAGCAGGGGTACAAATTATTTTGATCAACCTTGCTCAACTTTGAATCGCCACGGCCGGATATTTTCGATGGAAGAAGCAACAATCTAGCATCTAATTCGACGAAAACGGCAGGAAACATTTGTGAAGCCGAGTTATTTACGAAAGAGAGTGCTGATGAAGAGAATCGATAAATGTAGATAGGACCTAAAGAAAAGTGACGCGAGATTCGTTTTCCGTACTGAGCACCAATGCTACCGACGCCAGGGAAGCAGCTTCCACATCTGGACCCTACCAATCGACCCATCAACTCAACCGGGGACCAACGGCTTTACTTTCCGAAGGAAGGCGTGATCAGAGATGTTATGCCTTAGAACATGCCGGTGGCGCCGACTGAGATTGGACCCAGGCCTGCTGGGGTGAGAGGTTATCACGCTAACCACCGGCGCCCATATCTTTCAAGGTGATATCACGGCGAATGAGATCGACCGAAATTTGAGTTTAGTTATCTCAGAAATAAGAAATGAAGTGCAGGAACTCAGCGATGAGTAAATTTGCCTCATGTTTTCCGAGGTTTTTTCCAGGATTTTCCAGGGAAAAATTCCAGAATTTGAGAAAAGTAAAGATTGGATTCACTCAGTCTATTGGTACTTCTCCGAGACTGAATAAAATTTTCGTCAATTTCCTCATTTTCTGGTAGATTTTTTAGGTTTCCACAGTAAACCATGAGACAAATTTACTCATCGCTGAGTTCCTGCACTTTTGGCGATTACTAAACTCAAATTTGGGTCGTTCTCATTCGCCATGTACGCAAAAGGAAAAGAGCCAGTGTCGCTACTTGATAGCAAACTACTCATAATGGGAGGAGTCTTTGTAGCTTTTATACCACTTGGTTGCACATCATTCTGCTTTAACCTGAAAAGATATAAAAGAGCGCTGCTGTATGGCATTAGCTCATTTTTCCTTCCGACAGCAATAGGAAGGTGGTGGCTAGTCCACTCCTTCACACCTAACAAGCAACAATTGACTGGTCGTGGCAAAGGAGGAAAAGGACTGGTAAAGGAGGCGCCAAGCGTCATCACAAAGTTCTTCGAGATAACCGCCATCGGTCGTCTGGCTCGCCGTGGTGGTGTCAAACGTATATCCGGTCTGATCTACGAGGTGTGCTGAAGGTGTTCCTGGAAAATGAGGTCCGTGATGCTGTCACCTACACTAAACACGCCAAGCGTAAGTGGCCATGGATGTCCTCTTCAATAAAACGGCCTTTTTCAGGGCTATCAAGCTTACATCAGTAAAGAGTTGGAATAGAATTTATCTGTGCTTGTTTGTCCATATTCAGAACCACAAGCCCTCAACGACCACACATAATGCTCTCCAGAGTTATAATCTTGTAACCAAACTTGGAAGCAGGGGTGCAAGTGATTTTGATTGATTCTCTTCATCAACTTTCTCTTTGAAAAATTTACTTCAAATTTGGTACGCCTACAATTCAAAAACGGAAAGAGTTGAGATAATAGATAATTGATCAATTAAAAGAACTAAATGTTCTTCACATTTATTCCGTCCACTAGCAGTCCTACGTCAAGCTTCCGTTCGTGCCCCTAGACACAGACCCTTCTACTTTTTTCTATCTCTTAACGTTCTCATTTTAGAGTAAGTTTGCGGAGTTGACTTAGGGTGTTCCTGGAAAAATAGTTTTTTAGCATTAATTTTTTTTATTTCAAATTTCTCATGAAAGTCATCCTCTAAAAAAAAAAAACTCCTAAAACGAATGTTTTATAGCGATATGCATTGCCTGAATCTCTTCTAATAAAAAAGTTATACCCAAATATTGTAAAAAATATGAATAAATTTGAATTGATTTTATACGAGTTTTAAAAATAACATACCTCCAATTTTTTCATTTTATTCAGAATAACATACGCCCTTTAAAATGCCGTAAAAAAATTTTTTTTTTTGTTTGCCCAAAACAGAGACATTAACATTTGAAAAGTGCATATTTTAAGTATAAAAGCTTCAATAACTCTTGATCGGCTATTGACAAGGGTTCTGCAGTAAAAAATTGCGCATTTTAAAGATCTAAAAGTCATTTGAAGACACCTTTGCTGAGAAATTTGAAATAAGAAAACTAGAGCAAAATAACTGTTTTTGTAGTGCCATCCTAACTCAATTCAAGAAAATAGCTCTAAATCGGCCAATTCAAGAGATACAAGAAGGATGTTTTCAACAAAGTTGAGTGAAATTAACTCAGCTATAACTTTGCTCAATAATGTATACCTTAATTTATTCAAACAAAAAGTTAGATTTATGATTTGAATCATAATAAGGACCACCCCAGAATACATTGTCTTAAAAATGAGGGCCTAACAATAAGAAACAACTTTTTAGAAGAGACTTTTAGTCTAAAGTTTCAATTTCAGTCTCAAAACATATCATTCCACCTAAATCTGCATTCTGGACCACTGTGCATTGTATGAAGGGCCAAAAACGGTTTGGGTGAATCTGTGGGCAACATCGCCCACGTGCATCCACGGAATAAATGAGAATCTGAATTCTGAAACACAGCCCCAACTCACAAATACCATATGGTAGACGAATTTTGGACACCTCCGTTATTGTTTTGGAGATGTACCGCCCCAGTTAAACTCCGCGCCTGGCACTGTCCATGACTTGGAGTATCCAGATGTCTTACTGTCATTGGCGTACTTTGTGAACGTTGAGCAAACTGTGGCCGTGTGTGCCGTACGAGCCCGAGGGTGGGACCCAACTAGGGCAGCCGAAGCCACCCGTTCGGATCGCACGCCCAGAAATGACGACATGACTGAACGCTGAACAAGACACCTTATGCTAGGAGGTTGCAATAATCTCATTGGTGCCGGGGAGATAATATGTTACCCTGACTCGCACCTATTCTGCACCTCTTATATCACCTTACAATGCCAGACTAGAGTCAAGCTCAACAGGGTCTTCTTTCCCCGCTAGTGTTTCCAAGCCCGTTCCCTTGGCTGTGGTTTCGCTAGATAGTAGATAGGGACAGAGGGAATGTCGATAATTCATTCATGCGCGTTACTAATTAGATGACGAGGCATTTGGCTACCTTAAGAGAGTCATAGTTACTCCCGTCGTTTACCGCGCTTGCTTGAATTTCTTCACGTTGACATTCAGAGCACTGGGCAGAAATCACATTATGTCAACACCTGTGGAGGCCATCACAATGCTTTGTTTTAATTAGACAGTCGGATTCCCTCAACCGTGCCAGTTCTGAATTGACTGTATGGTGATGACTGCAGCACCCGTGGGACACACACCCACACACGGGACCCCGCGAAGGCTCCGAGCGCAAGCGTGCACCCACGGAGGAACGCATTGAGGCAAACCCCCACCGCGAAGTCATCCCAGTCTTCAGAGCCAATCCTTCTCCCGAAATTACGGATCTAATTTTTCGACTTACCTTACCTACATTAATCTATAGACTAGAGACTCTAAACCTTGGAGACCTGCTGCGGATTCGGTAGAAGCTGTTGAGAGTTTGCGTGCCCCAGTCTTTGATTTTCAAGGTCCAAGAAGAGCATATCGACACAGAAATTTAATACTATGCTCTACCAGCCTGTCCAACCATATCTCTCTATGAAAGACTTCCATGGCTAGTGTGACTGTAAAACAGAAAAGAAAACTCTTCGGATATCTCTTGTTGGCTTCTCGAAGAAAAGGATTCATGTTGCCATGATTAAAAAGGCGCTACCGTTGCCGGTATGCATACGCCAATGCAAACGTATACTCAACAGGCTCCGGAATTGTAACCGGATTCCCTCTGGCTCATCCAATACATATTTACGAGGATGTTGCATCAACACACATCACACATGTTGTTGTATTTGGTTAAATGTCTAATATATATATCAGGTTCCCCATAGAGCTTAGGATTGGCTTACTCGTGTTCAGCTGCTGTTGACACGAAACCCTCCTTGCACTTCAGTCATCCAAGATCTCATTCGAATATTTGCTACTACCACCAAGATCTGTGCTAGTGGCGGCTCCATGTCGGCTTACGCCATACACTTCAACGCACACCACTAGACCCTCCTACTCGCTGGCATCTCAAACAGGCCAGTGACAAGGCCTATAGCATCAGCAGCGTTTGACAGTAGACAGCATGTCCCGGGCTCAAATCGTTTATTTTGCTGTTCTGGGCCCGCTGTCACGGTATAACATGTTGACTACGCGCCTGCCACTGGGCTGGTCTCAAAGCAACCTGTCTACACAAGGTGTAGAGATCTAGCCCTCACGTATGTGTTGGTAGAGGGAAAAAGGTAAACATTGCGGAAGAGGATGACCATGACGTCATAGCAGTCGAAAGCAAATTTGTGAAATATGAAGTACAGCAAATTCTAGATATGTTTGCATGATGATTGCGCTTGCTTGCATGTTTTTGTAAAGTATCTGGGAAATATCAGCAGGCGTTTTGTATTTTTATAGTTACTTCTTACTTGTACACGGGCAAAAACTCACCAGTAGACTGCTTTTTCATGGTATACAGTATGCTAATAAAATAATCAATACACTATCTCAACATTCAGTGGAAAAACATCCATAAATTTTGGCTTCAAACAGAAATTCTATAATTCATATTCAATTTAAAATGCAAACGCTGATTGAAACAAACGTTATGACGTAACTACGAGCGTGTTTGAGCGTACGATAGAAGCAAATCGTGCGAAGCCGACTGAAAGCCGAGTGAAATACAAACTGCACCACAGGCCATCAATTCCACACCTTGTATAGACCAGGTTGATCTCAAAGGACAGTCGGGCGAACGGATTGGACTTGCCATCAACGCATCAAAGACAAAATACATGAAAGGAAGAGGTTCTAGGGAAGACAATGTTAGCCTCCCACCCCGAGTTCAGATTGACGGTGACGAAATCGAGGTGGTCGATGAGTTCGTGTATTTGGGCTCACTGGTGACCGCCGAAAATGATACCAGCAGAGAAATTCAAAGACGCATCATGGCAGGGAATCGTGCCTTCTTTGGACTCCGGAGGACGCTCCGGTCGAATAAAGTTCGCCGTGGCACGAAGTTGACTGTCTACAAGACGCTGATTAGACCGGTGGTCCTCTACGGCCACAAGACCTGGACTATGCTCGTGGAGGACCAACGCGCCCTTGGTGTTTTCGAACGGAAGGTGTTGCGTACGAGGCTGGCGAACTGTGGCCATGGATCGAGTAGAGTGGAGAGGATTTCATCGGACAGCAGAGGACAACAAGGCCTTAGCCTGATTTTTAGGTAAGGTAAGTATTCGTAAATGCTTGATTCTCATCTCTCTCTCATGATCATCGTATTCGTTAATGCTTTCTCAATTAACCGTACTGTAGGAATCTTGACTGTATTCTCTCATCGTGCATTATTCTCGTTCCGTGACAGCCTTTTAATTACAGCATTAGTTGGGTATGCTGCGGAATCTCATCGCTTTCTGAAGGCTGTTACGGCGACAAGTACATCGAACATCAGGGCATAAGGAAATGTGAAAAATACAGCTCATTCGGTTATTTTTATTCCAACAGCAATAGTGTGAACATATCCGATGAAGAACCGACTGCTGTACTACAGCTAGCAGTCGGGCTTATAGTACACTGTTGCCAATACATTTCGAACGACGCTTCGTATTGGCAAATCAAAGTTGGCACTCGTGGAAAATAGATGAACTATGAAAGTGATGATGGTTTCAAAATTCAAGAGCCACATGTGAAAAGGGCATACAAGCTTTTTGTAAACAAACCTTCTTATGCACTTTTCTCGCCACCCATATGACACCAACGCAAACCATCAACATCACCGGATAGGGGAAACTTTCTTCTTGCCGATGATGTTTTTGGTTTGCGTGAGCTACCCTCGGTTGGCAAGCTAAGGGCCTACAAAGGTTTGTTTACAACAAGCTTGTATGCCCTTTTCACATGTGGTTCTTGAATTGTACACGGTGAGGTATACGAGTTCAATCTTAAAATGCCTTTATTTTGCAAATGGAGCATTTTATTTATATCTGGTTAATGCCACGTTAGTAGAAAACTTAAGAACTACTCAATAGATATATAATATAGAAAAAAAAATCCTTTCAGATTTTAAGGTGTATGCATAGATTTCAGCTTTTCTACAACTGTACCAACAACCAGATTTAAATACAATGCTCCATTTTCAAAATAAAAGCATTTCAAGATTGCACTCGTATAGCGGTGGCACTCGGTGGAAACTTTTTAAAACCATCATCACTTTCATAGTTCGTCTATTCTCCACGACTGCCAACTTTGATTTACCAATAGTGTGTGGCTGTAGAGTACACACAGTGGTAGTTTATCCGGGTTTAACCGAACTGTAGCGAGAAGGCTGTACTTTTGGAAAGCCTGGTCCTGCAGTTCACGTTCTGGCGCGCATTTAGCTGTGGTCTTCATCGATCCACGAGCCGAGAGCCTAGGGTTTGGGTTCAAGATTTCGAGAGCAACAAAAAGTAAAACACTGGTTTTTGGGTATATCTCATGTGTGCACATGGATCGGGGTTGGCAAATCATCGCGGTCTGGCACTGCACACCACTGGCGCAGTACGGTACGGCACACGTTCGTACACGGGTCGAGCGAGCTCACAGAGTCCTCAGAAAACACACACACGGTAACGTGCTCGCGTGGTTGGCCTGGGTCAGCGCGACCACCAGACACACGTTCGATCTGGACACAGACAGAAAACCTCTTGATGGGTGAGAATCATACAGTAATGATCCTTCCGCAGGTAACGAGTTTTACTTCCTCTAAATCATAAAGTTCGGTCAACTTCAACGAGTCACATGTAATCCCGAGGGACTGGCAAATGTTCACCTTCAAAGACCTCACTAAATAATCCATAGGTAGTAGCGACGGGCGGTGTGTACAATGGGCAGGGATGTAATCAACGCCAACACAGATTTCTCCTTCTTTAAAAGAGGAGCAGCTCTTTGGGGGCATATTGCAATAATTAGCTTAACAATTGTATATTCTAGTGATGGCCAAAATGCGACCACGAGGTGCTTTTTGCATTTCGAGTGTATGGCCAAAATGTGTGGGAAATACGTAAAATCCAACTTAAAATATGACCATCGAACATAGATACAGTTATTGAAAATATGGGCCTGAGCACCACTGGTGTTATCTTTTCCCAAACCGGATCAATGCAGATGCCGTATGATGAAATGAGAACAGCTTTTAAAATTTCATCTAAATGATCCATTCGGTCAAAGGGCGTTTGACCTTATAAGCATCTTTTAGGCAGTTTTCCAGCTTTTGTGAGTACGCTGTTCGAAAGAATCATGTAATCTTCTGCGATTTTTAAAGCGCCCATAGTTAACGCTAGATTTGACAGAATTTTACAAGACGTTTAACGTAAATTAGCACGAAATATCTCATAGATATCCCAAGTAACAATTTTGGTTTTATGAGGGTTCTGTAGACCATGTTTTAGACTTGTAGAATGCTATAAAACCGCGATAAAACCTGCAATGTTACTTGGGCTGATAATGATTACGATGTTTATGCCCTAGTTCAGCTTGGCTCAAAATCACGTTATAGTTATAATTTATGGGACAGTTAAAAACCAAAAACCGGACATGTGGCTTTGCTAATCATGCAAATACAAAAACAAAAATCAATAGCTGTGCCCTAATATGGTAGCTCAATTTTTTTTTTTTTTTTTTTGAAGGCTTATTTAGAAAATGGCAGCTCCCAGCTAGAGAAAACCTTGAAAATACTGTCAAATGCCCCACAATACCACCCGGTTCCAAAAATATCCATATTGTGGTATTTGACAATATTTTCAAAAACTTTTTTTACAAAGGTAATTCCAAATAACGAGTTTTTTTACGCGCTGATTCGATTTACAAACCCCCAAGTTTGGAACTTAAACGGAGTATCCAGTGTAATATGCATTTTTATGACTTTTCGTTGCATTTAAAATGTTGCTTTTATTCTTTTATGAGATATTTCAGGCACTTTTTCCCCGCTGAAAAGGCATTTCATGGGATTTTAAGGATTAAGTTTGTCGCATATAAAAAAAAAACTTTTTCATGATGCCACCTTCACTTTCGTTGTCCTCTCAGAAGCGAAGCAACACCACTTGACCAGTTTGTTCCCGTGCACAATTGAGCAGCAATGGAATGGAGACGTCCCCTCAATTTGATTTCGTTTTCATGCTCGAATACAGTTTGCATTTTCACTCACAATTTAATGTTACAGGAAGTCCCACAACAAGGAGAGATTTCTTCCAAGACATCGACAGTAATGGAAGTGCTTGTTCCCAAGAACGGGAAACTATCCCGTGAAGAGCTGTTGTTGAGAGGACTTGTTTCATTCACTAGTTAGTCATTGCTGGTTGACTTGCTTGCTTTTTGCACAACTTTTGCTAGTAAGCTCTGTCCGTATGGCAGCCATCGTTGTGAGACACGACGAGCGATAGAGATACGGTGCACACAATGCATACGGTGGGGACCACTTCAAGGTTGCTTGCATCGGAATGGGTAAAGGCACTAACTTTCAACTTAACTCTAGATTAAAAACTCAGGACATTGTGTTTGAAACGTAATGGGAGATTTTCATTATCATAGCATCAGTTGCACCCAAAATAAATGAAAACAATTTGTTCTTTGCTCCTTTACTTCAGACAATAAGGTTGGACATTTAAGCTTGGTTGATATTTGAAGCAAGGTCAAAAATTAGTACACCTACCCTACTACCGTCCTTGACATCTCTTGACGTTCCATGCTAGAAATAATGGCAGTTTGCGATGGAGTTGGGATGAGTATTGATGCGTTCAAACAGGACATGATTATAGTCACTGTTTACATAGTCTGGCGGATACAAAACCCTGCATTCTAGCAACTTTGGTTTTTGCCATCAAAATCTGGTACCCCGTGAAAATTCTCAAGCCTTTGCAGGACGTTTTTGTTTTACGAAACATGCATATTTTTTATCTTCGCAGAATTATTCACACTAGTGTGCACAGGAATCTTGTTAAGGAGGGGCAATTTTTTTTCTTTGGTGCATTTAATCTGGGGATGGGGAGTACTCCAAAGTACGTCGTAGATGGTGCTGTCCTCCTCCCACTTTTTCACTACTGTTCAATTTAGCTAATTTTACTTATTTTTTGCTTCCGTGGTGATCAAACTGCTTTCAGACAGCCAATGGAAATTGGCAATTTAATCCATTCGACGATGTCGATGATGATCGGTTCGTCAAATGGTTGCGATAGTAGGGCTTTATCCGAAATAATACATTTGCTGCAATGTTTTTGCCTTGGTGGTTGAATTCAGCTGAAGTCACGTCAGATGGTGGTGATAGCATCGACAAACCGAGATGAATGACCAATAAGAATCGCATTCTCCTTTCGCATGCACACTGCGTCGACAAGTACAAGGTTCAAACAGTGCACATAGCAGTGAACAAACAGTATATTGCTCTTGATCAATCCAATCTTGATCAGTGATATTGAGTGCTTTGCACTGATGAAGTCTGCAAGTAGCAGACGAAATACGCGTATCTGTAAAAAGATAAGCAATTATAACGGAGTGAAAAGGAAATAAACCAACACACTCAAAGCTGGTCATTGACATTTTCAGAGAAGATTCTTCGACGATTTTTTAGTAAGACAACAATCGACCAATGACAAACTAATACCCACTTTTCAATTGGAATCCAAAAGCTTTTTTTTTTTTTTAGAACTATATGGGCTCTTTTGAAATTCTTCTCAGAAGTCCTCTGAAATTATTTTTAGAACTCTCCTTGACTTTTACTCAGAACACCTTGGAACTGAAATTCCCTTACAGTTTCAGAAGAAATTCCCCAGTATTATCCAGAAATTATTCCCGGAATGAGCTAGAAATTATCGGTACTCCCTTGAAATTTTCCTCAAAATCCCTTTGGAATTTCACTCAAAATTTAATTTTCTCTGTATTCTTTTCGGAATTATCTTGGAACTATAACAGCATTCACTAGAAATTATTCGCAGAATATTCTTGGAACACTCCCCAAAAATTCTTTGGGACTGTCCTCAGAATTCAATATCCTTGAGGATCTTCTCTGATTTTTTTTTAAACTCTCCTAAGAGCTCTTTTGAAATTCTTCTCAGAAGTCCTCTGGAATTATATTTAGAACTCTTTTCTCAGAACACCTTGGAACTGAATGCGTTAGAAATTTTCCTCGGATACGCTTGAAATTTTGCTTAAAATCCCTATGGAATTTCACTCAAAATTTGATTTTCTCGGTATTCTTTTCGAAATTATCTTGGAACTATGTGCAGGATGTACTAGAAATTATCCGCAAAATTTTCTCTGAATTCTCTCCAGAAATATTTTGGAACTGTCCTAGGAATTCAGTATCATTGAGGTTCTTCTCGAAATATCTCAGAACTTTTTTTTTCTCAGAACACCTTGGAACTGAAATTCCCCTAAATTTTCAGAAGAATTTCCTCTGTATTCTCCAGAAATTCTTCCCAAAATGAACTTGAAATTATCCTCGAAATTTTCTTGAAATTTTCCCCAACATCCCTTTGGAATGTCATTCAAAATTTGATTCTCTCGGTATTCTTTTCGAAATTATCTTGGAACTAGGGGAAACGCTCCTATAGTTGCGGTACGTTAGAAGCGTTAGGTTCCTATAGTTGTGTACGGAGCCTCCATACACAACTATAGGAACCTAACGCTTCTAACGTACCGAAACTATAGGAGCGTTTACCCTATCTGCATTATTCACTAGAAATTATTCGCAGAATTGTCATCCCCAGAAATTATTCGCAGAATTGAATCCCCAGAAATTATTCGCAGAATTGAATCCCCAGAAATCATTTCTTTTGGAACTTGTCTTCAGAATTCAATACCCTTGAGGTTCTTCTCGGAAGTCAAGTTTAAGTTGTCCGTCCATTCACCAAAACGTTGAAGTTTTTTCTACCCTAAATGTTCAATAAAGCTTGTTCCTCCATTCACCAGAACTGTGCAATGTTTACATCAGGAATTTTCAATTCAGCTATCGCCTTCATGCAGCAGATTGTTGCAAATCTTGCACCAGAAATTTTCAATACAACTTGCCCCAGAAAATGTTACACCAGAAAATTTCAATTGACCAGACTTCTTCTTCTTCTTCGCATTTCAAGCTTATTGCATATCGCATATTAGCTTATTGCGTGCTCTCAACTTAATGTTCTAGATGCACTTCCACAGTTATTAATTGAGAGCTTTCGATGCCTGTACCATTTTTGCATCGGTATAATTGTGTGGCAAGTCCAATCATACTTCTATGCCCAGGGAAGTCGAGAAATTTTCCAACCCGAAAAATTCCTAGACCGGACCGGGAATTGAACCCAGCCACCTCCAGCATGGTCTTGCTTTGTAGCTGCGCCTTTACCGACTGAGCTAAGGGAGGCCCGACCCGAAATTACCAGAACGATGCAAATTTTCCACCTTTAATGTTCAATAAAAATTGTTCTCCAATCTTCTGATTGGTGCAGATATCCTTTTTCCATTTTCCACCAGACATTTCCAATATAGCTTGCTTCTCCTATCATCAGAATGTTGCAGGTTTTCCACCAAATAAAGCTTGCTCCTATTTTCAGATTTTTCCTCTATTGAGCAGAAGGTTGTAAATTTGAGATATTTATTTATTTATTATTATTATAGTCCATCTGACTTGATAGTCTCAATGAAACACTTAAATCTAAATGTAGTCACTCATTAAAAATTAAAAATTGGCCAACAGCAAACGATGACGAAACATCGAGGCATTGATGTCAAAGTCAAATAGGTCAGAGGCTTCGTTGAATTGATGAATCATGGCGACAAAGGAACTGTTTGCAGCATAGTTGGTTGCATGTACTACTTCATGTAGCAAGGTTCTCGGACGGAGTGTTCGGGCAGGAGCATACAGATTAATTTTGGCCAGTAACTCAGGAACATCATATTCTGCGAGTAAAACTTTAGCAACGAAGACGACCTGCGATATGTTTCGTCGCTTAGCAAGAGTATCCAAACCCAGTAAACGACAGCGGTCAGCATACGATGGTAAATTCAGTGGGTCACTCCATGGAAGATAGTGCAGTGCGTATCTGACGAATTTGCGTTGAACAGCTTCGAATCGTCCACTCCATACAGCTTGGTAGGGATTCCAGACAACACACGCGAATTCCAGTAGTGAGCGTACCAATGAACAGTAAAGGGCTTTAAAACACAGAGGATCACGAAATTCCTTACATATCTTGAACATAAATCCAAGCTGATGATTAGCTTTGTCGATCGTGGTTGAGAAGTGAGCTTTTCATCCAACATGACATCGAGGTCTTTAACGTGATCGACACGTTGAACTGCAGTTCCAGCAACATTATAATCAAACAAAATGGCAGTCCTAGTTCGACGGAAACTAATTACGCAGCACTTTGAGACGCACAGGACCATAAAATTACGTTCACACCAATCATTAATGATTTCAAGAAGGTTTTGTAGTTCTAAACAGTCGGCATAGCCTCGAACGACTAGATAAATCTTCAAGTCATCGGCAAAAAACAATTTACCTCCACGTAGTAGAATAAACGTTACATCGTTCACAAATAAAGAGAAGAGTGCTACCCTGTGGAACTCCTGATCTGTTCGAGAAACAGTACGATGAGTAGTTTCCAATGCATACAGTAACTTCCCGTTGCACGAGGTACGATCTAAGCCAGCTGCAGAAGGAAACAGAACATCCAATTTTTTCAAGCTTTGCTAGCAGAAGACCAAACATTTTCCGAAGAGCTTGCCCATCCGTTCACCAGAACGGTGCAGATTTTCCTCCAGTAGTTTTCAATATAGCTTAATTTAAATAAAGCTTGTGCCTTCATTTACCAGACCAGTGCAAGTTTTCCACCAGAAATTTTCTGTTCATTTCATTTATCAGAGCGATACGAATTTTGCACCATAAATTTTCAATAAAGCATGTTCCTCCATTCACCAGAACAAAAAATTGTCAGTGAAGTTTGTTTCACCATGTACCTTTGTGGTGCAATTGTAAGGCTTTTCATGCACCAGAATGGTGCAAATTTTCCACCATAAATTTTCAATGAAGCTTGAATTCATCAGAATGCTGCAAATTATGCACCAGAAAACTGAATAAACATTGCTTCTACATTCACCACAGTGTTGCGAACGTTCCACCAGAAATTTTCAGTTAAATGTGCACCTCCAAATTTTTTGCGTGATTCAATTTTTCCACCAGAATTATTCATTGATGCTATTTTTACACCAGAATTATTAAATAAAAAGCTTTTTCTACAATTTACCACCACGAAGGTGAATTTTTACAACCTTAAATTTACCCTCTTTTTTTAACCCTTAACTTTGAAAAAACAAGTTACACCAGAATTTTTTCATATGTACCACTGTGGTGCAATTTTTGACCAAAATATTTCATTGAAGTTTGTCCATTCATGCACCTTTGTGGTGCAATTTTCTGACACCATCTCAAAGGAATTGACGCAATAAAAGGTTTTCAGTGCCCTTATAGCATGAAATGAAGTTATTTACCTTCAAATCAAGTTATCAAGAAATCAAGTTATTTTATATCATAATTTGGAAATGTGGAAATACACATCTTATATACAAAAGGAGTGGCAATTGCCCCCACCTTGCCCCACCCTGTGCACGCCAGTGATTATTCAGTGCTGTGGTTGTGGATAGTCGCGGGCAGTGCTGAGATTTGTCATTGTCATTGACAGACTTTCGCGTGATATTGACAAAATTGTTCGTCACATAGTCACTGACAGACTTGATCCTCAAAAAAATCTTCGTCAAAATCTCATTTATTTTTTCGTCAATGACAAAGATTCACCTGGTAACAAAAAGTGTAATTTAGTACATTCTGTGTCACTTTATTGTTATCCAAGTAG
Organism: Ochlerotatus camptorhynchus; assembly: GCF_037179485.1. Lineage (NCBI taxonomy): Eukaryota > Metazoa > Arthropoda > Insecta > Diptera > Culicidae > Ochlerotatus > Ochlerotatus camptorhynchus. Next base: position 1,969,570 of record NW_027040978.1, on the reverse strand, counting down.
CTCAGGACGTAGATACTTGTTCACTAAAATGGATCCACGTTAATTTCGTTACAAATTTAGCTAATAAACAAATCTGCACATGTTCGTCACTGACACCATTGTCATTGACAATTGACATGGTTTGCCTTGACTATGACTGTTATCTCAAATGAGTGACCAAAGCAGAATTGTCAATATCACCATGTACTGTCGAGATTTTGCAGCACTGGTCGCGGGTAGTTGACGACTACTGCAATCTAATGAGAGCAAAATCTCACCGCAAATGTTAAATATTAAAAATACACTGCACCTAAGTCAGTCGTTCTCGGACACTTCGTAAAATCGTAAAATTTGAAATGTGTTGCGCCCCTGATAAACACGTTCTGGAAAAAATTTAAAAAGGATATATTTGATTTGACTTGCGCCCCTGTTAAGCATGTTTAAAATGATTAAAATCGTTCAATTTAAAGTGGATAGCGCCCCTAATATAGGGGAAATGACGGCTTCGGCATGCCAGACTATTTTCGGCAACCCAAATTGAAACACTATTTTCACTGGATTTTCTTACGAAAACACTTCGCTGAATGCATGCGAACGATTCTTTATGCTTTCAGCTTCAATTTGACTATATTTTTACCACTGAGAAAAAACAATCTAACAAGGTTTTCTTGAAATGAAACACACGCACTAAAAATTGCAGCTGATTTCGAGTTTCCGATAATAGAACAACAGATTTACATGCAGTTCAAATGGAACGGTTGCCGAAGAAAAACTGGTTGCCGACAATACTCGCTCTCACTAGAGAAGATTGAAGTTTTTGACAATTCTTTCGACTGAAATTGTTAGAGCAGTTGGCAGCAATAGATTGTAAACAAACCAATACTGCATATGTGTGCGTTCCTTAAAGAAAAAGGCTAAGAAAGAAGGTCGCTGCTTAAGTTGCCGAGAATACGTTAATTCCCCTACATGTCAGGGAAAAAAATAAAAAAATGTTAAATCTCGAAAATCTTAAAAATATATAAAATTTGAAATAGTTAGCGCTCCAAGTTGCGGTAAAGGTTGAATAAAAATGTTGAATTTCAAGTGGCTTGCACCCCTGGTAAATAAGTTCGGGTGAAAATTAGAAATAGCTAGTGAACCTGGTAAATAGGTTCTGGAAAAAATGAAAAAAAAAACAGTAAATTTGGAATGGCTGCATCCCTGGTAAAGCATGCGTGATAATGTTTGCAGCATTAAGCAATGTCAAAATTTATAAAATTCTCAAAAATTTCGTTTTCGAGTTTTATTTATTCAAAGGGGGGATGTTTCTCAGAGTCTTAAACTATGTTAATCATCGATCGAGTTTCCACTTGCTGCAATAACGGCCTCCGCACGCTTCCGGAATTCACGGCAGGTTCTAATAATGTAGTCTGGATCCATTTCTCTCCAGGTACGGTCAATGTTTGTCTGAGACTTGCTGTACTCGGGTGGCGTTTAGAACAGAGTAATCCAGCGGATTAAGATCGAGGCTGGATGGCGGCCACATATCCTTCGTCCAGAACGGAAGAAGTCCCTGCAACCACTTCTGAGTGTGGTTCGAGGTGTGGCACGGAGCCCCATCTTGTTGAAATACAACATTTGGCTTCGGACCGTACTGCTCTTTGATCCACGGAAGAACATACTTACTTAAAATCCCGATGTAGACCTCCGTGTTGACCTTGTCGCCTTCTGGAATGAACACCGGGTACATTTTTTTGCCATCAGAAGCCACCAATCCAAACACAATAACGCTAGCAGGATGCTTGGTCAGATACACGTTCTTGTGCTCATCGGCCACGTCTTTTACCGGAAGAGAACTAATATACCGGTCGGTTCTGGAATTTGATACGGGATCGACGGTAAACATGCTCTCGACGGTGAACAGGATTACCGGATTTTTTCGCTTAAGGAAGTTCAAGATTTTCTTGCATCGTTCGAATCGTACCTCCCGGATGCGGTTGGTAATCTTCCGTAATCTTCCTTTACGATCTTCCGTGCCTTAAAGTCACTGATCCCGCGTTACTTTGCCATTTTCCTTATTGAACGCACTGGATTCACCCGAATCTTCCTTTTGATAGCAGCGATAACCCTCGGAACCCGAGCTGACCTCGGACGACCTGTGGCCACCTTCGCGGATAGTTGTCCTTTCTTTTCTCGATCTAAAGCCCTTTTGACGGTCCATCGGGACATTCCCACGGCGATTGAAATGTCTTTTTGCGACATTTGCGCATGGGACAAATTACGAATACGCTGCAACTTCATCATGGTGCAGCTGTCAAACTAATGCTACGTTCTCACTACGCTCTATATTACATGATATAGAGCGATTCGTGATATAGCCGCTATATCACACTCGATATCAAGTAATATCCCATATAAATAAACTGTCATTCTATATTACGCACGAAGCATGATATAGCGTATATCACGTTCCTTTCGTAATATAAAGTGGAAAAGTGGTAGTTGGCATCCCGGCCTACATAGCACTGGGTGATATTTTTGTTTACAGTCCATTTGACGCATGCATGTTCTCCCCAATCAATTTTCTCATTTGCCTCCTTCAGTTGTATTCATCAATTTCCTCCTTCAATCGCAACTTGAGTTTAATTTGAATTATGCGGATTACGTTCGAGCAGCATGGATTTACGGTTTCTGCTGAGGAGATAAAAATCAGGATGCACAATCTCACTGCTAGATACAGGTAAGGGAAGTTAATCAATGTGTTAATTATGTGAAAATTCGAGTTTCAAATACTTTCCAGGAAAGAGAAAAATCTGATTGGGCCATCTGGAGGGTCGCCTTCAAAGTGGCCGTATTATGTGGAAGTGCATCGAATTCTAGGCAGCTTCCGTATCCACATTGTGGAAGAGGTTGTAGAAGAGAGCATTTCTGATACCGGTGGTGAGTTTAATTAGTTAGCTCATAACGATTAGTGCATGAATCTTTTTCCTATATATACATCTGCTCTCCCGGCAGTGCTCTTGCATATCTACTCTTCTAATATTTTATATTACAGTCGGTATTCCTACTACACGGTGTATGTTTCACATACAGCACCGAACTGTCGTCGGGATCTATTAGCTCTTGATTAGACAATTTATCTTAGTGACTTCTGTGTTGCTAACTCAAAGGCGGTGTTCCAGAAATGATTAAATCGCTGCAACAAAAGACCACCATTAAAACAAACCTCTCAAAACTCACCTTGAAAATCAACCTCAAAAAGCTCGGGCCTCCACTCATGGTATCCTATTCCACTTCTGGATAGACGAATCCTCCATGCCCTTCATTTTTTTTAGCGATAAGTGGTCGTTCTAGCGATTTGATGAAAAACAAACACACGAAGTTATAAGATTATTGATTATGTGTTCTAGACTTTGAAATCTCACCTAGTAATATTCATTCTCGATCAAACAGTCAAACTTTGCTATTTCTGCAAGAAAACGTCCGCATTGTTTACTATCGAATTCAGGAGTCTTCCGAACTAAAGCCACGGTTGTCTGAAACTGCTGGGCTATGATTGTGAAAAAGTAGCGTTTGCTTTGGCTGTTCGATTTGACCAGGATTATGCTGAGTGGATTAACTTCATCGATAGATCGATTACCTTCTGTGTTGCAGCGGATTGTCGATCTCAGTTAGGTATCCACTCCAAACTTCCTGAACTACCAGCTTAAACATTTCTTCCTTATAAGCTGTCTGTTTCACAAACTGTAATGAAATTATTCATAAAAAAGATCTAATTAACGCACTAAGTGTGGGATGCCTCCATTCAGTTGAAGGTCGTTTAAATTAATTTATAATAACTTTGTCGAATGAAACGATTGCTAACACAAATAAAAAAAAGGAACCAAAAATATATATATTTAGTAACGAGAATATTTCGTTTCACATTCAATATTATGATTAGTTTATATGATAGATTGTTTTTTATACCAAGCGATGTGGAAACAAGATCGAAAACACGAATATTTATTTACATTTCAATTAATAATGTTTTGTACATTTTTGAGCTAAGGGATCGTCTATTAATTATGTCACACTTTAAGGGGGGAGGGGGGGGGGAGGGGTGTTTGGAAACTGTGACGCGTTATTATGTTTCTACATTTCAGATGCGACTGAAGAATGGTTGGAGAATGAACACCCTTGTAGTGGATCGGAAATCTCTCCGACACCATCTTCATCTAGATCTCCATCGTCGTCGGGACGCTCAGCTGCGACGAAAAAAAAGATCGTCAATCAGGATATTCTCGATGAGGTGAAGAGGATCAACGCAATAATACAAGCCGAGTTCGAGCGTGTTCGAGATACTGACGAGAGATTAATTGGTTTAGAAACCGAAAGAAACGAACTGCTAAGGGAGATGAACGAACACGTGAAGCTATTCAATGAGACGTTCATTAATATGATGTCAAAGCTTTCCTGAGCAACTGATAGTTATTTGAAGAAATCCCTTCAACACATTCCTTGATATGGTTGTTCTGGAGTGGGAACGAATTGAAACATTCGCAGCGGAGAACTCTCCAAACTTCCTCGCAAAACTCCAGGACAATGGCGCAAACCGTGAATTTTCCTACTCCAAACAGGTTGGCAATAGTGCGGTACTCCGATGATGATCCTAGTGCATAGAGCGCTATTGTGACTCGTTTTTTGACGGGAATGCAGTTTCGCAACGGGGTGTCTTGCTTTTTCAAGGTTATCATTTTTGTGCACAACAACTCGAACGACGATATATCAACCCGGAAATTTTCTTTAAAAAAATGTTCTCCGTTCTGCTGAGCATCCTCTTTAGACGAGGCTCGGTAGCTCAGTGGTTACCGTTTCTGCTTACTGAGCAGAAGGTCGGGAGTTCAATCCCAGGCCCGTCCCCTTCCTTGCAATTTTTCAATTTGCCTTGTTCTATACCGACTAGATTTTAATGAAAACAAATTCTTCTTCAACACCGATCGCATCACTTACCACAGTGTGGGTCCTGATCTAAAAATAGAAATTGGATGAGTGCGCGCGTGCGTGTGTGTGTGTGTGTGTGTGGTTGTGTATTATAATCGCTCTACCAAAAAACGATCCCTGCGTGTGCGTGCAACCACGTCAACACATTCCTTCCCATTCCCTAGTTGACCTGCATTCGGACACGGCCGGCGCTGGTATTGCTAAATATTAGATCTCCAGTTCTTACACATTGAGGATGAATGTTAGTCCCAAACATCATCTATTGGTTCTCTGTGTAATTGCAGCTGATCTGGTAATAACAGAGCAGCAACCGTGGGCGGTCAATCTGCTTCTGATTCTGATTCTTCGTTCTGCTGAGCATCCTCTTCATAAAACCGTCCAGTCCTTTTCTGAAATACATACTAGTTGAGTAATTTCACAACTCCTATCGAAGATGATATAAAAGAAAGTGATTTGAAAGCGAATTCCAGAAAATAATTTCTTATAAGAGAAAGAAAAACAAAACTGAATGGTTACCGTAATGCACCGAAATCCAGACACATTTTAAAGTTGATTAGTAAAGCTTACCAAGCTCAGAACAGCACGTAAATTTTGCTATGACTTTCTGTCATCGTTTCAATTCATCACAAATGTTTGTTATGTAGTCTGGATTAATGGACTGTCTGGTATTCAGTGCATTGCGGTATCAGTGAGAGAAACAAATTCTCATCGAAGAAATTGTGCGCCGGAATCTGCCTTCTGATAAATATTTAATATTCTTACCTTGGTCCACACCGATCGAGGTTCAGTATTGCCGGAAATCTCAGACGACAGCGTAACGATCGTATTTTGCTGTATAATAATATTGTTCATATGCTGTTGTCGCTTTCGCCTGTTTGCCATTTCCTGCGCCGACACCAAGCGATACATGTTGGACGCTCTGGACATGTTTAAGAAATATTGCATGACAATCGAAGAAATTACTTGTTTGTTTATCTGTTCGTAAGCCATTTTAATCATTCACGTACCACCACGCACCATCAGGAAACAAAACTGACCGCTAAACTACGACGAAACAAACCTCCTCAAAATATGTTTTCATCGATGACAGTTGTTTAACAGAAACGTCAATATGTCAAGCTATATCACGTTTGTGTAGTGTGAACACCCTACTTGATATTGAATATCATCTCGGTATATAACGTGATATAGAGCGTAGTGAGAACGTAGCATAAGTAAATCATTTTCTTTTACACACAGCCTACTGCGGTATGAGCTATAGGTTACGTGCATGCAAAGAAAACCAAGGCATTGTATGCACAGGTGAAACGGGAACCTTATTTGTACGGTGGTGCAATCATTATCACGCATACGGTAGCAGTGACGGTAATAGATATCCAGGGTTGAAGTTCTCTGGGTGGTTCAGTATCGCTCATCCTCACCCACCTAAAAACTCGCAAAATTTCTGAAAGAAAATTTAAAAAAAACTACACGGGACAGCCCTATGGGGTTGTACGCAATGGTGACGTAGGACTACGTAGTCTTATACTTATTTGCTAACTGCAGCAGGAGCTTGTGTTTTAGGTTGGAATAGGAATTTGAGTAGTAAAGTAGTAAAATGTTCGTTTATTTCTGTTGTTTATGATTTATACATTGATTTTCCAGGTTAATTGATTAGCCTATCTGGCTCTTCATCTTTGTTCATTGGATATTTGGATAATTGGATAATTTACTATTTGCGTATTTCATCTAGTTAGCAGAATACCCCTTGGGGAGTGTGTTTTGTTTTAATTGAAAAATTTGATAACCTACCTAACTACGACTCTAACTTAACCTAACGTGCCAGATCACGTATGATCTGATGATCTGATCTCAGACAGGTGTCTCTGAACCTTTCCATGGTGACCGTTCGTCGCTCTTCGAGAGGCTGAAGACCAGCCAGGCGGTGGACCTCAGAATTGCGGGTCCGTGGAGGACTGTTTAGGATCATCCTAAGGATCTTGTTCTGGATCCTTTGTAGTTTGAGGTGATGGCACATAGCACAACTCTCCCAGATTGGCGTTCCATACTCAATGGTGGGGAGGATGATTTGCTTGTGGATGGCAAGCTTGTTTTTAAGGGAAAGGGTGGACTTCCTGTTGATAAGTGGGTAGAGCGACCTAATCAAGATGTTGCACTTGGTGGATGTTTTGTCCACATGGGACCGGAATAGCAACTTGCTGTCAAGGGTGAGACCAAGGTAGACGACTTCACTCGACCATTCAATGGGAGTGTTATCAAGGTGGACTTTTGAGTTAGCTGGCGGAACAAGCCGGGGTGAATTGGAGTGTGGAAACAGGATGGTCTGTGTTTTAGCTGCATTGATACAAATCTTCCAGCTTTTAAAATAGTCGGACAGAACATCCAGGCCTGATTGGAGTTTTCTTGTCAGAGCACGGATCACTCGACCCTTATAGATGATGGCAGTGTCATCCGCAAACATTGACAAAATACCACCACCCGGAAGGGGAGGAACATCTGACGTGAAGATGTTAAAGAAGATAGGACCAAGGAGGCTACCCTGGGGAACCCCAGCATCAGCGTTGAACGTATCAGAAGGAGAATTGTTCAAGAAGACCTGGAATGATCTGCCCGACAAGTAGTTTTTGATGATCTTCACGGGGTAGATCGGAAAGTTGTATCGATGCAGCTTGTACACTAGGCCATCATGCCAGACATTGTCGAACGCCTTCTCGACGTCCAACAATGCCATGGCAGATGTATTGGAAACGGACTTGTTCCGCTTGATGATGTTACTAACCCGTGCGAGTAGGTGGATGGTAGAGTGGCCTTTCCTAAATCCGAATTGTTCTTTGAGAAAGATGTTATTATCATTTGAAAACACCAGCAGACGGCTGAGTATCAGTTTTTCGAATAGCTTCGAGATGGATGACAAGAGGCTGATGGGGCGATAGCTTTTGGCACTGGTAGGGTCTTTGCCAGGTTTGTGAATTGGAATAACTTTGGCTAACTTCCAGCATGCAGTGAAGTAGCCAAGCATTAAACACTTGTTGAAGACCACTGCAAGGTGCTTGAAGAAGTCAACACTCAAGTTTTTCAGCTCGAGGTTGACCACTCCATCAACACCAGCGGCCTTCATGTTCTTTATTGATTTAATCGCTGCTATCACCTCATCAGCCGATATTCTACTTTCGTCAGGGACAACTAAGGGGGTGGCAGCGACTCTAGACATTGCCTGTGATACAGCAGGCTCGTGGGGACTCACCATGGCGTGGCCAAGGTTATGTGAATTTACAAAGTGTTGTCCAAGAGCATTGGCCTTTTCAAATGGGGTTATTAGTAAAGAAGGGTCCGAATTTTGGTTAAGAGAGGAAAGGGGAGGAATGAGCTTCGGCTTATTTTTCAAAATCTTTACCATTTTCCAGAATGGCTTAGCACAATCTGGGAGAGAGCGAATCTTGTTTGCAAAATCGATATTTCTGAGATCCACCTTGGATGATTTTGTTCAGACGGTTGCAATTGGTCTTCAGGTTAGGCAACCCAGTACGCTGGTACTGCCTACGAATCGTGTTGCGGAGTCTAATGAGGTCTTTAGTAGGCCTGTCAAGGTTCAGAGTATTACTCACCTGTCTGGATACTGGCACATGTAGCTCCCTGGCCCGGGAAATTGCTTGATCGATGGAGCGCAGACACCGGTCAACATCTTCGGACGATTCCGGTTGGACATCGTAGTCTACAGCGGTGTCGACGCAATGTTGGAACTGACCCCAGTCAACACGATGATAGTTGCGCCGGAAAGCTTCAAATCGATTTACGGAGGATCCCACCTCAGTCACCACCGGGTAGTGGTCCGAGCTGAGTTCCTGATAGGTGATAGGTTGAGCGATGTTGTTGCCCATATTGCTGATGAAGATATCGATGATAGCGTGAACACCGGACCGACTCAACCGGGTGGGAGTTTCCGGACTCAAGATGTTGTACTGCGCTTCCTGCAGGTCGTTGTTCAGGATGGTTCCGTTTTGATTGCGCCGATTGTTGCCCCAAGCTTGATGTTTGGCGTTCAGGTCGCCAGCGATGATAAAGTTATCCCGTCGTCGTGTTAGCTTGATAATATCTCGTCGCAGATCTGCTGCCGATCCGTCCCTGATGTTGACTTGTTTGGGGCAGTAAGCCGCGACGATGGTGATGGGGCCGATAGGAGTAGAAACTTCCACCCCTACGGCTTCGATGATCTTCAGCTGAAAGCTGGGCATCAGTCGACAGCAGATGTTTCTCCTTAGTGCAATAGCCACTCCTCCTCCTCCAGAGTTGGTTCGATCTAGCCTCACGAGCCGGAAATCGGGAAGGTAGACGTTTGTTTCAGGCTTCAGGTGGGTTTCAGTTATGATGGCAATGTCGATGTTTCGTTCATTGAGAAACTCAACAAACTCGATGTTTTTGCTCTTTAAGGAGCAAGCGTTCCAATTTACGATCTTGATGGCTTCACGGTCCATACTTAGTGACAAGGGACAGGGCAGCATGTAGCTGTTCAGATTGAGTCTTGCAGGTGCGCAAGATGATGATGACCTCGGCCACGAGCGTCACAAGTTCCTCCGAGGTGAACGGAGAATCGTCGACAAGCTCACCTGAGACAGCACCAGCGTATGATAAACCAGGGGCGGTGGAGGGACCTGGCATTGGCTGGGCAGCAGCAGCAGCGAGACGAATTTGAGCGGGGTTCTCTCTGTTTATACTCTTTAGTATGACGCGCTTGACATAGATGGCCCACAGCAGCTCACCAAGAGCTACTGATTCCGATCAATAGCGGTGCGGCTTCTTCGTCCATCTATGGATGCTCATGTGGGCTGCAGCTCGCTACTTGCAGGCAGCCTTTTGTTGTGTACTGGAGAACACCACCACTCACCACGCGGTGATTGAATAAACACCGTTTGGTGAGACCGGATGGAATTCAACCTTGAAATCTGTGTTAGGGAAATCGCTTTTCGCAGTCAATTTTCGCAGATAATTTTAATTATCATAGCAACAGTTGCACATTCGTGCAATTTTCAACAGTGACATTTTGAAAAATGATACTGATTCGCTGAAAAAATTTCTATCGACGATCCATCATCTCTGGATCAAAATCAGTCCACTTTCATGCCGCAACCGACTTTGTTTTTTGAAATAACACCCCCAATTTAGCCTTCAAGAACACGATTTGTTAGATTTTAACATATCTAGATAGAGCTGCAATTAGGCCTAGCAGCTTTTGTAAACAATGACATCTCTCGATGATTTTTGGGACTTCAAGGCACGCCCACGCAAACCAACATTACCGTCGAGTAGGGGAAGTCTTACCGTATATTACCTGACTTTCAAGACATAATCGAAAGAAGAAATGGTTTACAAAAGCTGTTATGTCCTTATTCCAGCTCTATCATGATATGGGAACTGACATCCGATTGATGACCTTGACAAATGTCAAAAAAATACTCTTTTTCCAAATTTATGGTGGTCCTGAAAAGGACCGATTTGTCGTGATGGTTGAGTAATGCTGAGCTATTTGGCTGTTAAACATAGATGAGGCTGGTGAGCTTTATGTTGCTTGGAATGAGGTGGTGACGCGCTTGGCATTGATGAACCACAGCGACTCACGAAGAGCTACTGATTCCAATCAATAGCGGTGCGGCTTCTTCCTCCTTCTATGGATGCTCATGTGGGCTGTAGCTCGCTGCTTGCAGGCAGCCTTTCGTTGTGTACTGGAGAACAATGTTCAACGCCACGCGCCGAAAGCACTGCTGCTCTGCTGCTGCTGATGCCGACGACCGGACACGACCACACACGGTGATTGTAACTGAATCCGGTCAGCGGTTGAAGTCAGCCTTGATAGCTAGCTGCTTGCAGGCAGCCTTTCGCTGTGTACTGGAGTACACCACCGCTCACCACGCGGTGATTGAATAAACACCGTTTGGTGAGACCGCTGGAATTCAACTTTAAAATCTGTGTTAGGGAATTAATTATAATAGCAACTTTCGTGCAATTTTAAATAGTGACATTTGGAAAAATGATAAAATCTCAAATTGAATGAACAGATGCGTCGAAATATATCTGATCGATTGGTGATAAAATTATTGAAATTGGTCCAGGGGCAGCTGAGTTATTAACGTTTAAAATCTTTCATAATGTTGTTACATGTTTCATTTTCGGTTTTCACAAAGTGTACCCCCATATAGAAATCAAAGACGTAGTCCTACGTCAAAAATCGACGAATTTGAGCGGGGTTCTCTCTGTTTATACTCTTTAGTATGACGCGCTTGACATAGATGGCCCACAGCAGCTCACCAAGAGCTACTGATTCCGATCAATAGCGGTGCGGCTTCTTCGTCCATCTATGGATGCTCATGTGGGCTGTAGCTCGCTGCTTGCAGGCAGCCTTTCGTTGTGTACTGGAGAACAATGTTCAACGCCACGCGCCGAAAGCACTGCTGCTCTGCTGCTGCTGATGCCGACGACCGGACACGACCACACACGGTGATTGTAACTGAATCCGGTCAGCGGTTGAAGTCAGCCTTGATAGCTAGCTGCTTGCAGGCAGCCTTTCGCTGTGTACTGGAGTACACCACCGCTCACCACGCGGTGATTGAATAAACACCGTTTGGTGAGACCGCTGGAATTCAACTTTAAAATCTGTGTTAGGGAATTAATTATAATAGCAACTTTCGTGCAATTTTAAATAGTGACATTTGGAAAAATGATAAAATCTCAAATTGAATGAACAGATGCGTCGAAATATATCTGATCGATTGGTGATAAAATTATTGAAATTGGTCCAGGGGCAGCTGAGTTATTAACGTTTAAAATCTTTCATAATGTTGTTACATGTTTCATTTTCGGTTTTCACAAAGTGTACCCCCATATAGAAATCAAAGACGTAGTCCTACGTCAAAAATCCTCTTTTGATTGGGAAGGGTATAGGAACGGATTTTTACGGCAAGGTTGCATCAGTTTGGTTTTCCTCTTGGCTGTTTGGAAGTGGCAAAATGCAAATTTTCTCCACCGGACGTTTGAGCTCGCCTGTGGCTGTCTTCAGGGTCACGGCTCTAACTACGTTGTCTTTACCGGGGAGTACAATGACGATTCTTCCCATTTTTCAGCGCATTGGAGGACGGTTATCATTTTTAATGAGGACGAGCTTGCCTACTACAATGGGAACTGCTGGTTTCCATCGCTTGGTCCTAGCTTTCAGCTGACTCAAGTATTCTCGGCACCCTTAGCCAGAAATGCTGTAGTTTTTGTTGCATCAACTGGTCCTAATGATTCAGTCGATTCGTCGGGAACTTCATGAGTTCAGGATCGGGTAGGGCCTGCAGCCAAGAACCAACCAGAAAATGTGCTGGTGTCAAAGGTTTTAAATCGTTTGAATCATCAGACATGGATGTCAACGGACGGGAGTTAAGACATGCCGCAAGTAGTGTGGAGAAATCTTCCGATGACGCTGGTGTCTCTCCAATCACCTTGGTCGACCGGACTGCTGCCACTGAAATCCATCATTAACCAGTTCGCTGATGATTCGGTTCGATATCTTAGCAAATTGTAGAGATCTGCTAGTTTATTCCGTGCTCCAACGAAGTTCGTACCGTTGTTGGAATAGATGACCGAGTCCTTTTTTCTTCGTGAAACGAACCGTCACAAGGCTTGCAGAAAGCGATTTGTCGAAAGATCGGAGATCAGTTCCAAGTTCCGCTTTGGTACGGAGGCAAATGAACACCGCTACGTAGGCTTCCACGGCCGCGCCTGTTTTCGTGATCGGACGTAAAATTGTGACTCAGGATGACGGCAATTCTCCCATGACATTGTAGACGGTTTCGTTCGATAGCATTTCACGCAACGGTTAACCTTCCTTGTTACATTTCTTCCACCGAGTGGCCAGAATTGCAACCGAACTGCTTCCAGTAGCAGTTGTGGACCAGCATGCAACAGCGGAGAATCAACCGGGTTAACTGGTGCCGTGCTGGTAGAACTGCAGCGTGCTTGGTGCTCTCCAATTCTTCGGAATTCTTCAGTCGACCTCCTAATTTGATCAGTTCATCTTTGCAGATGAACGGGTGAAACCACCTTAGCGGTGATTTTCTTGACACGGAATCCCCTTTCGTTAAGGCCTTCCATTCCTCTGAGAAGGTTTCTCGTTGGGCGCTTCGAAGTAACGCATTGTCAGCTGCCTTCAATTCTACGGTAGTTAGAAATTCGCTTGCGGGACGGATTACTGCTGGTATTCGTAGGAGTTTCATGAGTCGGAGCCAGTATGCTGTTCATCGAACCAAGTCAGAATACGATCCGAGCGGTGCGCTAATAATATAATAAATAATAATAATAATAATAAAATAAATAATAATAAAAAGCTAATTGTGAGATGGCAACAGGGTGGAGTCACCTTGGATCAGGACCATAGGAGTGGAACCTTGATTGTTCCTCTGGTTTCTTGGCTTCGTATGTAGACGCAACCACCTTATAGTCTTCATTGTTTGTATATTCAAGATGTTTGCATCGATAAACATGTTTCAATTTTGGCCCAACGTCACCCGTCTTACGGTACTGAAACTGAAAATACAAGTGTGAACTAGATACAGTGATAGCATTGTCCCAAGTAAATTTAAATCAATATTGGAATGGTGGGTAAAATTAGTAGCATGCGAAATTGAAAACAACAAAGCGCTCGCGCTGATCCTGCAATTAAAATTTGCATTAAATTTGCATGCCATCTCATCTTTTGTCGCTTTTCCGAACCAACTTCCAGTTCAATTCAAAATAGAACGGATTATGTGAAATTACAAGCTTTCCCAGATGGATCACCCGGGGGCCAATTCCAACTCGCGCTAGTCGGTGTTGCACTTCCACGAGGCTCACATCATTCCCAGCCAATCAAGTTGACACGTACGTCACATCGTTCGAAACGCGATTCGCTTGCCGCATGGCTTGCTTTGGCGTGATACTTACGTGATTGTGGTACTTAGTGGTGCCAAATGGATGATTCGGGATCAAGTAGGCGACGGCCAACGAAGCCGAAGACGGTTCATAATGGATGGAACCAACACGCTTACTGGGACTATTTTTTACGAGCGGAATTGAATTGGATTTGCGGGGGAAAAAAAAGCGGGACAACAACGAGCTGGCAAAAGTTTTGCAGTTTTCCGGCTGGCTTGGATCCGCTACACCGCGCAAAATTTAATTACTTGTTTGAGTTTGATTAGCGCGCGCCAAGCCCGGGAAGGATTTGTGCAATTGTTAATTAAATTTTAGTTTTCTCTCCCCACAGCCAGCCAGTGAGCCAATACGGGGAGGGTTGCTATCTTCGGTTGTGCAGTTTCCGGCATTTGGGGCGTCCTGTTGTATATTTATAAGAAGTTTGAACAGTTTCGACTGCGGTGTATTGTTCGGATAGCGAGAGCGGTGTTTAAGTTTGGTGTAAAGTTTTCACGGAAAGTAACCGTCCCTTTGTTTGCGCAGTTGATGAATGAGGTATCGAGTGGTTGTCTTTGCTTAATACCGCTTCAATTGAAACCGAGTAGATTTCAAAGTTTTAATTGAATTACAAGATTGGAAGGTAAGTTGAGCCAAACTTCAAGGGGAAATTATGCACGACTGGTTTTGTGTCATTCATGTGGTGGAAGTGGAAGAAATAGGAACTTGAATAACAATTTTTGAATCCTGAAAAACATACAAATGACCAATGAATATTGATTTTCATCCATGGACGAGTACAGAACCACAGCGAAGTGGATTATTTTCGATTTCTCTTTCCGTTCTAGGAGGGAATCTTCTCGACGACAGTTGACTGAAACGGAAGCAAAGATGAAAACAAATCTATTTTGGTTTTGCTTGGCACCACTCTTTGGAGGAAGCAAGTCTTTCACGTTCAATAGATTCTCTAGTGGTGGAATTACGATAACGGAGGAGTGCATACTACCAATTTCTATTACATTCATTCGCTTCGGTTTCAATGCTTACATCTTTTGGTGCTTTCCGATAATCGAACGAGAGAACATCATATTATGATGGAATGAAGTTAAAGGATTTCATTGTGTACAGAGAGGTACCGTTGTTTGTGGATGGAGTTTTAGCCAGTTTTTTGACGTAGGACTACGTCTGTGATTTCTATATGGGGGTACACTTTGTGAAAACCGAAAATGGAACATGTAACAAAATTATGAAAGATTTTGAACGCTAATAAGTCAGCTTCCCCTGGACCAATTTCAATAATTTTATCACCAATCGATCACATATATTTCTACGCATCTGTTAAATTTAAGACTTTATCATTTTTCAAAATGTCACAATTGAAAATTGCACGAATGTGCAACTGTTGCTTTGATAATTAAATTATCACCGATTGCCTGCGAAAAGCGATTTCCCTAACACAGATTTCAAAGTTGACATCCATCCGGTCTCACCAAACGGTGTTTATTCAATCACCGCGTGGTGAGTGGTGGTGTTCTCCAGTACACAAAGAAAGTCTATATGGAAGCAGCGAGCTGTAGCCCACATGAGCATCTAAAGAAAGGAGACGAAGCCGCACCGCTATTGTTCGGAATCAGTAGCTATTCGTGAGTTGCTGTGGGCCAACTATGTCAAGCGCGTCATACTAAAGAGTATGAACAGAGAGAACCCTGCTCAAATTCCTATTCCTACACAAAACACAAGCTCCTGCTGCAGCTAACAAATAAGATTTATTACATAAGACCACGTAGTCCTACGTCACCATTGCGTACAACCCCATAGGGCTGTTCCTTGTAGTTTTTCCTGGTTCCTTGAGACCAGGTTAAGATAAAGATATAACGGTGCCGGTGGTGTAGTGGTAAGCGTGATTACCTCTCACCCCAGCAGGCCTGGGTTCAATACCAGTCGGCGCCGCCGGGATGTTCTGAGGCATAACATCTCTGATCACGCCTTCCTTCGGATGGGAAGTAAAGCCGTTGGTCCCCGGTTCATGAGTTGATGGGTCGATAGGTAGAGTCCAGGTGTGGGAGCTGCCTTCCTGGCACGTCGGTAGCATTGGTGCTCAGCACGGAAAACAAGATCGACGGAAAAAACAAACCAAAAGGGAAAAAAAGATAAAGATATGATATACAATCAGTGCTCTAACTAGGGTACACTCTCCTATATTTATGGTACGTGGGAAGCGTTTGTTCCAGCGACTCCATAAGCTACTATAGGAACAAATGCATCTAACGTACCACAACTGTAGGAGCGTTTGCGCTACTTACAATCAGCCTTGTAAGCGGTCACCGTAGTCGACACATTTTCTGTGATAATTGACCGCCTTTGCTTCCGACACTTGCAAAACAAGATATCAAATAACAGTACCAAACTAAAATGTCATATTACAGGCTCTCAGTTCATTATTACAAAGTGACAATACTGGTGTATTTATATTCGTGCGTCGTCAAATACAACCGGTTTTTTGGATGTAAAATACCGTATTTAATCAGTTATTTCTACTGAAATCGGACGCTTGTGTAGTTGCTACACGTGACATGTGTTAATCACTTCATTGGTACCATATTACCGCAGTTGGAACGATATCTAACTCTGATAAAAGACTCACGTCGGCTGCCAGCACAAGCTTTGTGTTGAACTAGCAAAAAAACCGTTCTACTTTGGGATAATATCCAGCAGCGTACAAGTTAAGAACAAATATCGTTTACTCGGCTGCGGCTATGGCCGGAGCCAGTCAGCCCCTCGGAGAGGGTGGGTGGCACTGGTGATCCCCTAGATTTTTCCTCAGGAACTCTGCTACCAAACTGGCTACTGAGCTCAGATGAAATAGGATATGAAATTGTGCTCGTTATGCAAGTTCAACAGGAAAACGGATCGCAGGAACAGAATCACAACAGACTAATGACGCCCCTTCCGAGCCCATTCGTCATCGGAGCATCGGTTGAACAAAGACTTGGACTACAGGAAGCAAAAAAAGTTAGCGCATCGAAAGAGAATCGAGGCACCAGAGTCAAGATGTCAGAGTTAGATGCAATAACAGCATATCGCTCCAATAGACCACGACGACGATGAGGAAGCGCTCAATGACCGACAGGATCACTTCAGTATTAAATATCGTTGATTGAGAGCAGCGACAAGTGGGAAGGTTCAAAATTTCCCAACAAACGATCATAATATTCGAACCAGCGGGAATGGGAAGACGCTCGTGCCATGTAACGGTGAAGTTCCCACTTTCCACACAAGTTTCTGACGGAAGCTGGACGTCTGTTCTCTGTGTCTACAAGTCAGAGTCCCAAGGAGTTATCAACGTTCGTCGTATCCGCAAACGGGTTAACGGTAAACTCCAAAATACGCCACTGCTGGTGCTGACGCTTAAAACGTGCGGTTCTTCCGGAAGTAGTCCGTTTTGGTCTGCTTCGGGTTGAGATTCGTACATATTACCCATCACCACTTATATGATACAACTGCGGTATCTATAGTCATCCTAAAAAGGTATGTAAACAGCTTTCGATTTGCTTACGTTGCTCTCAGCAACTTCATGTAGTCGAAGAGGAACAGTGCCAAAACCCTGCGTTTTGTCTGCACTGCAAGGTTAATCATCCTATCACTTCTCGCGACTGTCCCATGTATCAGCAGGAAGTTAAGATTGTGAAACACAAAACAGATAACAGAGTATCATTCGGTGAAGCTCGTCGTGTGTTCCGAGAATCCTCGAAGGACTCGTACGCCAGCGTCCTTCAACAACGTCTAGCTCAAGTCGAATTAGAAAAGGACACCATTATCCACAAACTGAAAATGGAACTCGACACGCTAAAAGCTGAACTAGAACTTCTGAAAGATGCTGCGCAAAAGAACGACCCACAGGTAAACAATAAACAAGAAATGACTGCACAAAAAGACACAACACAATGTTGTAACGGCAAGAAAAATCATCAAATCACACCTGATGGCTCCCATCACACAAATCAGACCAATTTGGCATCAGGATACAAAAATAGTAACGAAAAAGAACCAACATGTACCACTACAAATAGCAGCCAAAATAACAACAGGAAATCTCGAAAAGACAAACTATCTACATCGCCACCCAAGGAATATAGAAACACCAGAAGCTCTAGCTCCCTACGAGCAATTGAGCAACGAAATAGGAGCCGTAGTGAAAAACGCATGAACACATCACTCGATAACGAAGGGAATCCGAAGGGTAAACGACGCCATCTGCTCCCTGACGACAGTGGTAAATAACCCACCTGAACAAGCTTATAGACTCCTATATTTCATCAAAGATTACTATGGCCACAAATGATTTTAACCCTACAATGGACACGGACTACGACATGGAAAATCTACGAAAATCTCCAATAGCAATGCATACCAACCACTGCACCGGCACGGACAAAGAATTTGGAATTCTCGTAAACAACACATTACCCATAAGCGATATCTTCTTCGATGTCAACCAATAAACAACTCGGGGGAAGGGGAATGTGGATGAAAGCGAGTCTAGATAGGGAGGCAGTCCGGGACGTCTTTCTCCTACCCGTTGATTGCCAAACTACTAGCTCGGCTGCTCTCAATGAAACCGGAGAAACAACGCCCCAGCTTCAGCCAACAACCAATGGAACTAAACTACACATTGAAGCAACAAGAAGGCATAGTGCACTACGGCCGCTTCCTGCAGCTGCCTTCAACGATTCCGAATCATACGATCGTTATTATAAAATGCGAATTCAACCTTCTAGCAGCAGACAAATCGATAAAGCATCAAATGTACTTCCTGGTCTTTCGCCAAGTGCAAGGTCTCCCACGTGGACCCTGACCAGGGATGTTCCGGCTCGATCCGAAGAGCCTCTGGCGGCAGTTGACGCGGGCTACTCATCCCCCCGGGCAAGTACCCACACTCCTCTAGTACCTTACGACCAGTCATACCCCATCGTTCTTTCCAACAATCTAGGAATCTACGGCAATACCGACGCACCAACTCACCACGAACGATCAAATACACAAAACGACGACAGTAGCAGCAGCTCCCCCACCGACGAGCGCAGCATGAAGATGCTGTTCTTTCAATGGAATATCCGCGGTTTGTGGTGTATCATTCAGAACTACGACTTCTTGTACTCCAGAACTCTCCCATTGCTATTGGTTTGCAAGAGATGATGTGCAAAGATGCAAACAGAGCCCTCCAAAAGCAATATACTTGAAATCTTGCTAATAGACATTATAATCAAGGCGCTAATGCAGCAGGGCTCGGAATCCTAAACGGAGTTCACCATCACGTTATCAACACAAGCTCTCAAATTCCTGTGTGCGCTGCCCGTCTGCATAGTACTTTCAACATTACTATAGTATCTATCTACGTTCCACCGAACAGCGCTGACGCAGACATCATTAACACTCTCGATGACATTACAGTCAACATGGAACCACCCTATATCATTGGCGGTGATTTCAACGCTGCTCACGAGGCCTGGGGCAGCCCCAAGTCAACACGCAGAGGTCTAAGACTACTAAGCTGGTTCGTCGATAATCAACTAGTGGTCATCAACAACGGAGAACCCACATTTATAAGCTCTTCCCATGGCAATGCATCTTGAATAGATCTAACGGTGGTTTCAAGAAATCTCGCGAGCAAATTGAATTGGTCGATCGCAAATGATACACATGGCAGCGATCACTTTCCTATCAGATTCGAGAATACCATTATTGGCTCCTTGAAATCAGACACAGACCTCTCAATTGACCAGATAAGTGATGTTATCATTGAAGGCGCTGAAGCGTCTATACCAAAAACATCTAGCCGACCCTCAAGGAAAGCAGAAATCTTGTGGACTGACGAAGTAAAAGTTGCAGTCAAGGCACGTCGGAAAGCACTACGTAACCTGAAGCGAACCTCAGCAACAGATCCCAATATGAACGAAACCCGGAAAAATTTCAACAAGCTCGGATTGCTGCCAGGAAAGTGGTTGCAGAAGCTAAACTTAAATCATGGAATGCTTTCTGCCAAAATTTCAAACCACATACGTCAGTCGACATCCTTTGGAACAACTTCAATAAACTATGTGGCAAAAGAAAATCAGGACAAAGAGGCATGGTGATAGACGGTCAACACGAACAGTCATCGCTGAACAATTCGCAAATTACTTCCAGGAAGCATCAACAACAACAACTCCTGATTTGGATGGTACGCAAGACGACGAGAACACGGATTCAGGTTTAGAGACCGAGGAAGATGTCGCTATGAACGCAGACTTCACAATTCAAGAACTTCTACGAGCCATCGACTCGGCTGAAGGGTACTCTACTGGCAGCAAGAACGTTGGATATCCAATGATTCGCCATCTCCCTATCACTGGCAAACTGGCGATGTTACGATCTTTCAACCGTATCTGGGCCGAGGGTAAGTTCCCACAACGCTGGAGAGAAGGTGTAGTAATACCCATACCAAAACCTGACACTTCACAAAGCTCTGTCGAAAACTACCGTCCCATCACGCTCCTGAGCTGTATTGATAAGATATACGACCGCATGGTGAACCATCGGTTAATATCATGCCTTGAAGACAATAATATCCTACATCCCAACCAGCATGCCTTTCGAGCTGGTCGAGGAACGTCAACATACTTTGCCGAGCTAAGAAAAATCTTAGAAAAGGCCAAACGCTCGAAAACCCACCTGGAATTTGCATTACTGGACATTCGAAAGGCATATGATCAAACTTGGCGCCCACATATATTAAATCAACTTAATCAACTCAATGTTGGGCGCCGTGTTAAAATGTGTATCACTGAATTCCTTAAAAATCGACGATTTTGTGTCAGCTACGGTGGTTCATATTCATCAGAGAAAACTCAAAACAATGGTGTCCCTCAAAGGCTCGGTACTAGCAGTAACGTTATTTTTACTAGCCATGAATACAGTATTTAAAGTTGTGCCTAAGAAGATCCACATTCTAGTGTACGTTGAGGACATTGTTCTGCTTGCATCGTCAAAACAACTACCAACGGTACGTCGACATCTTTCGAATGCTGTTGACGCGGTGAATACATGGGCAAAATCTGTAAATTTTTCTCTATTGGCTTCCAAATCATTCCAAACGTCCAGACACAGATGGGCTAACTCGAGAACAGCGATAGGTATTGATGGTGAAAACATACCAGAGGTCAACGTTGCTCGCTTCCTGGGAGTATGGATACCAATAAAAGGCCAGTTTACCACTCATGGCGCAAAAGCAAAAGAAATCCTTCGCAATCGAATAAACTTCATCAAGGCTTTGGCACCGAAGGCAAGCAGGTCCTCCCTATGGAAAATTACAAACGCTGTGTGTATGTCAAAGCTAACATACGGTATTGAATTATTTGGAACAGAACTGCAGCCTATTTTCAATCAGTGGATAAGAATCTCATCAGGAGCTTTTCGATCCTCCCCCATCCTTAGCTTGTCCGTTGACGCTGACGAACTACCACTAGATTTACGACTAGCCGAATTGTTCATACGCAAATATTGTCGATTAGCAGAAAAAAGCAACCACGAATACCCACACTTCCGTAGAGTTGCAAACACTATACTATTTAATATTTGCGGAGAAAACATCCCAACTATAGCCAAATTTCAATGCGTTGTTTGCCGTCCCTGGAATCTTCCTCGTACCAAGGTGGATTGGACCATCAAAAGGGCCTTCAAAAAGGGACAGAACACGAATAACGCCAGGATCATCACTCGAGAGCGCCTCAGCACCAAATATTGCGAGTACACCAACATTTATACGGATGGATCAAAAACCTATAACGAAGTTGTCATTGGAGTCATCGGACCCAGCATTCTAGTCGAAAGAAGCCTTCAATCTCAATGCAGCATCTATACTGCCGAATCTGTAGCCATCTTAGCCGCTGCGCAATACGCTCCTAGGACACCCACAGTAATCTTGTCAGACTCTGCCAGCTCCGTCGCTGCCCTCGATAGCGGCGAACATCATCATCCGTTTTTACAAGCATTCGAAAAAGTAGCTGCAAAAAAAAGACATTGTGGTTTGCTGGCTGCCTGGTCACTCAGGAATTCCAGGAAACGAAAAAGCAGACCAAGCAGCAGAACGAGGACGGACAGCTAGAACGTTTTCCCGATCAGTTCCTGCATCTGATGTTTCGCAATGGATTCAAGGACTTTTCCGTCGAAGGTTTTCAGTACAATGGATCACTCAGGAAGGTGGCCCTCCTTCAGAAATGTAAGCCATCGGTTGAAAAATGGACGGACAGGGACGACCGACGAGAACAACGAATTTTAACCCGGCTTCGCATAGGACATACATGGCTGACGAAGACACATCTATTCGATAGAATTAGTTCCCCCAATTGCGAAGTATGTAACTCTGAACTCACCGTTGAGCATATACTGCTTGATTGTATAAAATTTGATCATATCAGGGAAGAAATATGATTAAGTAACAACCTCCATATTATTCTAAGTAACACGAAAGAAAACGAGACAAAATTACTGAAATTCATAAGAAAATGTAAACTGTTCAATGCACTATAAGAATTATAAAGTAAAGTATCAAAGGCGAATGAACCTTCAGGTTTAAAACCTCTATAATAAAAATTGTTGGCTCTGTCATACGACATTTTCGCCGAAGACCGTCACGAATGTATGTATTTTAGTTTTTCTCATAATAAGAGCTGCTGATGTTGTACTTGTGTGAATTCTGAAAATAGCAACCAACGATGTCCTTGTAAAAGCATATCTGATCAGAAATGGTTTAATTTACACCAAATTGAGGAATTAGAACGAAATCACACATGTCATATGATAGTTATTTGATAATTTTCTTTTTGCTCGAATGTTGTTCTACCGTTTGTGTTGCGTAAAAGAGACGACGGTAGAGCATGAGAGTACGAATACAAACTGACTGTGGCGCACGACAACGAAGCGAGTTTAGTAAAAAAACGTCAACAATTTCAACCTCTCCTTAGAATACTGATCGCATATTATATCTTTATTACCACAAACCTGGTATCAAGGAATCCAGAAAAAAAATACTGGCTTAAACTCCATCTGCAACCAATTGGATAAATATACAAGGCATAGCTTTGCCTTAGATAAGGTATTTAACTTTCCAGTCTCCTTATATCAACCCTTTTGATCTGCGCGGTCTGTGGTTTCCAGATCCTGCGCATCCATTTGACTCGTTCCTTGCACGATGTTCTACGATCGGCAAATAAAATCGCTGAAGACGAGTCAGAAAAGCCTCCTAACCTCGTTCGGACTCATCAAAGCGTTCGTCGATGGCTACCAGGAGGAAACTGGTTCTCACGAGGTTGTCGTCCGGTTGGAGCACCTTGTGGCCATCTGGAATGATTTCAACGCCAAGCAAGCCGAACTCGAAACGCTGGATGAAGCGGCCATCGACACTCACTTAAAGGAACGTATCGAATTCGAGACATCCTACTTCAGGGTGAAAGGATTCCTGCTCGCCATAAAATTGAACCTACGTCGCCACGCATATCTTCGTCTTCTTCTTTACCTACGCAAAGTCCTCTGTCGTCGCATGTAAGGTTGCCCGACATAAAACTGACAGTTTTCGGAAATCTCGACGAATGGTTGAACTTTCACGACCTCTTCGTTTCGTTGGTCCACTCGTCGCATGAACTGTCGAACATCCAGAAATTTTATTATCTTCGCTCATCGCTCTCTGGGGATGCTTTGAAGCTCGTGCAAACCATCGCTATTAGTGCCAACAATTACCGGGTCGCCTGGAATCTGCTATTGGACCACTACCAGAACCCTGTACGCCTAAAGCAGTCATACGTCGATTCGCTGTTTGAATTTCCCTCCGTAAAAAAGGAGTCTGCTTTAGAGCTTCACGCGCTGGTCGAAAAGTTCGAAGCCAACGTCAAAGTCCTTCATCAGCTCGGGGAGAAAACCGGGATACTGGGACATCCTGCTGATCCGCATGTTGAGCGTCCGTTTAGATCCCACTACCCGGAGAGATTGGGAAGAGCACGCATCGACACTCAACGCTGTTTCGTTCCAGAATCTGACGACTTTCATTCAACGCCGAGACTCCGTTACCGATCAATTTCCCCAAGAAACCGGTTCAAACGAGTGGTTGCCAGTCACGGAGCAAGTCCAACCAACCAACGAAAGTGTGTTACTTGCTCGGATCATCACCCTCTGTAGCAATGTATGATATTTTTCAAATTGAGCACTGATGAGAAGGAGAGAGAAGTTCGTTGTCACCAGTTGTGCCGTAACTGTCGGCGTAAGGGGCATATGGCCAAGGAATGTCCTTCTTCGAGCATTTGTCGCAAATGTAGAGGTCACCATCACACTCAGCTTTGCCAAGGTTCCGCTGCAACTAGCTCGACTCGCCTCAACCGAAGGAGAATTCAAGCCAACAATCTACCGAACAAACATCCGTTTCTGTATCAGCAACCCTCGATGAGCATGCCAGCTGCACTTCCACTGGACGCGGACGAAAAAGTGTACTCCTTGCTACCGCCATAGTCATCGTAGTCGACGACAACGGGAAGGAGCATGCTGCTAGAGCCCTGCTAGACTCCGGCAGTGAATGTTGCTTCGCTACTGATGTTTTTGCAACTCCTCAAGGCCCAGCGTAAACGGATTCACCTTCCTATCGGAATCGCGCTTCCAGTGCCTCTCGAAAATCCACTCTCGCGTCTGCGACTATTCCACCACCGTTGAACTTCTTGTGCTGCCGAAGGTCGCAATCGATTTGCCCTCAGCGGAAGTTGACACGTCGACTTGGAATATTCCGCATGGCATTTCCTGCTTTCTGCCAAAAAAGCCCAATCGATCTCATTCTAGGTGCGGAAATTTTCGTTGAATTGTTCAAAGTCTCGGGTAGAATTAAACTTGGCCATGGTCTACCAACGCTCATCAATTCCGTCTTCGGTTGGGTTGTCTCTGGCAAGAACACCCAGTGTCTCTCAACCACTCCGATCGTTGCCAACGTCGCTGCTGTTGCTGATTTGAATACCCTCATGGAGAAATTCTGGTTCATCGAAGAAGACAGCTCAAGCCCTAAATACTCGGTGAAGGAAAAAGCGTGTGAAGAGCACTTTTGTCGAACGGTCTCTCTAGAACTCCCGAAGGTCGTTACATCGTTTCTTTGCCTTTGAAGGAAGATATTCTCACCAACCTCGGCGACAATCGTCGCTTTCATCTCCTGCAAGGTCAGCTCGCTCGAAACGATGAACTCTGCAAACAGTACCGAGATTTAATGGCCGAGTACCAACAGCTAGGCCATATGGAACTAGTGAAAGATTACCAGCAACCGCAACATCCTTCTTACCATCTTCCCCATCATGCCGTAATACGAGAGGACAGCACCACCACAAAGGTACGCGTGGTCTTCGACGCGTCCTGCCGTACACCGAATGGACCGTCCTTGAACGACGCACTCATGATCGGACCCATTGTACAGGAAGACCTCCGATCGTTCACTATGCGATCCAGAATCCACCCTGTCCTGCTCAACGCTGATGTCAAACAAATGTACCGGCAGATTTTGACGGATCAATGAAACAACAACCTATCTTGTGGAGTCCATCACCAGAAGCCCCTCTACAAACATACGAGCTGAAAACCGTTACTTACGGTACCGCCAGTGCTCCGTTTCTTGCTACACGAGTGCTGCAGCAATTGGCTGATGACGAGCAAACAGATTTCCCCGAAGCTGCCAACGTTCTTCGTAAGGACTTCTACGTCGACGACCTCTTTTCCGGAGCGGCAATTCTCAAAAGAGGAGGATTTGAACTACGAAAATGGGCATCAAATGAGCCAGCGGTAGTAGAAGACGTCCCGGCCGAGAACAGGGCTCTCAAGTCATCGGTCGGCCTCGACAGGGTTCAATGCATCAAAACACTAGGGCTGCACTGGGAGCCAGCCACCGACGTTCTCCGCTACAAGACTCAACTTCCTCCGACCTCCACTAACGAAGCTCTGACGAAGCGTATCGCACTCTCGCATATAGCACGCTTATTCGACTCACTAGGACTAGTTAGACCGGTTGTAACTACAGCGAAAATCTTCATGCAGGCGATTTGGACACTTGTGGATGACGAAGGAATGGCATGGAGCTGGGATGAAGCACTTCAACAATCAGCATTCAAGACTCCTTGGAAATCGTACCAGTCACAACTTCCTTGCCTCCACGAACTTTGTGTGCAGCGCTGCGTTCGTTCTATTTCCTGCACCAACGTCACTGCAAATCCACATCTTCACCGATGCCTCCGATCACGCATGCGATGCGTGTGTCTACATTCGATCAATGAACTCTAATGGTTGCGTCAAGGTAGCGCTTCTGACCTGCAAATCGAAAGTCGCCCCAATCAAGAAGCAGAGCATTCCGCGATTCGAACTGTGCGGAGCACTCGTTGGCGCTGAACTCTTCGAGAAGGTAATGAAATCTATTCAACTGACAGCAGACACCTTTTTCTAGGTAGATTCCACTGTGGTCCTTTGCTGGCTGAAATCCACTTCCTCTACATGGACAACATTCGTGGCGAACCGAGTATCCAAGATCCAGCTTGCTACCGAAAACTGCTCGTGGAACCACGTCGCTGGGAAACAGAATCCAGCGGATCTCAACTCTAGGGTATCCGCTGGATTCTGTATCCCAGCGACGTGGTTCCACGAGCAGTTTTCGGTAGCAAACTGGATCTTGGATACTCGGTTCGCCACGAATGTTGTCCATGTAGAGGGATGTAGAGTGGATTTCAGCCAGCAAAGGACCACAGTGGAATCGACCCAGAAAAAGGTGTCTGCTGTCAGTTGAAGAGATTTCATTACCTTCTCGCAGAGTTCAGCGCGCCACCTGTGAGTGAGTCCGCATCAACCGACAGCATCAACCATTCAGCTCGTCGATGATGGCGCCCAGCGGAAAAGTGCACCGTCGATCTCGCTCTATCCGGCCTACCTTTGCAAAATGGAGGAACCCTCTATAAAAAGGGAACTGTCCTGCGGTTTCGGTCTCTTTTTGGATGGACATCTCGTCATCATCACCATCATGAATTATTAGCGAACCAGTGAATCAAAACAAAGATGACGACTTGAAAGTGATTTAAAATTAGTTCAAATTATAACATTGTGTAAATTATAGTTTTTGAGTAATAAATTAGTGTCATAACGACTAGTTTTAGTTAATAAAGTGGTAAAGAGAATTATTACTGTGCTCGGTGCAGAAGTATTAGCACAGATACACTGTTCTCCTCTGAACTATACGAACAAAACTATTTTACATCTTCAATCAAATTACATGTGCGATGCATTTTGCAACACGCATTAGAAATTCGCGCGTTTTCAAATCCACCACACGAACGAGTTGTCATTGTTATAGACGGTCATGGTTATAGATCTGTCAATGTGCTACCATGTTGTATCCAAATCGAACATTTTCGACCAGGATAAAACTCAATAGCGTCATATGGGAGAACAGTTTAAACAAAATGGAAGTGGTTTCATTCAAATCGGTTCAGCCATCGTTGAGAAAAGTGAGTGAGTTTTACTGAATTATTTAAAATTTTTGACCATTCCTCCGGATCCCATTGTGCGATCTGGATAGAATTCAATAGGGTTCTATGGGAGAACGGTTTAAGGCGATTTCTTGTTGAATCCACAAATGACCGCTACGTAGGCTATACCTGCACTTCCACTTCAAATTTTCAATTACACAAATCTCGGAAATCAGTGTCGAAAGTGAAATGTTGTAGTAAGAAATTCTTTTAGAAACCTTGAGCTTGAAAAAATAATTGGAATATGTCTTGAACTTGAATGAATTCAAAGGAAAAATACAATGGAATTTCTATGAGAATCAACATAATCCAACGGTTATTCCAAGCGGCGCTGGTGGTGTAGTGGTAAGCGTGATTACCTCTTACCCCTGCAGGCCTGGGTTTAATCCCAGTCGGCGCCGCCGGGATGTTCTGAGGCATAACATCTCTGATCACGCCTTCCTTCGGATGGGAAGTAAAGCCGTTGGTCCCCGGTTCATGAGTTGATGGGTCGATAGGTAGGGTCCAGGTGTGGGAGCTGCCTCCCTGGCGTCGGTAGCATTGGTGCTCAGCACGGAAAACAAGATCGACGGAAAACAAATCCAAGAAAAATATGGCCACGATTGAAAATACTTAAAAATACTTAAGAATACTTATGACAGATTTTACAATAATTATATGATATTAGAACTTATATTTAGAATGGGAAACCCCAAGGCATTAGCCTTCTCTTTTTGAGGACACATAAGTCGGGAATGGTCCACATATAACAAAGAAACGTTATTAGAGATTTAAACACTTGTCAAAAACGAACCATTAAATGAGCGACCGATGTGAAGTGGAACGTCTTTTTATCTATGGTATCCTTGTACGACGTACCTAATAAGAACAAATATGCAAAGCAAACAGAGTGCAGTTCAGCCTCCCTCCTCCTCCCTTGCGAGGCACCCGAACAGCACTTGTAATTAAAATCCAGTCGCAAATCATGACAACAAAGTGGCATGGCAACAAAAAGCATCCAAGTAGCCTACAATTTATGATTTTAATTTCCTCCATCGTCCAAACAGTTGCGCTCGCAACGAATGTGTCTCCACCGCTTTCGAAGAAACATACCACATACCAACAACTGCATAGAGCGCCGAGGGTAGATTTACGATCTGCACACATGCATTAGACAACGAAGCAAAAAAACAACAAGAGCACGCAAACTTGTCACAGTCACATTCAACGCCTACTTTGGAGAAGTTGACGCACTGTCGTTTAGTTAGGCCGTATGAAAATGGTGACCATATTTCCGCTTCACATTGCGAGGGTGCGTGATTACCATACCAACGACCGGAGTGGTGGCCTCATCCGACAACTGTGTGCACCCGAATTCCAATTCACACAATCAGCTTCCCGGTGCAATTTCGAATCTAATCAACACAAATTGAATCCGATCGGATAATTCGATAAGCGCGACCAAAGTTTAACGTTCCCATCCAAAAAACGACCGATTCCGTTTGCATGTGTGCGTGCGTGTGTGTGTTTACTGGTTTATCCACAAATTACGAAACGATTGTCATTGTCCTCGCCGATGCTTCCAAAGAGGCGAAAACATTTTTCACGCTTTTATTCACCGCAAAATGTCCGCCCCAGTCCCACCATCCTCGGCGAACGACAACAACCGTTTCCAGGGGCCAAGGGGAGGGACATTTTATTGAATTTGAATATGTGATTTCGAGCAGCCGCATTTTGCTAATGGGCCGGAACCCCTTGTTCGATTATGGGCTTCCACTGGAATCTCGATTGTTGGTATCAGTTTCGAAATTGGCAATTTATTAGACACAATAATTTACTGGACGATTAGATGCCCCCGGGTTGGTTGACTCGTTTGGATATTATTGGATTATGGGCCCATCCCTTTGGCAAACCAGTAATTTTCCCCTCTCCGATGACGGTTAAATGGGACGAAATGAATGTTTTCCGGGGTGACATTTGGATTGGTTCGGTTGAGGGTTTCTGGATGGGTGCTGTCGCGGTGAGCCGTATCGGGTTCCCTAAACTAATAACGAATGTAAAAATACGTCAATCAGGAGTGATTGACGGATACTGTGACGAGATTTTGCAGAACTACGAGACATTCGCCGATGGACAGCGTTGGGACTGGTTCAATTGATTTGATTTGGTTTTCAGATTAGTGTTTGATATTAGGGAAATGCGAAAACTGTAGCACGACTATCGTTAGACTGTATAAAAAAATAATAAATAGAAATCTGAAAATTGTGCAGCTTAAACCCTGACCAATTGTAAATCATTAATCCGACATCAAAATTGAAATTTAATTTGTAACTATTGAAAAGATAGAAAATCGCTGGTAGAAGGTCATCGTAAAACTGCTCGACAATATGATTAATTTTTACCAGGTTTGTGTATTGTCGGAGTTTCGGGTTCAGTTTTTCGTATCAGCTGATTAATACCTAATTGAAAGGTGTGATCAGAAGACCAGAGAAAGACATGCGTGGTACAATCTTCAGTAAGTCCGCATAGTAGATTGAATTCGCCGATGCCATTGACATCATGGCACGGAACATTGAGATGAGGCCGGAAGTCAAGCCATTCCATTAGAGGAACAAGCACAAGGGAAGTGAATGTTAACCTTCCAACACGCGTTCGGATTGACAGCGATGAGCTCGTGTATTTGAACTCACAGGTGACCGCCGATAATGACAACAACAGAGAAATTTAACGACGTATTGTGGCAGGGAAGCGTGCTTATTATAAACTTCGAAGAAGGTCTTGTTTTATTGTTGTTTTACATCAACAGGCTGGATGAAGCCCCAATGATGTTAACCTTATCAACCTTGGGTAACACACACCACTGCGTCCTAGCAAGAAGTACGGCCGACTTGTTTCGCGCTCCGTTAATTTGGAACTTTTCTCGCTATTCTCTGACGTAAATAATCAGTTTTTTTTTCTCGCCTAGTGATTCCTGGCATAATTCCCGGTAAATTTATCAAAAAGTGAGTTTTTTTTTCTGAGAAGAAAGTGTGTTTTCGGCATCATCGGCATTGTTTTTGCGATTGGCAATTCGCCAATCATTTTGTGCACCATCGGTGCGTGATCACGCATACCTGCACACGGATCATCATCATCGAGTGTCAGCATCTGCATCCACATTTAAACTGCTCATCCATCATCGTGTGTTCAGCTGAGTGCCGACCCTCACATAAGCACACACCAACGAAGACCGAGATGTTTTTAAGACAGGTGGGCAGGAACTCACGGTCTCCCAGTGTTGGTGAGTTCTTTGCCGTTAATGTTCACGAAAAGTTCACTATTTTGCCATACAGAAATTCAAAACAAAAATTTTTATATGCGGATTTGGACAGTTTTTGACCTGTTTCATGCGACCGGAAGGTGTATGCTGGTTACAAATGCCGTGCCAAACTGATTTCCTACGCAATTAATCAATCTTTGATGTGAATTTCGCTAATAAACACGAGGAGCATTTCTTATAGCCAAACTTGCCATAACAAAATGGGCGGTTCATTTTAGTAAACAAACTAACACTTCTTTCGACTGTGGCACCTCTCTTACTCGCCTAGAACGAAGACCGCCCGCACACGCGGATCGAAGATCATCCAAGCTGCGCGTCGCTCCGCTGCTGCTGTGTAATTTCAATAAATAACAAATAACAATACTGGCAACACTGCTGGACTGTTGTTTTTAACTTTTACCGTCTGAATATTTTTTAAGTTTTTCGTTTGTAAATCTCCGTATTAAGTGTATATTAAGTTTTTGTTCTACTATCCATTATCCGTCGTGTCACAAAAAACTCAAGTTTAAACTAAATTGTGTATATTAGTCCAGCTAATTCATCACATTATAATTGTGCCTCTCTGCCAAAATCATCATGGCGAAAAACTGCGGAAAGTGCTCGAAGTCTATTCGTGGCATTGAGTTTGCGAAGTGTGCAGGCTTTTGTGAGCATATGTATCACTACGCTTGCTGTGGACTGACAAGGCAAACCCACGACACTATTCTGGCACACAATGTAAAACTACCGTCAACAACCGCTCGCTGAAGGAAATTTGCTCCAACGATGATGGTATCACGGCTATCGATGACCTCAAACAGCAGATGCACGAGCTGAATGGAAACGTCCAGTCATTGTCCGACACCGTGTCCGCTTATGTCAACAACTCGAAGTCTGGATTTCAAAAGTTTGATCGTCAACTGGAAGATACCAACAACAAAATTGAAATGTTCTTGGAGAAAGCCGGAATTGTGGAACATGCAGCCAGTCACCAGAGAAAACAACAACAACAACAAAACGTATCCGTTCGCGAAAAGTTGCAGATAAGGAACCCCAAATCAGCTTGCCCAAATCAAGGAGTGATGGAAAAAAGGAAGTTTCAAATCCTCCTGGTTTCCGCAGAACTGACTATAACCAGAATTTTCCATCTCTCTCGGGGACATCAAAAACCCCTGATGGCCCATTTTTAAGAACAGAAGCCCCTTCTTCCTCTGGGTTGTTCTCATTTGATAAAATTGTGGACGATATTCTCAAGTACCTCAATATTTCTGATCCTCTCAAAAGCATTGTTCTGGCAATGCTTCCTTCTGTGAAGACCCTCTTGAAGCAATTGACATTGAAGTGGCCCCTCATTGCAGCAATCATTTCCTTCGATGGATAATTTTCCAAACGAGGTCGGGGATTTGATCACTATTCTACAGTGAAATTGTCGAAGTCTCATTCCTAAATTAGATTCTTTTAAGTTTTTAGTTCACAATAATGATTGTGATGCATTTGCTGTTTGTGAAACTTGGCTCTCTTCCGATATTGATCTTCCTTTTTATGATTTTAACATTATTCGACTGGATCGTGAGGATTCGCGTGGAGGAGAAGTACTTTTGGGGATCAAAAAGTGCCATTCCTTCTATAGAGTGAATCTTCCACAATTCCCAGGTATTGAAGTTGTCGCATGTCAAGCTATTATTAAACGTAAGAGCCTTTGTATTGCTTCTGTTTATATTCCTCCTAGAGCCGTTGTTAATCGAAAACAACTTTCAGATATCTGTTCGGTACTTCCTGCTCCACGGTTGATTATGGGAGATTTGAATTCCCACGGTACAGGCTGGGGGGAACTGTATGATGACAACCGTTCTACTTTGATATATGACCTCTGCGACAGCTTTAATATGACAATTCTTAACAATGGAGAAGTAACACGTTTGGCTGGCCCATCCTCGAATGGAAGTAGATTAGACCTCACACTTTGCTCTAACTCATTATCGTTGGATTGCACGTGGAATGTGATCCAAGATCCCCACGGTAGTGATCACTTGCCGATCAAAGTTTCAGTCGCCAGTGGGTTCAATCCGTCGGAAACCGTTAACGTCGCGTACGATCTTACCCGTAATATCGATTGGACAAAGTTCAAGAATGTGATAGAAGATGCCCTTACGTCGGTAGAAGGGCTTCCACCGTTGGAGGAATATAACTTCCTCTCCAATCTGATCTTGGACAGCGCGCTTCAAGCTCAAACTCGGCCGATTCCAGGAACGTCTTTCCGTAGGAAACCTCCTTCCCCTTGGTGGGCCCAGCAATGCACTGAGGTTTGTCATAAAAAGTCTGACGCGTTTAAGCTTTTCCGGAAACGTGGAACACCCGTACATTTCGAAGCGTACTCGGCTCTTGAACGCGAACTCAAAAGCCTCATCAAAGCCAAAAAACGCGGATACTGGCGACAATTCGTGGACGGATTATGGCACGAAACGTCGATGAATACGCTTTGGAACACGGCACGAAGGATACGTAACCGGTCTTCGAACAACGAGAGCGAGGAGTACTCCGATAGTTGGATTCTCAAGTTCGCGCGAAAAGTATGTCCTGATTCTGTGCCGGCACAGATGATTCCTCGCGAAACGACGAATTCGGAAGACGAGATCAGCCAGCCTTTTTCAATGCTGGAGCTCTCACTCGCGCTCCTTTCGTGTGGCAATTCGGCTCCGGGGGCTGATAGAATCAAGTTCAACTTGTTGAAGAACTTCCCAGACGTCGCTAAGAGGCGCATGTTGAACTTGTTTGGTCAGTTCCTGGAGCTTAATATTGTTCCGGATGATTGGAGGCGGGTGAGAGTTATAGCCATTAAAAAGCCTGGAAAACCCGCGTCAGATCACAACTCGTATCGTCCCATTGCGATGTTATCGTGTATTCGAAAATTGTTGGAGAAAATGATCCTTTTTCGCCTGGACAAATGGGTTGAGTTGAACCACCTACTCTCAGATACTCAATTTGGTTTCCGTAGGGGCAAGGGAACGAACGACTGTCTCGCGTTGCTTTCCACTGAAATTCAGTTGGCTTTTGCTAAAAAAGAGAAAATGGCTTCTGTCTTCTTGGATATTAAGGGGGCTTTTGATTCAGTATCGGTTGAAGTCCTTTCAGACAAACTCCACGCTTGTGGCCTTACTCCATTGATTAATAACTTTTTGTACAATTTGCTGTCAGAGAAACATATGAGCTTTTCTCATGGAAACTCTACAGCTTCACGATTTAGCTACATGGGCCTCCCCCAGGGCTCATGTTTAAGCACCCTTTTATATAATTTCTATGTCAGAGAAAATGACAATTGTCTAAGTGATAACTGCACGTTGAGACAACTTGCAGATGACGGAGTATTGTCTATGACAGGACCCAGAGAGGCCGACCTGCAAGGACCCTTACAGGATACCTTAGACAATTTGTCTACTTGGGCTATCCAGCTAGGTATCGAATTCTCCACGGAGAAAACTGAGTTGGTCGTTTTTTCTAGGAAGCATAGCCCAGCACAACCAAAGCTTCAACTTTTGGGTAAACCGATGCCAACAAAGCATCAATTTTCTCCGTACAATTACTGGAACGTGGTGGGGAACCCATCCGCAAGATGTTCTAACATTGTAGCGGACAACGATTTTATCGGTTTTAGAGTACGGTAGTTTCTGTTTTCAGTCGGCGGCTAAAACGCACATCATCAAACTGGAACGGATCCAGTATCGTTGTCTACGTATCGCGTTAGGATGCATGCACTCGACTCATACGATGAGTCTTGAAGTGTTGGTGGGCATGTTGCTACTCTCTGATCGGTTTTCAGAATTGTCCCTCAGGCTCCTCACTCGTTGTGAAATTATGAACCCACTGGTGATTGCAAACTTTGAGAAGCTTCTTGAGCTAAACCCTCAAACTCGTTTTATGTCATTGTACTACGTGTACATAACAAAGGATGTCAGCCCTTCGCAGCATAATCCCTATCGTGTTTGCTTCTCCAACTTCGGCAATTCTGTTCATTTTGATTTATCCATGACGCAAGAGATTCGTGGAATCCCTGAGCATCATCGTTCTATGATTGCTCCGTCAATTTTCGCTGCAAAGTTTGGCCAAATTGATTCCGCAAGATCGTTCTTCACAGATGGATCACTAATAGAGGCGTCCGCTGGTTTTGGTATTTATAACGAATTTCATAGCGCCTCTCGAATGCTTCATGCTCCTTGTTCCGTATATGTTGCTGAACTGGCGGCAATACATTATACGCTAGAAACGATCGCCTCACTTGCACCAGATCATTATTTTATTTTTACGGATAGTCTCAGTTCTGTCGAGGCTATTCGCTCTATGAGGCCGGTAAAGCACTCCTCGTATTTTCTTATGAAAATACGAGAGCTTCTAAGTGCTTTATCTTTAAGATCTTTTGTCATCACCTTTGCAAGGGTCCCATCTCATTGCTCGATTGCGGGCAATGAGAAAGCGGACTCGCTTGCAAAGGTGGGCGATCGACAAATCGCCTACGACGAATTTTTCTTCATTTATCGTCAACAGTCACTCGCCAGCTGGCAAAATAAATGGAGTGAAGGGAGTTTGGGACGATGGTTGTATCCAATTATCCCTAAGGTGTCGAAGTGTCCTTGGTTCAAAGGTTTGGAGGTGGGTCGAGACTTCATTCGTGTGATGTCTCGCCTCATGTCCAATCATTATTCACTAAGCGCTCACTTGTTCCGTGTTGGGCTGGGGGACAGTAATCTCTGTGAATGTGGACAAGGTTACCAGGACGCCGATCATACTATTTGGTCTTGTGCTGAGCATCGTTGAGTCAGATCTGAGCTGTACGATTCCCTCCGGGCTCGAGGTAGACAACCTAATGTTCCAGTTCGGGATATTTTGGCTAGACACGATCTGGAGTTTATGCAACTCATATATGTTTTCTTTAAGAATATTAACAATAGATTGTAAGTTTGATTAACCTTGTGTTTAGTTTGTATTTTCTGTGTGTTTGTGTGTGTGTGTGTGTGTGTGTGTGTTTTTTTTATATTTGTTTCTGTAGTAATTGTATAATTACAGACTTGATATAACGTCGATAGGATTAAGTATATGTTTTAGAAATAGTGAAATTTTTTAATCATAAATCATATTCCAAATCTCCTTTTCCCTCTCCCGATCCAAACAATTGTCATCCACTAACCTCGAGAAGACCGCGAGTAATCGGTCAAATCCTTTAATTTTAGATTTAAGACATTTATGATGTATGTTTAAAGAAAATGATAACTTGGCTCTGTAAATTTTATTCGATTGAGCCTGTACAAATAAAGTAATTAACAAAAAAAAATTATATCGTAGCAACGATCCGATACAGCTAGGCGGTACTCTTCAACATCTCTAAATTCATTCCACCGGCGCTTTGGTAGAAGATCACAACGTCCTGCTTGCGGCAAGGAATCGAACGACTGCTCTCCCTGGAAATCACAGATACATCAGGCAATAACTGACCATCATCAAGTCCCATTGGAAACTCGCCCCAGTGAGTGGGTTGGAAGACCCCCTCTTCACATCCGACAGCAGGTCCGGAATGACTATGATGAACGAAGGCTGCTGATGGCAGGACTGTGATGGAGGGATGGGGAGTTACAGAGAGGCAACATCACAATGACTAACATAGTCAGAATTGCTGAAAATTTGATCGGCATCAGGCAGTGAATAGTCAATATATTGATTGTACTTGCCTGTAGAGGCAAGGTGAAAGACTCCTGGTCCAAATCCAGCCACAGGTCCAGGACGACTATGCTGAACGCTGGCAGGCATCGACACGACTGGGCTGGAGTAACCTGGAGCTTCCAAAGAGCGGTCTATTGTGCGTCCCGGAGATGAATTAGGATTGTTCGAACATTAAAATGGATGTTGTGAATGAGCAGTATCAGAAGTGCTTCTCAACTGGAAACAGCCGGCAGGTGCTTGAAGCGTTGCACTGGAACACGGAAACTGATCAGGCAAATGACTGTAACTAATGTATATGCATACTTGCCTGAAGACGATGCTTGGAAGACCCCACCACCAAACTCGACCGCAGGGCCAGAACGACTCTGATGGCGGGAAACAGCTAGCCCAACTGGATCGAGTGGTTCGAGGTCTCCCATAATGCGACAGGCAGTGCGTTCTGGTCTACAGCGCTCCAATTCACAACGCAAAATCCAATTCTGAATCAGCAGACTGGGTCTAGTCCGGAAATGGGAGTTGAGAACTCGGAAGGTCCCGGAATAGGAGAGATCGTGATGGCTCATACGGCTGATGTCGGGTTCTTTTTTTTTACTAGTGGCACAACCTTAATCGGATCTTCGCACTGTACACAACCTTTGACCAGCTTCTCGATTGATTCCGATTTCACGCTAGGATGAATACGAGAAAGGTACAGCCAAAACAGCTCGGTGGGTTCAGGGACAGTAAGGACCTCGGTAAAGGCATTGTCGCCTGTTACTGCTTTAGAACCACCAACAAGTGGCACCGTTTTAATGCCAGTTGACGCATGAAATCAGAGTTTGTCGGAGTTGTTAATGCGATTCGTTTCGATAGCTGAGTGATCTGCTGTAGCCATTTCCTTCCTAAGCTCAGCGTGTGCGATTTCCTGTCTCTCGGTGATAGAATTAATCACACTGCCAAACGACGAGACGGTAGTTTTGAACCGAGCACATTTCATCAGCTTCGCGCACTCGTTACACATCCAAAACAGGTTCGGGCTAGTGTGGACAATGTTCAGAAAAGCCTTATTCAGCTTTGTGCCGCCGCACTTTAGGTGAATCATCCTGTCGCAAAAAGCCATGCTGGAGACGGATTCTTCATCGCCTTTAACTGGTCATGCTGACTCAGTTTCCAAAAGGGATTTAGAAACAGCGGTAGAGATGCTCTAATACGCAAAGAGGAATTGGATTCTCAAGATCGCCCAATGCTAGTCTGATATCGACAATAACACAACAGTATACACTACAATATGTCCGATTCGATAACTTTTTCACTGTTTTCACAAAATATGCTCTAATTAGATGATTATCGGGTCGAACTGCACTTTCCACTAACAACCAGTACAATATTACAAGTATACCGAACGGAAAAAAAAACGAATAACGATAGCCCGTGTGATAAAAAAAATCGACAAATTTAGCAGCGCAAAATCACGACGAAGTGAATAACACTTTGATAGTGCTCGATGAACAGCTGACTGTCTATAAAACGCTGATTAGACCGGTAGCTCAGAAAATACCAGCAACCTCGGCTGAGGTGCGAAAATAGTATTCCATTGCCAAATGGTCTTACCTTTATTTGCTGTTTATTTTGCGTGCAGAGACGACTTGTAACAAATTTGTTTGTAGACGAAACCACACAGCCAATTCAAATTAAATTGATTGGAAGACCATTCCGAAAATGTTCGACACCTGTTAGCGCTGAAACCAGACATGGCATCATCAGGTGGTTGATGGAAGCCAAACCCGGTACGACGAGATAAAGAGAGTATCGACAAATCGCAATCGCATCTGGCTATTCACATCATCTCATCGACTCCTATCATCTATAAACCATTAAGTTATTTCAGCTCCCAGTTGAAACGATAACAGACAAAATCCTCAAGATTTCTCAGAATCGCAAACATATGTATGTCGGCAGAGCTGAGCCCAGAAGGAAGGATTCCCATTATAGGTATCGTTCGCCTGCTGCTGCTGCCACTGCTCCTTCCCAGTGCTTTGAAGATGCTCGGCAAAATCTTATGTTTTCTCTGCACCACCGACCGGCTCCATTCCGGTAGCTCTGGGACTAATTAGATAATGGCAGCAAATTGGATCGAAAAGCGAAGCGATGCTAGTTCCTTCCCCCTTGATGGGATTAAACGATCTGATAGGTGCGTCGTCGTAGGATGCAGGAGCTCTTTAAGGATTTCTATTGGAAAGGGTTTGATTTTCGTCGTCTTTTGTCATACCTGAACGAATCTCTAGATGATTGAGATGAACGGTTTTCGCACATCCTATCGTTATCAGAATGATTCAAGCACAGGAGCAGCAGCCTCTTGATTGTGGCTTGAATTTTGTTGAATCGATGAAGATGTTTCCTTTTGCGTGACGAAAGATTTTTTTTCACACCATGACGACGACAATAAATCCGTTATCCGAAGATTGATGACACATTTCTTATGAAATACGCCAATGACGAGTGGTGTGCTCAAGCGTGTATTAGGGTGGCACAAAATATGATTGTGTACCGAATTAAACGGTGAAAAGGTTTTGATTTAATTCTGAGGAATAATGTCTATAAGTTTGTAGCTTTCATAAAAATAAAATGAGTTTGAATTATTGAATTCCCTTAAAATAAATCCGATACGTGCTGAGCAAAGTGCAGACCACCTCCAATATTTTTAAAACAAAACACAGACCACTACTGATGAATATTATTAGATAATATAGATTTTAACATCTACATGGTGTAAAATGAAAGTTTCATAGAAATGAGCTGAGTACCCAACAAACAATTTCTGCA
Source organism: Ochlerotatus camptorhynchus (assembly GCF_037179485.1). Taxonomy (NCBI): domain Eukaryota; kingdom Metazoa; phylum Arthropoda; class Insecta; order Diptera; family Culicidae; genus Ochlerotatus; species Ochlerotatus camptorhynchus. The sequence goes on along the minus strand of NW_027040978.1, from coordinate 1,930,360 downwards.
GACTAGCTTTTATAGGCCAACATTGCCATTGTTTGCCTTATCTGCTGCTAAAAGTTTTAGTTGGGTGATGATGACGGAAAACACCCCTTGTTAAGACTCATTTCATCCCAAATCTCAGGTAACAATGTTGGTTTTATGAGCGTTCAGTAGACCATGATTTGAACTGATAGAATGCTATAAAGCCTCTATAAAGCTTGCCTCAAGGGGTAGGTCACTCGGCACACCAATCTTGGTTCATCTTTTTTGTCAGTGTGCCGCAAGTTTGCCGCAAGTGTACCGATTGTGCCGGTCATAGAGCAAGCTGTGATTGTTCGTAGAATACCCAACCCAGCAACCTGATATTTCTGACACCTTGAATGTTTTTGTTTGAAATCGCAAGGATAAATCGGATTGAGGATGACGCGGGAAGTGACGGGTGTTGTTCATAGGATGATAAAAGTCCTGTGTTTTAGGGTTTTGTAATGCCCTTTAAGGCAGACCAGAAACATAACCTATCGTGCTGTGAAAAATAACGGTCTATCAACGGCCGGAAAGATGGGGTACATTGTTGGAAACCGACTATAGAGGATGATGAATAGACTTCTGTAGTTTGTTTTGTGTGAGTTGCATCATTATTTGAAATAAGGGTTCTGATGGATACCTGCCTCTTTCTGTTGAGCCCACTCTAGAACCTACATTTCGTATTTATATCTAAATGTTAACTGTTGGTCTGAGTTCCTCTGGTATATTCAATTAGAGGATGTTCCTGAATATATATATGCAAACAGCAAGTCATGTTGTGAATAACTTCAATTACAGTTATCCAGCAGTGCTCCCATTTTATTTACAACAACCTAATGCCTACGTGATTGTGCCGAAGGTACTGAAGGTATGCCGAAAGTGTGCCGATGAATGTGCCCAAGCTATGTTGAATCTAATTTCGGCACAATATGCTGAGTGACTTACCCCTTGTCTTGCCTACAATCTGAAAAAAGTCGTCGAAGGCAGCTACCATCTATCTATACTCAATACTCAAGTAAAAACAAACATCTTGTACAGTTGATCGGCATTGCTGAAGATGGAAACCTTCTATCTAGTCATGTTTTATTTTATACCAGCTTGTTAAATTGATATGCCAATCACGGGAGCTCTACGGAGCAATTATCACTTGTTTTGGCTAGAGATGAACTAGCCGAAGGCTAAAAATCTCTTTAATAAAGCCTTAAAAAAATAACTTGTATTGGATTATAAAAAGGTTAAAGGTTGTGTTTGATCCACGACCACATTGTTGATATAGGACTACGAGTTTTGACGTAAGACTACGTCTGAGATTTCTTCATGGGGGTACACTTTGTGAAAACCAAAAATGGAACTTGTAACGGAATTATGACAGATTTTGAACATTAATTACTCAGCTGCCCCTGAACCAATTTCAATAATTTTATCACCAATCGATCAAAAACATGTCTACACATGACTTCCGAACATGCTTCCGACTGTTGATTTTCAACAAGAAACTTTTGAAAAAGTCGAAATAACTATCAAATTCATCAAATACGTACATGCATATGCTGCTTCCCCAACACTGTCATCAGAGAATCGTTTCTAGACGAAACATGTTCTGGGATCGTCGTAGGGTCGTCGGAGCAGTCTCCAACGTAGCAGATCGACTGGCCACGGCAGTCGGGGAACGCTCCTGGGGTCCAGGAGAAGACATCATTGTCGTAGCAGCAGGCGTAGATCAACGAACCACCGGTGTTGTACCAGTAGCTTCCTCAACATGATTCGCAGCCGCTTGGCCCACAGGCGCAGCAGCCGAAGTTGTAGGTTCGACGAATTCAATGTACTCCTCCTTTGGAAGGTCAACCGAATCGCTCCGCAGATTAGCGCCCACACCGACGACGTGGTCAATGTGACGCTCCCAGATTCGACCCACATCCAATCGCACCGTATAACAAAGTTTTCCAAGCTTCTCGACGATCTTGCCAAATTTCCATTTATTGCTCGACAAGAAATCGCGAACACGTACTCGATCGCCATCCAAGAACTGACGCACAACAATATCAGCCTTGCTTGAAGTTTCATTCTCCGATAGCAGCAAGTCGATTCTCGATCGAATCTGTCGACCAAATACGAGCATTGACGGTGATTTCCCGGCAGACGGATGAATCATCTTGCGGTAGGTAAGAAGAATATTGGACAGCTCCAGGTTCAGCTGAGACTTGGAACACTTCAACGCCTTCAATTTCTGCTTGAACGTCTGGACGTATCGCTCGGCCTGTCCATGCGTTGCCGGATGATAAGGTGCGCTCCCATTTTGTGGACTACACCATTCATCTTCAGGAACCGCTGGAAAACCTCCGAAGTAAACTGGACGCCATGGTCGCTCACCAGCACTGACGGTATGCCAAACGTACTGAAGATATCGTGACATATGCTTACGGTGCATTCGGCCGTAATGATATCTGACCACTTACTGAACGCATCCACGTAGATGAAGATGTAGGTATCCATGAAAGAACCCGCAAAGTCGACATGGACCCTTTGAAATGGTTCACTTGGCGCTTCCCAGCAATGTAGGATCATCTTAGCAGGCTCTGCACGTACCGACTGGCAGTTGGCGCAGTTCGCAATCAATTTTTCGATCTCCCGATCCAAACCAAGCCACCAGCAATAGCCAGTGACTTTGTACGGGTAGTACCGAAGTGAGTAGAATGTAATTCCCCCAGCACACGACATCCATTCTGCAAGGAGAACTCGTTCTGCTCGATTCCAAACCGATCCTTCGCTTCCACCAGCTGACCGTGCTTGATTCCTTGAACAAGTTTTTGCACCATCTGATCCTCCGCAGTAGCTTGACCTAACTTGGCCGCAATCAAGGGTATAATGTCGATTTGACTCAACTCCACAGCATCACATTCTTTGATTTCATTCTGATGATGAGTTACTCCTAATGGAATTCTCGACATGGCGATAGCATTCGCATGATCCATGGACTTCCGGAACCGAATCTCGCATCCTCAACGCTGACATCGCCGGCAACCATTTGTGCTCCCCGAAGATCTTTGAGATAGCCTGGTTGACGGTAATCAATCGGAACTTCCAACCGTACAAGTACTGAAAGAACTTCTTCACGCCAAATATGATGGCGTACGCTTCTTTGTCCACCTGCATATAGTTCTGCTGCACACGGGCCTGGGACGCGAACTGGATTGGACATTCCGTGCCATCTGGGTACACGTGACTCAGCACAGTCTCTACTCCGTAGAGTGAAGCGTCCGTAGCAAGCAGCAGTGGCAGTTCGGGTGAGTAGTGGACAAGGCAGTTGTCGGACTACATATGTTCCTTCACTTTCCTGAAAGAATATTCGCATTGCTTGGTCCATCTGAATGGAACATCGTTCTTCAGTAGATTGTTAAGCGAATACAGGACCGCACTAAAGTTCTCGAAGAACCACCCGTAATGATTGACGAAACCTTCCTGTACTGCTTGCACCTTCTTCCGGATCTTAAGGATTCCTTCCTTATCGATGGAGTAACCGCAGTATTCAATATTGTCCACGAAGAACTAGCACTTCTCCTTATTCACTCGTATACTGCATTCGTTCAGTTGCCGAAAATGAACTTCATCGTTTTCCCCCGTGATCTTGATGTCATCTAGGAAAACGCTTACTCCATCTATGCCTTGCAGTAGGGCCTCCATTTACCGCTGCCATTAGACGATTTGGACGTTATAGACCTCGGTGAGTACTCAGCGTTAGTATTTCACGGTCCTCCGGAGATACTTCCAGTTGCAGATACGCTTGGATGAGATCAATCTTGCTAAACTTCTTGCCTCCCGCTAGCGAAGCAAACAGCTCATCCACAGTGGGCAGCAAATGCCTGTCCACCACGAGGTTCGGGTTCACGGTCTGCTTGTAGTCTCCGCAAATCATAACCCGGTTCTGCGACTTCTCACAGGCACAATCGGGGTCGCCCAGCTACTGGAGTTAACTTTCGTGAGCACACCCTCTGCAACCAGATTCTCCAATTTGTCCTCAACCACTCTCTGCATATTTAAGGGTATCTTCAGTGCCTTGAAAAACACGGCTCGAGCATTGTTCTTCAATGGTAGGTTAGCTTGAACGTGGGAAATCTTTCCGATCGAGTCCTCGAAAACCTTCGGGTACTTCCCCAAAACTTCCTCCAATGCAGAGTCACGGCGTGGGGAAATAGTTGCAGCAATCGTATTCACAGTCTCGAGCCCTGGAACATGTTGTTCCAGTCCACCGGGATTTTCTTCAACCACTCGCGGCGTAGTAACGGGTGCTTCCAAGGTCTTACACCGCAGCAACGATTCGAGTTCGTGGAGAAGCACGGGCTTTGCATCAACTGCTTGAAGGGTACCCACCTTGGGAAGGATTGCTCCAGCGCTTCGTGCAAACAGTGCTACAAGAAGCACCATTCTCTGCTACATCTACCACCGATGTCGTCGTCGTCGGTTCCTGGTACATCGGTGGCAACACCAGTTTTCGTCGGTCAACCCGCTACAGCAATCAGTTCGCAATCGTCTCAAATGTCACAACGCGATGCGACCATAGTCGCACGTTCGCCGCCGGCAGAAACTGGTTCCTCACTACTCGTCAACTTGTCGTCTAGATCGTTTCCGCAATCGGTTTCGGTCGGAATCGACCCCTCCACATCGCCGGTTCTCCACGTCCTGTCAAAGTGTTGAAGTGACTCAAAGTTTTCGGCAAAGCACTGTTGTGCTCTCTACAGCAGTGATCAAGGTGAAGGACGCTGACAACAACGAACACTTCGCCAGAGCCTTGCTGGATAGTGGCTCACAGCCCAGCTTCATCACCGAATCACTATGCCAGAAGCTCCGTTTGAAGCATGTTAAGCTCAACTCGCCGGTCAGTGGCATTGGTCAATCCACTGTAAACGTCTACTTCGGAGTTACAATTTCACTCGCTTCACACTACGGAGATCATCGCTTCAGTCTGGACTGCCTATTGCTGCCGAAGCTTACCATATCGCTACCCAGCCACCTATTCTCTCGCTGGCTGATCCCCAGTTTAACATCAGCCAGAAGATTGATATCATCATCGGCGCTGAATTGTTCTATTCGCTCCTATTCACTATTCGCAAATCTCTGTCGCTACTGGGTATCCACTACTACAGAAGACTGTTCTGGGTTACATCGTCTGCGGAAAAGTAGTGGATCCAGCTCCCGATCCACAGGCAGTTCAGACCTTCTGCATGAATGACACACTAGACAAGCTCGAGCGGTTCTGGGAAGTTGAAAATGTTGACGTTGGGAAAGCCTACACTATACGGGAGGAAATACTATCGATACTTGGAGATTCCTACCCACTCGCACTACGTTGGCTCCAATCTATGGAGGAAAAGTTTGCTGTTGATGAAGGCCTTCGTGAAGCTTACCACGCGTTCATGGAGGAATATGAAAGACTGGGACGTATGGAGGAGGTGAATCCGTCCGCGTCGCGTAACCCTCAGTTTTTCCTGCCCCACCATGCCATCCACCGTCCTGAGAGTACAACCACGAAGATACGAGTAGTGTTCGACGGATTCAGCCGTATCGCTCAACGAGGTTCTCTTGTCCGGCCAAACAATACAGCCAGCTCTGTACTCAACCGTTATCAATATCCGCATGCCTCGCTTCGCCGTCACTGCTGACGGTGAGAAGATGTTCCGGCAGATTTGGACACATCCAGACGACCGGAAATATCAGGATCCGTCAGAATCAGTTCACGTGTATCGACTAAAAACCGTGACTTACGATCTCGCCGCCTCGCCTTTCCATGCTACTCGTGTGCTCGACCAGTGGGCCATTGACGAAGGAGACCGCTTTCCGTTGGCGGTCCCCGTGGCCAAGAAGGGAACGTGCGTAGACCCGTTAGATTGCCTGACCAACGTCGCGAGTGAAGTGTTGAAAAATTGTCGCGAACAATAGGTTTCTGCTGCAATGGATAATTGGGCACCGCAGGGTTTCCGAAACCAATTTTGGGGCCACCAGATGGGGATAATGGTATCCACTTCTGGATTTCCAGGAAATGCTGAGAACAATTATATGGCTCTCGATAGGCTTCTGATGTAGTAAAAAAATGCCCACTTGCCCCAAAGCTTTTGGAATCTTTTCTTAGGCCAACATATGAGCAATGTTATTCAGAAAAGATAATATGGTCTCTTCTGGATTGCTCTCAAAATTCTGCAAATAATTTTATGTCGATTGATAGGTTTCTTTTGTAGAGAAATGTTGTCACTTCTCCAAGCGCTTCCAGAACCAATTCCAAACCACCAGATGGTCAATGTGATCCAGAAAAGAGGGTTAGGTTAGAATGTCTTAATTAGGGAGACTTTCATCCAGAGACTGGTGTGCCTCCGATCCAGCAAAGATGATATGGCCTCTTCTGGATCACCCACAAATTTCTGAGAACAATGGCATGCTACTCGTTTCTGATGTAATAAAAAATTGACCACTACTATCAGGGATTCCTGTTCCGGTGCTACCAGATGGCCAATGTTATCCAAAAGAGCTGAATTGGCCTTGATGTAATTAATAATTGACGAATTCCCTCGGGGCTTCTGGGATCTGCATTGGGGCCACCAATTGGCTAATTTAATCTAGAAAAGATGATATGCGCCCATATTCTTGTTTTTGTACGAACCGTATTTTCCATGCAAAAAAAAACCTTTTTTTTTTTGTATGGAAAATACGGTTCGAACAATTCGGGGCCACACCTTGGCCAATCTGTCGCAATATGATGTCATGATCATGAATGATTAGTTTTTGACGACATCTCACACCGTTAAATGATTTATGGCACATATTGATTAGTCGTTTGACAAATGACAATATGACAAGCGATCAACGAACCGAATGATAACGCTTTGTCAGAAGTGGAACGCAATAACGATATAATCTTCTTCCTTTTTTTCATGACAAGCAGCCCGTGCTCACTCGGGGTGGTAGAAGGAAACGAGCAAATTGTTGGCAAGCTGCTTCACGAAATAAAGCCGAAGATGATACACGTGTGTTAATGGGATTTTTTTTTGTTAAGCTGGGTTTAGACAGGGCAAGTCAATTTATCAAGTCAGTTGAATTCAACTGACTTGAACGCGAATTGAACGTGTAAACCATGTTATTCAACTGCAGGAACGTCACCGTCGCCGTATAACTGGGCAGAATTCCCGGTTTCTGACGAGTCTCCCAAGCGACTCTCGAAGCTTTATCCATTCGCGACAAAATCATGTTCACCACCATTTGCTCTCCGAGCCCTTCCAGTTGAAGGTTCAAGTTCTTGAGTTCTTCGATGTTCTTGTTGCACACGTCCAGCAACTTTCGGAGGTTTACCGAGTTGTCCTTTACGATATTCGGCAAATTGAACAAACACTCGATGTGCTTGTCTATGATACGTCTCTTGTCTTCGAATCTCTCCGTGAGGAATCGCCAGGCAGCATCGTAGTCGTTATTGTTAACGATGTCCTGGTCTATGATTCCTGCAACCGGACCAAAGAGTAAATTACGGAGATGGTAAAGCTTTATGGCCGGTTTCGACCCATGATGGTATTGAACATGGATTTAAACGAAAACCATCGTTCGTACGACCCATCAAAGGTCGGTAACGGCGCTTGAAGTGGAGGGAGGAATGGCAAAGCTGATCCAAATGTCATCGAACTGCTGAACATTGCATTAGGTCCTAAGTTACATTGACAGATTCTCTTTGTATCCCCACGGCCATGTAAAGACATCCCCAGGTATTTTCAGCACACAGATCGATAAAAGAAGCTTTTATCTAGCATCTAATACGACAAACACATCAAGAAACGGTTCTGTGCTCAAGTTTTTACCGAAAGAGAAAGTCGACGAAGAGAATCGATCAATGTTAATAAGGACCTAATGCAATGTTCAGCTTGTAGCTTCCGTTGTAGCCTCCTCTGTCAGCATACTCAACCGGATCGACAAGTCGTTGTACACCGCCTCGAATTCGATGTATTTCGCTACCTGTTCGGCTCTTCAGAAAGGGACAGGGCATAAATGAGGTTCTGAAAGCCATTATATTCACTGTATGCCTGGTCAACTGTTTGTTGGTTTCGGTGATGTATATAGCGCAAACTTGACACGACAAGTTCACTCATTCACGAGCGACGACCATGTTCAATATTCGTAGCGCGTCAGGGGCTGTTCATAAACAACGTAGACATAGTTTAAGGGGTGGGGGGTCAACAATAAAAAAAAACTATGTGCGTAGTTAATGAACAGCCTCTCACTGCATTCAACCAGCGGTTCTGATGAATGCTCAATTTCAACGCAATTTCACGGAAAAGCACTTCGCCACGAGTTTTCCACTACTTTTCACGATATCCGGTCATCATCAAGTAGGCTGCGCTGAAAATCTGTGCAAAGGTGGATTATTCGCTACACGAGGCGTTGGGAACCAATTGCCGGAATCTTTTCTGGAGGTGTGATGGTTGCGCGGATGTGTTTTCCAGCGACCACTTTAGGAAAATTACGTCACGGTGCTGCTGAAAATTTACCTGATGAAGCTTCAGTGAATTCGCTAAAGGACGACATAGCTGGGCTGAAGGACATGGTAAATGTTCTTTCTGCAAAGGTGGATGCCAAACCTCCAGCTCCCGTTTTGAATCCTTCATGACCGAAAATCTTTGGGTCGAATCCTGTTCCCAACACTCCGAAACGGAAGCGCGATGAGAACCTGTCGTCGGCAAAAGCTCCGGTTACTCGTGGGACTAAATCGGCCTTTAATACGTTGAAAACAGTGCCACAGCGTGAGAATCTGCTATGGATTTATCTGTCAGCCAACACTCCAGATGATGACATCCCATCACTAGCAATTACCTGCATGAATCTGGGCCCCGATGTGAAACCTAAGGTTATCAGGTTGGTGCCTAAGGGCAAAGAACCTGCCACACTTAGCTTTGTGACTTTCAAAGTGGGCGTTAGTAAGGATCTGAAGGACGTAGAAACATGGCCTGAGAACGTGTATTTCCGTGAATTTGAAAATCGCTCAAAAAAACCGTCAAGTCAGGCATAACATTTGATAACGGCACATATGTTGGTTTGCGTGGGCGTACTTTGGTTCGCGTGTAAAGGGCCCCAGAAAGTTTGTTTACAAATGCTTTTGCGCCGTTATCAAATGTTATGCCTGAAGTCATCAGTATTGGTGCGAAACCACCAGCGGATACCGGTGGCCAATAGTATCCTCTACATTGGAATCAATCAATTCACCGCTGCTTGCTGAAATCAACCCAGAACGCACTGCCTGTAGCATTGTGGAAGCCCCTAGTCCTCCCGACCCAGTCGTGCTTGCTGTTTGTTCCTGCCTTCACAGTCATTCTAGACCTGTGGTCGAGGTTGGTGTCGGGGTCATCCAGAACCCTCTTACAGGCAAGTATTCCTCACGTATCAGCAATTCGTTGGTTGATAGTTCTTTGGCTTCCAGGATATCGTTACGGCCTGACTCTACCGAAAACAAACTTCTCAATTCCGAACCAAACACCAGGATGGTTCACCTAGAGCAGCAACGGGTACCTCAACGTTATCTTCCTTCATCATCGTTCACTTCTTCACCGGGCCGCACTGCACTCAGAACATTGGAAGCCCCTAATCCCTCCGACTCAGTCGAGCTTGCTGGATCCCGCCGTCATAGTCGTCCCGGTCCTGAGCTCGGAAACGGAGACGGTGTCTTCCAACCTGTGACCACAGGCAAGTACAGTTGCATAAAGGGTGATACGGTCAAAATTTGGTCAAGGGAAAACGCGTGTAAATCGGTGAAATCGTTTATTTAAAAAATCAAATAAAATTTCTTTTTCAAGTTCAATTAGTATAAAATTCAGGAAAAATATTCAGTTAGGCTTCCGCTTTTCCAAATCCGAATTGCCGGGCCTTACGCTTGACCCCTGCCATCAGATTTTGTACAGCCACCTTGTCCACCTTCTTCGCCGCAGAAAGCCAGTTTGCCTTGAACTGCTGCTCGCCCTTAGCAGTTTTTTGATAAATAAAATTAAAACAGCAAAAAAGGTTATCTTCCATTTAATTCCACTTAATTAATTTTGGTATCCATGACAGATACGTATTTCGACTACAATGTGCAGTCTTCATCAGTGTCATTCCCACTAAAGAACTTATCAAAATTTAACCCCCTTAAGTACTCATCCCCTTCCTTCCTTCCTTATTGGAGAGTTGAATAGATTTTTCTCCTTTAGCTTACTTAAATCTTTGGTTTTAATTAGTTAGGTAGGTTCCGATTCAACACATTGTAGTTTCATTTATATACCTGTGATCTTGACTTTTATACCTAGGGGATGAGTACTTAAGGGGGTTAGATTTTGATAAGTTCTTTAGTGGGAATGACACTGATGAAGACTGCACATTGTAGTCGAAATACGTATCTGTCATGGATACCAAAATTTATTAAGTGGAATTAAATGGAAGATAACCTTTTTTGCTGTTTTTTTTTTATGCATTCCGCTAACAACCCAATTTCATTACTTCAGTTTTTTTGGTCTTCTTTAGGTTCCGCTTGACAATAGCCCAGTATTTCTCAATTGGGCGGAGCTCTGGCGTGTTGGGAGGGTTCTTGTCCTTGGGAACCACCTGCACGTTGTTGGCGGCGTACCACTCCATGGCCTTTTTACCGTAATGGCAAGATGCCAAATCCGGCCAAAACAGTACGGAACAACCGTGTTTCTTCAGGAAAGGCAGCAGACGTTTATTCAAACACTCTTTCACGTAAATTTCTTGGTTGACAGTCCCGGAAGCTATGAAAATGCTGCTTTTCAAGCCACAGGTACAGATGGCTTGCCAAACCAGATATTTCTTTGCGAACTTTGACAGTTTCATGTGCTTGAAAACATCTGCTACCTTTCCCCTTCCTTTTGCCGTATAAAACTCCAGTCCCGGAAGCTGCTTGTAGTCGGCTTTGACGTAGGTTTCGTCGTCCATTACAACGCAGTCAAACTTCGTCAGCATCGTCGTGTACAGCCTCCGGGATCGCGCTTTGGCCGTCGTATTTTGTTTATCATCGCGATTTGGAGTCACTACCTTCTTGTAAGTCGATAGTCCGGCTCGTTTTTTGGCTCGATGCACGGTTGTAGACGATACACCCAGCTTATTTGCGGCATCTCGGAGAGAGAGGTTAGGGTTTCGCTTGAAACTACCGGCAACTCTCTTTGTCGTCTCAGCGGCTTCCGGTTTTCGATTTCCCCCCGATCCAGACTTCCTGGCTGTCGACAAACGTTCCCCAAACACTTTAATTACATTTGTAACGGTTGATTTGGCAACTTTTAGCGATTTTGCCAACTTTGCGTGCGAGTAGCTCGGATTTTCGCGATGCGCGAGCAAAATTTTGATACGCTGCTCTTCTTGCTTGGACGGCATTTTGACAACTGAAGAGTGAATTCCAAAATCAAAATAGGAGCAACATTCTACACACACACACCTTCAAAATGAGGGGTGTTCAGGTTTTTTAAATGCAAAATTGAAAGAAATACGTCAAGTTGATATTGACCAAATTTTGAACGTATCACCCTTAAGATGAATATTTGTCAAGTTCTGATACCTCTTCGAGTTGCAGTTTACCTTCTAGCGGGACACACGCTGTATCTCAACGTGGTTTACGTGTGTACTATCAAAACACCAGACTAAATTGGACGATGTTTATCTTGCTGCGCTTTACGAGGAGTTTGACGTTTATGTCTTCACGGAGACATGGCGTGATGGGAGGATCAATTCTGTGTAACTGTTCGGCGACTCCTTTAGTGTCTACCGATTGGACCGTAATCTTGCCAACAGTGTTCGTACTCGCGGAGGTGGTGCTCTCGCATTTGCCTCTTGCGAGATCGCCTATGAACAATTTACTTCGATTGAGACTGTTTGGGTTAAAATTAGCCTCGCTTCACGGAGCATTTTTATTGGAGCGGTGTACATTCCCCCTGAACGACGTCTCGACTGTAGCATAATGCAACTTCATATGAATGCTGTAGAATTAGCGTCTTCTATGGCTAATTATTCGGACATGATTCTTATGCTCGGTGCCTATCTGGGCTTACCTGGTCGCACTCAGGTCAGGGACTTGCATATCCAGATCCAATTGCATCTGTTACTACTTCGGCCAGCCGCTTGCTTGTGGACGGTACTGGTTTTCATGGATTAAGGCAGATAAATCTAGTTCCCAACTTTCAAACTCATTTCCTAGACTTGGTGTTCGTTTGTGAAAATTCACTTCTTGACTGTATCGTTACTGAGGCGCCTGATGTCATCGTTCCTCTTGACAACTTCCATCCGGCTTTGGATATTTCTATCGCAAATAGATCTCAACTTCACTTTGATGAAACTTCGATTGTCTATCGTCTCAACTTCCGGAAGACTGAAATCAATCTAGCAGTCCGCGATGTGCCAACCGATGTCGTAAACAAGAATGTTTTTACTGTGGATGTTGAAATGGTTCTCTCTGCGATAGTGAAAACTAAATCTTCTTTTTCATCCGGACCGAGCGTTATGCCATCTACTGTGCTGAAAAAATGCTGTGATATCTTAGCCGCCCCGCTGACCCTGCTTTTTAATCTATCGCTCCATCAGCGTAAGTTTCCCACGCTTTGGAAATCCTCTACTATGTTCCCTGTTTTCAAGAAAGGAGACAAATGCAATGTGGAAAACTACCGTGGGATTACCTCGCTCGGTGTCGAATCTAAAGTGTTCGAGTCGCTGGTCAATGAGAGATTGTTTGGTTCCTGCAAAAACTACATTCTTTCCTGGCCGCTCCGTCGAAATGAATCTCGTGAGCTTTACGTCTTTCTGCATGGAAAATGTATCTAAGAAACTCCAAGTGGATGCCATTTACACAGATCTTATAGCTGCGTTTGATAAAGTTGTGCACGTCATTCTACTAGCAAAACTGGACAACATTGGATGTTCTGCTCCCTTCTGCAGTTGGCTGAGATCGTACCTCGTACAACGGCAAGTTACTGTCTGCATCGGAAACTACTCATCTCACTGCTTCTCGAACAGTTCCGGAGTTCCACAGGGAAGCATACTGGGACCACTTCTCTCTATTTGTGAACGATGCAACGTTTATCCTGCCTAGCGGAGTTTTTTGCTGATGACCTGAAAATTGACATTGTTGTTCGCAAACAAGCTGATTGCTTAGAATTACAAAAGCTTCTGGAGATCTTTCATGATTGGTGTGTGCGTAATTTTATGCTTCTGTGCGTCTCAATGTGTTGTGTGATTAGCTTCCACCGAACTAGAGATGTTATTTTGTTCGATTATAATATTGCTGACGCTGTACTCCAACGTGTTGATCACGTAAAAGATCTTGGCGTCGTGTTGGATGAAAGGCTTACTTACACTCGCCACTTCTCAGCCACAATCGACAAAGCGAACCGTCAAGTAGGATTCATGTTCAAAATCTCAAACGAAGCTCTTTACTGCTCATTGGTGCGCTCATTGCTTGAGTTTTCGTGTGTTGTGTGGAGTCCCTACCAGGCAGTATGGATTGCACGATTCGAAGCTGTCCAACGTAGATTCGTCAGATACGCATTGCGCTATCTTCCTTGGAGCGACCCGCTTAATCTACCACCGTATGCTGATCGCTGTCGTTTTCTGGGCTAGGATACTTTTGTTGAGCGGAGAAACGCATCGCAGACTGTCTTCGTTGCCCAAAGTTTTGCTTGCTGAATATGATATGCTGGAGTTACTGGCTAAGATTAATGTATATGCACCTGTCCGTACACTCCGTCCGAGAGCTTTGCTACACGAGGAAGCGCACAATACCAATTATGCAGCTAACAGCTCTCTTGTCGCCATGGTTCGTCAATTCAACGTGGTATCCGACCAATTCGATTTTGGCATCACTTCATCCAGATTTCGTAATCGCTTAACGTCGGGCAACATTCCCCAGCGTATTCTTTCAGAATTTTCCGATCATAGTCCACAAGTTAAAATTTTAGCTTTCAAAAACAGTTTACATATAAAATAAATTAAAATAGTAAATACCGATATATACCGATTTGTTAAAACCTTTGATACCGATAAACTTTAAAACAATCTGGCAACGCTAGCACAGAGTGACATGAAGAAGAAAAGTAATATTTAGTATTTGTGTGGTTGGATTCGTTGGAGGAGTTGTTTGAAAATGACTAGAGAAAATTAAGCATCGGGAATGTGCTCCCGGATATATTGATTTGGTGAGTACGTTCCAGTTGAAGATTGTTCGCTCTAAATAACCCTTTTGTGAATACATTTCATTAATCAAACATTATTATATGCTGGGTTTGGGGGGGGGGGCAGCCTAAGGATTTCAAAGGATTTGTAGACTGGACAAGGGTTCGTGGATTTGCCAGTCCTTTTTCACGTGTTGATAGACGTACATCGTTTGTCTTCCAAAGGTCTCCAATGAAGTTGATTCACCCTGCTGCAACAGGGCAAAACTTTACAACCAGTGAAGTATCTGCAGTCATAGGTAATCCTTGCACTGATGGTGGGTTCTATTCACATCACATCACATCACTTTTCACGATATCCGGTCATAGAAGGACCAAAAATGTTCCTTCAATAAACCGAGCGGACTGTATTTTTCACGGAAACTCGAGATCGACAATAAAACGCATCTGATACTAGCGAGTTCAACAAAAGATATGATTTTTTATTCTCCAAAAGATACATTGGTATTTGTGAGGTTCCAACTTTTACGGTACAGTGTTGGCAGCAATAGTAGGATTCTGTAATGATGATTTTCTCTCTTAACAGGTTGCTTCATGTGTTTGGATTCGCTGGTCATTTGTCTTGAAGACTGAAAATCGCAAACAGAATTACTAATTCATCAAGATCTTTAAAAGTTAAGGTCATTAAAATTTTAAGCTTTCCAAAACTTTCCAGTGCATCTCTGAAGTTATTGCCCAAAAGATCTCTGAGCTTTAATAAAGCTCTCAAGACTTGCATGATTTTTTCAGAACTTTTCAACAGTTCCCGCAATTTTCCTGAAGTTAATTGAACTGCCCTGAAGTTCTTTGATTAATCCAGCAGTACCTGCAAATTTAGCTCAACGTTCCACGCAAATCGAAGAAGGTCATATCTGGTCGATTCGTCATTGCTCGCATAGCTCGTGGACGAAATTGATTAACGAAACACTATTCCTTCGTTGTTAGTTCAGAGTTTCTCTCGTTTCCCAGATTCATCATTAGAGGTGTCACTTTCTGTTGTTTTAATTTCAAGAGGGTATCATCTCATCATCACAGGTGACAGTGTATTTATGGAAACTCACATATTTTAATCAAGCATGTCGTGAGACGTTGAGCAGAAAACAAGACAAGCAAAGTAAATTAAAATCTCCTTCTGATGGCACTTGGAGCACGTGGGGTTCACTGACACCGACTGGGAGGGAATAAAAGTATGTAGCACTTCGAAACAACATGTCGTTCGTATCTGCGTGCCTGAATCGGATGATGGATGACGACCGCCTTGCCGATTGCTTCGCTGCGGGGATCGTAAAAATGAGATTTATGACCCCTGTACTCACCCTTCACTCCCTCCCCCCAGACCGTGCTTTTCTCGCTTTTCCCGCAGAACAAAAAACTGAATGCTTTCCCCATACTTTGATCAGGGTACAAAACCCACGGGAGACACTGAGCCCGGCAAAAAGGAAAGTGAAGAAGACGGATGGATTTGTAACCCCCATGTAATTATACGGGAGAGATTTGAAGAATTCTCAAGATAAACAAGCTGAAAAGATTGCGTACATGTTCGTTCCCATACGGATCGGAGAGTGAGCTATCAACTCAGTCGAGAGTCTTTTAATAACAGTGAACAAGCTTTCATCAGATCCTAATCCGATAACAGTCAGTGATAGCAAACATCACCACCGGGCACAGACAAGAGTCTCCTACTGTACATCCAATTCAGAATACAGACTCTCTTTGCTTCTGATTCCGGAAAGCACTGCAGCTTCCGACGACGACCGACCTACATAGACTCGACGGCAGCCGCAGCCAGCAGCACCAGAATGACATCTTCGGCTGGGCTCTCATCAATTTCAACTCAACCAAGCGAGTTCCGATATGCAGTCAGCTTCCGTTTCGTTTGTCATCTCCTCAACAATTCAAGAAACTCGTCACATCAGACCACATCCCATCCCATCGCATCAACCATCGACGTGGTTGTCTCGCCTGATGCTACGACGACAAGAGAACAGGAGTCTCGGAACAAATTCAATTGTAAATATACATCAAATGATACATACTTATATTGTTGCAACCAAGAAGGCGTGGAAGGAGAGGGGCAACCCAGCAGACTACTCTGTTTCGAGCTCCAAGAACTATCCAACCGCTATGGTTTCTTGAGTTGTGTGTGCAAGGAGAAATGAGTAAAGACATTTTCATTTTCTTTCAGTACTCTCCTACGGCAGTGACAATCTCATGGATTTTGTGATCCAGCCTCTGCAGCCACCGGAATCCGCTCAACTCTTCCATATTGAGAAGAAATCAACTGGTGAAATGACTCCAAGATACGACCGACATTTTTGGAATTTGCGCTGACTTCTAGAACCTTGACACTATGAAAAAATATTGTGGATTTGAATGAGGGAACAGAGAACGAAATTGCAATGTTGTGAAAGGCTTGACTTGACAATCTCAAAAATTGACCACGCTTTTGCTCGCGAAGCGCTCGTGGTTATTTACATTGATCGATTGGAACCAAGTTTGGTGGCACCGTACTGTATTTAGTAGCAAGAATGTATGGAATTTAAACACAAGTACCTTTCCAATTCATCAATCACATATGCATAGGT
Organism: Ochlerotatus camptorhynchus; assembly: GCF_037179485.1. NCBI lineage: Eukaryota > Metazoa > Arthropoda > Insecta > Diptera > Culicidae > Ochlerotatus > Ochlerotatus camptorhynchus. The sequence continues at coordinate 1,913,571 of NW_027040978.1, read as the reverse complement.
ATTAACAATTAGGTGAACCAAAATAGCAGAACCGATTAAATTCCATTTTCGTTCATAGCTTAAATTGCAATACATCACTGGTCATGCTCAACCGCTAACCACAAAAATTTGGAAACTGATCCCCCCCAAACAACAATATTCAAACGAACAGGCATCCATATGATGATCCGTTCGGCCCCTTTCCAACTGACAAACGTACGTAATCATATTTGACCGCAATTTTCGATAATTATGCTAAAGCGGGGTAATTCAATTGCAACAATCATTTGAAACGCGTTATTTCCGCAATGCGTTTGTTTTTGCCCCGTTCGGACGAGTGCCACACGCTAAAGTTAAATCATTCATTTGGTGGGAATGAAGGATTTTCATTTTCCAAACTGGGCGTTTACCTGAAATCAGATTAACAGGTTAATAAATGGGACCGATTCAAATGGTAGAATTTGACGAGAAAAGTCAAGTTGGTATTTTGCGTGTAGCTCCAGGGGAGTAGGATTTGTGGCTGGATTCCCTGGTCGAAATCGCATTCAATTAAAGTTAATTGGTCAATTTTTGACCGATGACTTTCAATTGATATTCGAATCACCTGGAATTTTTGTGCTGATTAAATTACTCAAATGCATACCAATTCCATTGATTCTTTGATAGTTAAACAGTACTACCATAGAGGTAACTCTAAGACCACTGGGTCCCGAAGAAAATCATTATTATTTTTGGCTCACTCAGTACCAGAACAACGGTCCCAAGCAGTCCCAAGCTATTTCACTCACCCCTGCATGTTCTGCATGAATCCACACACCCCTGATGTTATCTGTCAAACTTTCATAGCGAATCAAAACAAACATAGTGTAGTAATAGAATTTCAACTAGAATAGGGTACGTTAATCGTTTGCTTGGGACCAATAGGCTACTAAAGTGGTGAGCCAATTTAAAATCGTTAGTTTCGTATTAATTGTTGGTACTACCACTAGAGGTAACTCTAAGACCAGAAGGTCCCGAAGAAACGTGCTCAACTTTTTGGCTCAGCTCAGGTACTCTCTACGGTCCCAAGCTAATCGATGCACCCCTCGAAAGATAGGAAACTTTACGAACCCCTCATTTTATCTGTCAAACTTTCATAGTGAATCAAAACAAACATAGTGTAGTACTAGAATTTTGACTAGAATGGGGTACGTTAATCGATTTGCTTGGGACTAATAAGCTAGTCAATTAGTGAGCCAATTTAAAATCGTTAATTTCCACCGGTTGGTACTACACTAGACGATCGCTACTTGAAAGGGACTTTTTGCTTTATAAAAAAAATGCCCTTCTTTAACAACTGTAAACATGCAGTCAATTTAATTGTTATGAGAAAGTTTTAAACATACTGAGTAGTAAGCACCTATCATCGGTAAGAGACGTGTGTGTGTGTGTGTGTGTGTGTTTTTTTTTTCTCACTGCCTCGAACCTTGGACTGTCGAAGACCACATGCTCTGGCGTTTCATCGACGTTGGCACACTCCGGACAGAGGGGTGACGCTGCGTGTCCGAACCGATGCAGGTATTTCTTGAAGCAGCCGTGGCCAGACAGGAACTGCGTTAGGTGGAAGTTGACTTCTCCGTGTTTTCTGTTCACCCAGGTCGAAAGAATCGGTATTAATCTATGTGTCCATCTACCGTTCTTCGTCGTGTTCCACTCCTGTTGCCACTTAACCAATGACTCCACTCTCACAACTTTCCGTACTCTTCCGACTTCTCTCCGCCTGTAGCACTCGCTGTCCTCCGCCAGGGTGATGCCGATAGGGATCATACCGGCGAAAACGCAGACTGCTGCCGATGAGATGGTTCTGTACGCACTCACGACTCGCATGGCCATGAGCCGGAACGTACTGCTCAGTTTTCTTTGGTTCTGCTTCGTTTCAAGCGCTGGAACCCAGGCTGGACCTCCATACCTCAGTATCGAAGACGACACACTGGCCAGAAGACGCCTCTTGCTGCTGCTGATTCTAGCTATCGCGTTGATGGCCTTCAAAGCCTTCTCACAGGCATATTCGACGTGGCTGTTGAAGTTCAGCTATCATCTCTCCCAGGTATTTTAACACATGCTTCGAGGCTATGGCGTGTTTCCCGACGGAGATTTCTACCCGCTGTACCGCTTTGGGCCCATGCATTAATTATGTCACGCTAAATCGAGTAAAAAATTACCCCCTCCCCCCCTATCGTGACGTTTTTCCTATACCTAATGCATTGCGTGTCACAAAATCTTAGACCCCCCCCCCTTTAAACGTGACATAATATATTCATCAACCTGCAGTTACTGACCAATAACACTTCCGTTTTGTGGTAGGCTATCTGCAGCTTCGCTCTTGCATCCTGTTACCAATCATGTCGATCACTTCAGTTGACAACACTTCCACTTCTTCCAGCGTCTCGCCTGTTACCGTCAAGACGACGTCGTCCGCAAAGCCAACGATCTCAACTAGTTTGGGCAGCTGCAGAGTTAGCACGCCATTGTACATGCCGTTTCAGAGCGTTGGACCAAGGATGGTGCCTTTTGGAACTCCCGCTGTGATCCTAATCGATCTCTGTCTGTCTCGTAGACCAGAACCCGGTTTTGGAAATAATTCCTCAGGATCCTGCACAGGTAGTCAGGGACCCTCATTCTATGAAGCGCTTCGGCAATGACCTCCCAGCTGGCGCTGTTGGACGCATTCTTGACGTCAATCGTTATCACGGCTCAATATCGATTTCCTCTCCGCTTCTGTTTGGACGCCTTCTCAGCTCTGTCGGCCACTGTCCGAATTGCATCCACCGTCGATCTACCTCTCCGACAATCCGTGCTCACTCTCCGTTGATTTAGTCAGCCTGTTTGGATGATCCTCTCCAAGAGTTTTCCGAGTGTATCCAGCAGGCATATAGACCTGTACGATGCTGGATCCCCCAACGGTTTTCATGGTTTCGGCAGCAACACTAGAGTTACGTTGGAACATCTACTCGAGTCAGCAGGTCGTTAACCCAGCAGCGGACTTTGCCAGAGTGAGGCACCACCTGAGTCAACGGATCGTCAACCTGGCAACGGACTTTGATACTGCCAGCCTCATCGATTTCATCGAGGAGCACGGTCAGCAGATTTAGCTTATAAGTAGGACTAAGCATGACAGGAACGTTGTCAGTTAGTATAGTGAGTTAGGATCATTACGTGCGAAAGGCATAATTCTGTGTGAAGGTGAAGAATCAGTGAAAATAAATGTTAGTTAGTTGAATTGTCCTTTTTTAAAAAGGTTATCACGGCCACACTCGTGATTCAAGCTTCTGTATCTTCCACCTGTCAGGCAAGTGACCCTTGTCCAGGCATTTCTGTAGCACCATCCTGAACATGTCTGGGGATTACTGGATCGCCGCTACGTTGGGGATTCCATACGGACCGAAAGCTTTCTTCTCTTTCAATCCTTTCGCCACTGCTACAAGTTCCTCTTTGGTGACTTTGGTGACGACGATATCTCCCTCTCCTTCTCCGTACGGTGTAGGTGGCCAGGTCGTTGGATCGTGCTTCGGGAAAAGTCCTTCCACGATGACTTTCAGCTTCTCTGGGAACAACTCAGTGGGCAACGTCGGACCTCTGATCTTCGCCATCACGACTCGGTATGCGTCGCCCCAAGGGTGGGAATCAGCGTCTCGACACAGCTCCTTAAAACAGTTTGACTTGCTCTGCTTTATCTCTCGTTTAAGTGCAGCCCTGGCCGCTCGAAACACTCCTCTTTGTTCCTTTCTGTCTGCTTCCGTTCTTGCTCTCTGAACACGTCTTCTGGCTCTGAGATAACTAGCACGGAGAGTGCTAAGTGCCTCGTTCCACCAGTAAACTGGACGCCGTCTGTTATTTGGCTCCAGTTTCCTCGGCATGGTCGTGTGACATGCTCTCACTAAGGTTTCTGTCAACTCGTCCGCGTTTAGATCTGTGGGACTCCTGTACACACGAAGTGCCTCATCGAAAAGATCCTTGTCGAAAGCCTTCGTCTACCACTTCCGGTCACAAGTTGTCGTCTTCCGTACTGCCATAGTATTCTGTTGGCCGATGCCATATCGTATCGCCTGATGGTCGCTTTGGGTATATCCTTCGCACACTCTCCAATTCATGTTTGCCACCAGCGACGGACTGCAGAAAGTAACGTCGATAATGGATTCCCGGCCATCTCTGCGAAAAGTGCTGCTGGTGCCTTTATTGGCCAGCATAACCTCCAGTTTTGCCAGAGCTTTCAGCAGACTGTGCCTTCTTGCATTGGAACATCTGCTTCCCCACTCCACTGCCCAAACATTGAAGTCTCCTCCGATGACTACCGGTCGTCGTCCGATCAGCTCTTCGGTAAGTCCATACAGCATCTCATGGAACTTCTCCATTGTCCATCTGGGGGGTACGTAACAACTACACATGAAGATTCCGTTGATTTTAGCGATCACGAAACCTTCGTATGAGCTCGCAACCACTTCTTGAATGGGGTATCTGTCCATAACTTATATAGCAGCAATCCCAGCTCTATCCACCACCCAGTTACCGTTATCGGAAGGGACTCGATACGGTTCTGCAATGATTGCAACGTCGCACTTTGTTTCTGTTGCCGACTACCACAACAGTTGCTGAGCAATGTCGCAATGATTGAGGTTTATTTGGGTTACCTACATTACTGTTGGCCTGCCATCGCCATTGTATACGCTAGGCATTTGAAGCCTCCCGTCGTATGATCGTTACCGTCCTCTTTTTTTGTAGAGCATACACCTCGGCTGCTTCGTGCAGCCTCTTGCAATATGGCCTTTCTCTCCGCATTTCCTGCACAGATCAGATCTGTCAGGGCCATTGCAGTTCCTCGCCTGGTGACCGAATCCCATGCACTTGAAGCATCGCTCCAGTTGCTTGGTAACCCGAGAAGTGGCTTTCAGCGAGCTCACTGACCAGCCAACCTTGACTTTGCCCGTCTCCAACAGGTTATTCGCTGCAGCTGTCGAAAGCCGTTTGCATGCCGCCGTACGGCTTCCTCATCCGGATTGACATCGGGACATCTCCCAGATCGCAGTGCACTCTCAACGCACTTCTTAGCTCCTCTTCTGTGGTGATCTCGTCTCCTGTATTTCAGCTGCTGCTTTCTCCTTGGCCTCGATCAGCGCCCTTTCGGCAGTCACGGATCTCGTCCTCAGCGCATCCTGTTCACGTTCGGCAGCAATCATGGCAGATTTGATGCCCGTCACCATTTCCTTTATTGCCTTGTGGACGTTGCTCTTATCCTTGACGAACCCAGACAACCAGAATGCACGTATAGTCAAAGTTGTTTTAGTGATATACAAACATATATACAAACAAACAATTCGTATAGAATGCAAATAAATGGCTTATACGTACAAAAGTGGAGGCCATATACGTGCATATTTTAATTTAATTTCAAACGAGTTGATTTAACATCGTATACGATTTAATCTGTAATAACAAATTCATTTTGAAAAGTCTTACGATGTAATCCGATTTAATTTGTGATACAGTACGACGGAAAAATGAGTCATCGCATATTGGCAGGAAATTTGCATTCTATACGATTTAACTTAAACATAATGCGAGGTATGCCATTCTTATATGTGATTTTGACTTAAACTGTAGCAATTTACTATACTGTCTATACATTGTTATACGACTTCTGGTTGTCTGGGAAGTCATTCCTCCTGACCTCCATCAATTTGGTCTTCCCAAGCTGCAATTCTTCTTGGGGTGTGCTACTGCTGGATTTCGATGTGAGCATCTGGCTGTCCTTGCTGCTCACCTTGGGGCTTACTGCTGCTGCTGGAACTCGCTGCGGCCTCCAGGTTCAACAGTGGTGATCTTTGGAATATCCCGCTTCTTGCGAACACGTTCGCTCCTCCGTTTTCACTTTCTGGCGTCTTGCCGTCGTCCTTCATTTTTTTTTTGGGTTTTCTCATTTTCTCCTTTTTCTGTTTTTCTCTCCGTTTTTTTTTCCATTCTGTTCTCAAGGATTTGAGTCGCGTAACCTCCGAAACATCGTTTTCTACGTACTGAATGACCTTGTCAAGTGATTGCAGCACATTAGCGAAATCCTGCTTTGTTGTCGGTTCCTCATCGACTGTCATTAGCCCTGATCCGGATACGATGCCTGAAGCACTCTCGTCGGTGTCGTTTAGTCACTCTTCTTGCATGCCGACTGATTCATCGAAACCACGGAGAACGCCAGTTACAATCTCAACGTCGGTGTATACCTGAATCGTTCCACACAGCACATTTCCCTCAGAGTCTATAACTTGGTCATTCAAGCATCGTTTCACATCACTTTCACTGGTATGCGTTGCTAAAGATGAGAGCATTTATTTACATATTTAACATAACAATAAGTTCAACTTATTACATACCTGTTTTGAATACGATGTATGTAGTATTACGCAGAGTATCACGCTTCCAATGAAGAAAAATAAAGTTTTGTTTTGATGACCGAAAAGTTATTCCTATTTCCAATTAAACACATATAATCTCATAGTGATAGCAATGTTTAACATATTTAGCCAGGTTTTAATCATACAAATGCAAATCGCTAGCTTTCATGCTAAGAAATACTGGTTTTTGAGTCAAAAGTTATTATACGTCGTTTGGTGGCCCCTATTGTCACTTAAGTCAAAGTGTATTTACCAGGATATTCGGTAGAATTATTATCAATTACGTCCCCTTACGTGCAGCCCATTCATCATTTAAGGACCACCGAAATCATCTTAGCAACAAATAGTTCGATTTATTCACTTTAATAATGAGAAAGCGAAACGACGAAAGAACACTTTTCACGGGTTTCTCAGTGCTGTTACTTAAGGCAAACGGCATCTCCATAGAAATCGGATGACTTAAGTAACATCGAAAACTATTTTGATCGGAAGGTGATTACGTCAAAAAGCAATTCGACTGGTAAATAAATTTAAAAATGGGATGTGATCCTATATTCGAACAGTATATAGTGCAATAGCAGGAGCATCGATTGACACTGATAGCTCGACTTTGTTTACCTTTATTACATTCGACGTAATGAAAATTTGCTCTTGAACTGGCCTATTGTGAAAAGGCTATTTTGCTTAAATGAAACCGCTAACAAATTGAAAACGTTTTAATTCGACTTTAATGACGATAATTTGCAGACTGAATCGTTTATATCTGAGCGAGCTTCTACTCCACACACTTAGAAATAACTAATTTTACACGTGATGGAATCCATCTTAGACATAAAGGACCAGACGTATACAAATATTTCATGTAAAATTAAGTGCTCCGAGACTGAAAAGTTCATTACTCGGCAAAAAGTACGTTTGATTGAGTTGAATTTCGCGTATGTTATGACTCAATTCTATGTCAAAATTGACGCTCGTATATGTCAGTCTCAGAACACCTAAATTTACATGACTTTTTCTAATGTCGTTTTCGTTTTTGCGGTGTAGCACTGGTGTAGTGTAAGCAGGAATAAGCACGAGTCTTTGACAACTCAACATCACCCCTCACCATCCCTCTCCAAAGGGGGAGTTTGGTAAAGAGAGATGAAAAAACCGATTTGTACCTTCCTTAAAAGTTGTCCTAGCTCGCTTTTCTAATATCTATATACAATCTTCACACTGCCGTACTCTAACGGAACTATCAACTCTATGCTTTCATCTACTCCATCTATCGTATAAAAATTACCACTACAGTCTGTTATTTGAAATTAGCATCTTCAACTATGTAAATCGTTGACTTCTCGTAGAAGTAATACTAAAAACCCAAGAGAGAGGCGTCAGCTAGCTCTGAAGCCGATCGCGTAAACGTCAATGCGAACCAGTCATGATCTGTCACTGCGAACCGAAATTTTGATTGAATAAAGTGGGGGAAGTATTGTTAATCGGAAAAAAATAAGCGCATTGTTTTTTTTTTTCAAGATAGTTTTTTTGAAATGGCAGTTAATGACGGTGCAGAATACAAATGTTTTTGGACGTTCGGCGTTTCTGTTACTTATTGTGAAGCAGGGAGAGTGTGTTATTAGTAGTTTTCACGCAAAGGATTTATTTTCCATTGAACGAGATTGAAGTGAACAATCGTTACGTAATTAAAAATTGATTATCGTCTATCCACTAGAAGTATGAAAATCGGAGCAAGCAACAATCATTTTGATGCCGAAAAAGCTAGAAGTCGTACCTAATGCACAATGTTGCTCAAGTATTCGTACGCTGCTACTCCGAGCTCCTAAAAAATAACCATTTTTTGCACAATACATTGACTATTTGGCGACTACTGTTATCTCTTGATTCTTATTTGAAGTTTTTGTTTCAATTTAGCATACTTCGACTATCATATTTTCGCTTACGCGATTTCTTCGTACGATTTGACTTTGCTTTGAATCTCAAAAACCTTTTGATAATTTTGGTTTTTAAATTGTGGCAACCAGGAATTTCCAAAGGTAATGATTTTAAAGACTTTTCAAGAGAAGAAAATTGATGCTTGGTTAACTGGAGGTGATTTTCAAAATGCTGGTTGATGCTTTCTTCCATACAAATAAAAAAAAAATAAAATATGGATCGTGTAACAAAAACGAATGGCTTCTGACGAGCTCTGCCCAGTAGAAATGAATATTTTCCATATTTTTTATCATATGGAACAGGCAAAACACATTGGTTGACGCAAGTTTCACAAACATTACTGTTCCTGCTAATACTACCCATGATATATCCAGCAACATGATACATAGCATTAGCTTCAGAATTGTTTTTAGAACTTAAATACCGCTCAGCTACGGTAGATGTATCAGTATTTGAAAGATCCACAATACTAATATTGTCAACTTCCAAAAAATCATCATTAATATCACTATCATTTCGTTTTGGAGCATTTAGGTAATCTATGAATCCAGAAAGGTATTCTTGATCATCGGTTTTTGACTTTGTCGACGCATTCTCCGTGGCGATAATGATTTCTTGATCCGCGTTTTCAATGTCATCAAATTGAAAATTCGGCGGGATTGCTTTGAAAAAAGCGTATGTGTGATCCAGAAGCGACGGGCAGGAATAGAGTGGTAAGGATGTCGATAGGATCGCTGGCTACCCGTTGTCTTCGTCGTTTGTCTCGTCATCGTCATTGATCAAATAAGCACACAATGTAGGGATTGCAGTTTTGCTCAATCTGGTGCTTTTGCCAGCCTTAGCATAACAGAGCGCATCAAAATGCATCTGCAAAACTGTAAATCATTTCTAATTTTTCACGTTTCATGATTATTTGCATATGTATTCTTTACGTACGTTGCATACTCTCATTGCATCTGTGACAATAAAATCAGCTCCTACATTACAAAACTCAACCCACCGTGCTAGAAGCAATGGATCGTTTGGAAACCGGTGAAACAACACATCCGGGTGGGTTTTCTTGTTCCGGCCGCAACGCTTCACTTGACAACGCATTTTACCTGCTGGGTATCACTTTTAACCTCCTCCTAATCACCAGAATTCACAAAATCAAACCCGTTTAATACGAACCCGATAGCTCTAAGCAATATGCAGGGCTGTTACAAGATTTTCTAAATTTGATCCTCGAAATCCGCGATTTCTCAAAAGAAATCCGCGACTTCAAATACTAATCCGCGACAAATAAAAAACAAAGCATTTGTATACTACTACATAGCATTTCAAGCTTATTGCTTATAGCATATTAGATATTTGCCTGCTCTCAACTTAGTGTTCTTTGAAGTACTTTCACATTTTAATTGAGAGCTTTCTATGGCTGTAGCTAGCACTTTTCGTTGTCAAATCATAACCGAATCGTATATATGAGACTTTGTGGATCATGCACGACTTATTACTTTGTATACCGGAAATTATAGGTATTCGAAATCGTCCAGGACATCAGTTGATTTGTTCTACTAGATCAACCAAGACTGCAATAATGTCTGTAGTATCGAAAAATGTCTAATCAGATTCAAAGTGTCTATGTGGATCATGCATGATCTATTTCCGAGTAATCAAGGTTCTTCAAATCGTTCTGGAGTTCAGATAATTTGATCTACTAGATCAACCGAGATTGGGACAATGTCTTAAGTATCGAAATATTTCCAGACAGATGCACAGTGTCTATGAGGATGATGTATGAACTATTGTCATGTATACCAGATGTTTTAAGGTCTCCAAATCGTTCTGGAGTTCAGATGATTTATTCTACTAGATCAACCATGACTGGGATAATGTTTGTAGTATCGAAATATGTCCCAACAGATTCATAGTGTCTATATGGATAATGTTTCCACGTATACCAGATGATCTAGGTTCTCCAAATCGTCCTGCAATTCAGATGATTTGTTTTACTAGATCAACAAAGACTAGGATAATATCTGTAGTATCGAAATATTGGAAATCCTAGAACATTTGGCATACACGGAAATAGGTTGGCATGATCCACATAGATACTGCCCAAACAGCATATTTCGATACTACAGATATTGAATTAGTCTTGGGTGATCTGGTAGAAAAATAATATGATCTCCAGAATGATTTCAGAACCTATAACATCTTGTATACGTAGCAATAAGTCGGGTACAATCCACACAGACACTTTGAATCTGTTTGGACATATTTCGATACTACATACATTATTGGAGTCTTGGTTGATATAGTTGAACAAATCAACTGACCTCCAGGACGATTGGGAGAACCTAGAATATCCGGTATAAATGGTCGTTTATGATTTGACAACGAAAAATGCTATGTTTATATTGGATAAAAAAAAAGGAAAATGTCTCACATCGGACAGACCTCTGGGAATTTCCGTGTAAATCCGGTGTGACTTCTGGAATTGAGATCATTGCTCAATTATTTGCAGGGTGTTTGGTTTGAACCGGTAAAAAATTGAGAGCCAAATGAACAACAAAATTGATGCTGGGGTGTTTTTTGCTGGAAACAATAGCGCACAAGAATCGACGGATAGTGAATCGGATGAATTTCTAACCGTCACCAACAAACGAAGGCTGTCAACGAAACAAAAACACAACAATGCGAAACGATATGTTACGAACCAGGGTTGCCAGAATGATAAATCAGCAGGAAATGAAAATTCGATGAAAGAAAAAGAAGACGTACTGTCAGTTCCGGACTCACCAGTCAAGACGAGGAGCAAAAATAAGCAGCTGGGAAGAAAGTGAAAAAAAATGAATTTGAATTAACTGTATTTTCATATATTATTTTTCAGAGACGAACCAGCCTACGGCTGAAAGTCTCTTTAATAAAGAAATCAAATCAACAAAATTGATGACAGCAAAATAATCCGGGACGGAAAGGTTACAATGAATTCCACAATTTTTTGACAGCATATCAGTCCCTTCGTGATTTTTGCGGCATCATTTAATGTTTCCGCGATTTTCAAGTTCAAATCCGCGACAAATCCGCGAAAATCGCGAAAACCGCGAAATTCGCGAAATCCGCGCCTGTTGTAACAGCCCTGAATATGCAGTAAGATACTTGCTCACAACATACAGTTCACGACAAGTTGGAACACTCCGACGGCAAAACTATATAAACAAACCGAGTGACAAACGCGCATCCTCGCTTGAATGATTCTTTCCATCAACAATTTTGTCAACAAAAAGGAAGAAGAAGACGACAACCAAAACAAAGCATCTGTCATTTGAGCTGGCTCCTCTCTCTTGTTTTAAAACATATAGTCAAAGATCATTTGTTTGTAAACAAAGGTGCACCCTAAAGTGGACCCTACACGACTGTTTGTATTGACAATAATCGTATTGTCAATACATTTTATATTGACGTCAATACATCGGTATTGACAATATTTCTGTATTCACATCATCAATATTATCACAGACAAACAGACGTAACTCTTAAAAAAATTTGTTCTTGAAAACATAGTATCTCAAAACATATAACCTCAGTAACGACATCTCTCTGGCTTCTCGCGGAAAACAAGCTTGCTCGCTAACTCGTAAACAATATTGCATAAAAGTTCTATAGAATATATAGAAACGTCAAAGTGATCCAATGCCAGCGCTGTGGCGAGTAGTTCGCGGAACTGATAATATTCAAATCAACCGTTAAATGCATGAACGAAGATACACAATGAAGAGTTACGTCTGTTTGTCTGTGATTTTATTGTCAATACTTGTAAGTATTGACAATATTTCCTACCGTGTGGGGTTAGCTTAAGATATTTCGGTGTACGGCAGTGTAGTCAGCGTTGCCAGATATACCGATTTATCGGTATTTATACCGATTTCCGAATTAGATACCGATATACAGATAAGGTTCCTCAGAATACCGATTTTTGAGATTTTGTACCGATTTATACCGATTTTTTTAAATAATCTAAATTATTATTGCCTGTCCGCACTCGAATTTCGGAGAACATTTTTGTGAGAGACTTGTATCTTTTTGAATAGGGGAAATGGTTCTAAGATTGGGCCCATCACTAAAAATCGGCTATTTATCAATTTTATCTACATGAACGCGTCATTGAGACGGTACTAATGGATATTTTTGCTCGCTATTGAAAATTTAGTCGATTGCTGAACTTATGTATGGGCCCAAATTAGGGGCATTTAGGCCGACATTACATCCATTTCCCCTAATTCCTCTAACTCTTTCGAATAATGTATGCATTTCCTCACCGTTTTTGGCTGCTTATCAATCGAGAAATAGCCGATGGCTCTTTCCGGTAATTCCTAGGGAATTGAGAAATATTTTTTAAACATTATTTAACTTCCTGAAGTTTTTATTCATTTTTAAATTTCCTGAAGTTTCATCGAACTTTACCTGGAAGCTACTTCAGCCTTCGCTCGAATGATTTTGTCATCTTCTCCCGCCAGTTTTCTCAACTTTCCCGGAACTTTAAGGATGCTATCAGATTTTTATTGCAGATCCACACTAGCTGCAGAAACATTTAAGAAGTTCTGAAACTTCAGAAAAGTCCAGACTTTCGTGTAAATTTCGATAAATTAAAGACAGTTAATGAAACTTCTGTTAAGAAGTTAAACTTCTGTTAAAATTAAAAAACCCGGAAATTTCAGAAAAGTCCAGCGAACTCTAGTGAATTTTAGGAAACATGATATATGGACTTTAAACCAAAGATCTTCAGGGAAATTTAATGGTTTTCAGGAACTTTAGTGAAGCTCAGAGAACATCAGGACAGATCAATTAATTTCAATGAAATTGCTGAAATTGTAAAGGAGTTCCGAGAAACTCAGGCAATTTCCGAAAACTTCAGCAATGTCTTGAGGGGCGTAAGGGAAGTAACATGAACATTAGAACATTGTGAGAACATTTTATGGGAAGTTCTATGCTTTTGAATGGCAGTGTCGATAACTTTTAAAAATTAAGAAAAATCGGGAAGATCAGAGAACTTCAATGCTGATGTTACAATAAATTCAAGAAAATTGTGAGAGCACTTAAGAGATTTCGTAATCTTCAAGGAAGTTCAGAGACCTCTTAAGGTGATTAGAGATATTTCGGTAGTCTTATTATAATCAGGGAAGTTCCGAGTACTTCGAGGATGACGAGCGAGCTCCAAAACAGCCTCTAATTTCAGGAAAATTACTAGAACTTTCAAGGAATTTCAAGGAATTATGGAATATTCCTAAGTGCATTTTAGGAATGTTCCGAAAAGTTCAGGGAAATTGCGGAGTCTTCAGGGATGTTGAATGTCAGGGAAATTTTCTGGATCATTATAAATCCCCCAGGAATCTCTTTTTTCCGGAATTATGTCCTTGTTTCTTTCGACTGTTCCGTAAGCACTCTGGCTTCCGATTTTCTTCAGATGTTTCTTCCAATCTACCTTAGGAAGTTTCTTTCGTCTTCTCCAGGAAGTTCAATTAATTCTCCCAGAAATTTCTTTCGTCTTCTTCTGGAAGTTTGACCATAAGCCAAAGGTTTAACATCTATTGGAAGATTTTCCCGAGCTTCTTCTGAATTTCCCTGGAAATGGCTACTTCTGGAAATTTACTTCCGGTTTCCTAAACTTTTCTGGCTTCTTTTGGATGCGACATCCGATTTTTTCCCGATAGTTTATTTAAATTTTCCTCACAAATTTCTTAATTCGTGTCTTGGAAGTTTCGCGGATGTTTATCCAGCTTTTCTAGAACTTCATCCAAGAGAGCTTTTTTCGTCTTTCCTGGATGTATTTTTCAGCTCCATTCAGAAGCTAATTCAAACATTCCCCGTAGTTTTCTTCCGACTACGATGTAATCTGCCCGACATTTCGGCCATGGGTTGTGGCTTTTTTCAAGGGAAAATATTGTTTGTCGTTATTGTCAGTAGTTTAGTCGATGTTGTGGCTGATTTTCCATAGTTGGATTTCATTTAATGATATTTTATTGAAAAAAACACTACTTGGTCACAATTTTGATTACCACTTGAGGACAACGATAATTTTTAAAATTAAATTAAAAAATATAATGAGTGTTTTAAGACTGAGAAAGCCGTCAAACAAAGCAATTCCCCGCAAATCCCAGTCGTCATAATCGTTAAAATTTTCGCTTTCAAAAACGACAAAAATATAAAATTAAATAAATAGTAAATACCGATAAATACCGATTTTTTAATACCTTTGATACCGATAAGCTTTAAAACAATCTGGCAACGCTGAGTGTAGCACCGGTTTAGCTACACCGCAAAAACGAAAACGACATAAGTGTGCAGCGTTGGATCAAAAAGTTGCGTGGCATCCTCGATAAGGGCGATTATCATCCATTGGAAGCAGTTAATCAGGAAGTTTATCAACTTGGAACAGGTGGAAGTTCCATCGTTCCCAAACGTTTTTCTTCTCCCGGATGATGCGAGGAAGTTGATGTGCGCTTGCTTGGATTTTTTGGAACAGTTGACCCTTTCACCAAATGAAACCGCTGCTATGGTTCGGAAGGCAGTTAATTTCTAGCTGACTGACAGCTTCTGAAGTTTCCTGTCTGCAGTTTCCGTAGTCCCAGTTTGGCACTGATGCATGTTATTTGGATAATCATCGAAACGCAAACACCATTGACAATATTTTGGGTATTTCCAATCAATTTTAAGCGTCTAATTTGATGGTTTCCAGTGCTTCGTGAAGCGCATTCACTTCACCCTGCTCAGTCGGCTACTCTGTTGTTGTCGCGTTGTCGGGTTGGGTCTCTCAGGAAGTTCTGGAATTGCATTCCTTTTTCCTTCCGTCGACAGCATCGCTGGAACCATTCCTCCTACTATCGCTAGTATTATTACTCGACTATCCTTAGGTTTTTGCTTGTGATTCTGCGAGCCCCACCCGATTATTTTTTTTTCTCTGTCTCTAGGCGGATCCATCTTTTAAGATTAGTTTGTAAACAGTAGGGAGTTTTGTGATACACTTTATTGACACCAAAAAGCAGCGATACATGCTTTTTTGTTCCTGTTTGAAACCGAACGGTTTTATAATTGCTTTTAAATGATAAAACACAGCGGCGCCGGTGGTGTAGTGGTAAGCGTGATTACCTCTCACCCCAGCAGGCCTGGGTTCAATCCCAGTCGGCGCCGCCGGGATGTTCTGAGGCATAACATCTCTGATCACGCCTTCCTTCGGAAGGGAAGTAAAGCCGTTGGTCCCCGGTTCATGAGTTGATGGGTCGATAGGTAGGGTCCAGGTGTGGGAGCTGCCTCCCTGGCGTCGGTAGCATTGGTGCTCAGCACGGAAAACAAGATCGACGAAAAACAAATCAAAAGAAAAAAAAAAAAAAAAAAAAAAATGATAAAACACCTCTATGGTATTTTGTCGTGACATCAATAAAAAAAATGCCGAGCAGGTTTATGGTTGACTAACTGAACAGTTTTATACCAGAATAGAGCGCTGCATTAAATTCATTTTTAAAACCGTAAACCCGTTCTGACTTTATATTCAGACTTTAAAATGTTTTTGAAACAGCAAAATGCTGAACTACTAACCAAGAATGTGTTGCACTATTAAATGCTGTATTTAAACTAAAAAGATTATTTATTACCGTTATAACCACAATAAATTAGTGTGATAGCCAAAAGGCTGCAAAATTGCTACTTGGGCGCCATCTGCATAAAAACTTTAAAAAATACTCCGAATAATCGAGACTAAAATTCCGGATGATCGAACCCCGGATAATCGAGTGCGACCTGTACATCTAACATGATGAAGTTTTTCCAATACAGTATGAATATAACATTTGAGCTGCCGGCCTCACCTCCGACCACCGGGGCCGTACTGATGAATATCATCAATTACTTTTACTTTGATTTACGGTTTAGCAACTTTGCAGTCAATTTAATTGTTATGAGAAAGTTTTGAACATACTGAGTGGTAAGCACATATCATCGGTAAGAGACGTGCGTGTGAGAAAATTTGCAAAAAAATCCAAGGGCACTGGTGGGATTCAAACCCACAATTCCCATAAAACATAGGCCGCGGCCAGAGAAGATGCGACACGCGACGCAACGCGTAAGATATAATAATAAATAATAAGATTTATTGAATTGGTCGCGTCGCATCGCGTGTCGCGTCTACTCTGGCCACGGCCATAGTGGCCAGCTGGCTGATCAACTTTTGACAGTGGCCAACATTCGCCTACGATAAGCTGGTATTTTGAAAATGTGGACCTCCCAAATCCTGACCACTAGTAGTCAAAGAATACATTAAACGCATGGTCTGCTTCGACCAGTCTCACTGGAAATAATTTGTTTTACCAGTTTAAGATAAAGCCCTCTAGCAAAAGTTTGGACGTTCGCCCAAAAGCTGTTCCGATCAAACTATCAAAATGTTCTACTTCGCTCGATTGGAACAACAGTTTTCAGTTGTCAGCTTTCAGTCGTCCATACTGTTACTGAAGGGCCTTAGTTTCCGAATGTATTCGCAAGATTAAATACCCCTGCTGCCAAACGACCCTCCTGAACCAGGGGACTGACTTCCGCTTTGGAATTCCACTCACGCCGAACTCCCTACCAAACAGTCACCATCGTCGTCGGAAAATTCTTTCCCAAGAAAGCAAACTCCTAGTTCTGTTTGCGGATGAAATTAGCTTTGATTTCCGCGAGGGCGCGCATTGCTTGAATTCAATTTCCCTATTTTGCGATCGCGATGTAAAGTAATTGCATGCTTTCTCAGCGAGAAATTACATATTTGGCATGTATAATTCGAACATTCTGCTACTTTTCCTGTCGCGGCGGCTCGATGAACAGATTTTTCAACGACAACGACGACGACGACGACTTAGCTCAGGTTCGTACGTGAGCAATTTGCGAAATTTCGACGTATTTTATTGAAATTCCAAACCTGCCGGCAGGTTAGGCACGGGAGAAAATCGAAATTCACTGGCCGAGGCGGAGCCGATTTGGATCCGTCATCGCAGAAGATGGATGTGATTTTCATACTGTGTTTTCCTGGCAATTGATGACGGAGGAGCGATTTAGGTACGGTCCCGACCGGCTTGATTTCATGATGTTTTCCCATTTCTTTAGTTACCTCACGAATTCACTGGGACCTGGTAATGTAAACAATTTTAGCTATGCGTGAAAGAACAGGCAATGTGTTTTGCTTGGGAAAATACTTGAGCTTTACCCGCGATAACCGTGAGGTGAATCTGGAAGGTAATTCGAGGTAAGAGTCGTTCAATTTTTTGTTAGAGGGGGTTTAGGTAGGTATTTTCATCAAATTTACAGTTGACTCTCCTCAATTCGGTTTTATGAAAAATGTCTGCTTCGGAAGGGTGACCAGTACGTTTTCATATTGAAAAATTTTAGTTTTCGATCTTTTCAGCTAAGCAATTAGCGAACAATGTTGGTGTGTATGGAAAATATATAATTGAAGTAACAATTCTAGAGGAGAAAACATGTATCCTAGGGAGCTACTGTTACGCATTTGACCACAAACTTTTGATTGCTGAGTACATTATCAAAGAGCCTTGGGGCAGAACCGACTGACAGCAAAGCGAGCGAACTTTCAATGAAAATTAACACTTAAACAACAATAATTTATGGTGGTCCTGAAATGGACTGTTTTGTTGTGATGGTTGAATAATGCTGAGCTATTCAACACAGATAAGGCTGGCCAGCTGTATGATGTTTGGAAGGAGGGTGACGAGCTTTGCATAGATGGCCCACAGTGACTCACGAAGAGCTACTGAATCCGATCAGTAGCTGTGCGGTTTCTTCCTCCTTCTTCGGTGAATGGACTGCTCATGAGTGTCGCGATACAATGTTCACCTGTTCACTATACAGATCTTGGTCCGTCATGTGCATTTGCCGTACGAGATGTCGAGATTCACCTCATGGAGTGCAAGAGTAACAAGATGTACACATTCTGGAAAGTCATTTCAATCGAGCAGAAGACCTGTCAAATGGATAAGATGTCGTCTCTTTATAAATTCAGGCTTTTTAGTCAGAATAAGTTCGTGTACTATAACCGTTGATAATTAAAGCTAAAGTTAAAAGTATTCTCGCGTGTGTAGTTTTCTTTCTTTCTGTGTCGAATTCTGTATTCCGCTGTATTTCCCCCAGTCCGCCCGTCAGGTTATGGGCCCAGACGGAACGGTACAGACAAGTCGTGAAAACATGTTTTCAGAAACAGACAGTGCGCGTTGCGATGTTTGTTTGCCCGCGAAAACCTCGAGGTTCGAGTGAAAAGACAATAGAAAACGGTAACCTGTGTGTTGAGGCTACGTTGTGAAAATGAGTGACGCAAAATTCTCTATTTTGAAGTTAAACGGAACGAATTGGCAGACCCGGAAAATACGTCTCGAAATGTTGCTTTCATGTGAAGATTTATGGCAAGTTATTGCTGAAAATATGCCGGCAGAAGCAGCGCGACCACTGCGTGAAAAAGTTTGGACCGTATCGCGAAGGCTACCTTAGTGTTGTTGCTGGAAGATAGCCAGTTACCGCTGGTGAGAAACCTTGAACATGCTCGAGATGCATTCAATGCTCTCAAGGCTTACCACGTGAAGACGTCACGATCCGTACGAGTGTCGCTCCTGAAGAAATTGTGTTCGACCAATCATCCAGAGCATGGTGATTTGGAACAACACCTACTGGAGATTGATAATCTGTTGGATCGTTTACGTGCCGCGGGAAAGGAGCTCAATGAGGACACTAAAGTTTGTATGCTCCTTCGAATTTGAAACCTCCATCGTACGATGGGTTGGTTACGGCATTAGACAGTCGGTCAGATGATGCCATTTCTAATTGACGTGGTGAAACCGAAAGTATCTGATGAATATCACCGCCGTCTGGAACGATGAAATCGGCTGACTACACGCAGAGAAATGATACGCGTGTTTGTCATTTCTGTAAACGACCGGGTCATATTTCCAGGAAGTTCTTGTCGTCGAACAAGGGACATGAAAGTGTTTCCCCGAGAGTGGGAAGAAGTGACAATGTTTAAGCAAAAGCTGCGCAAAGTGACGGCAGTAGTGTCGCGTTCAGTGCTTGTAGCGAAAATTCACGACAGTGGTGCTAGTGCCCACATGACAAATGGTCGGTCTTTTTTCAACTCGTTGCATGAATTCACCGGTGGTTGGATTTCGTTGGCCGACGGGAAGAAGACGCAAATCCTCGGTGAAAGCAATGGTTTGTTGTTTGGGATCGATGGACAAGAAAAAGCGAAGCAGATCGATTTCGGTTGCGTGAAGTATGTGCCGGGACTTTCAACTAGTTTGGTTTCGGTCGGGATGCTGTTTTAGGAGCATCTTGAAGTGCAGCTCAACAACAAAGGTTGCCAGGTCGTCGATTCCAGTGGATCGACAGTCGCAACAGGTGGTCGTACCGGAGATTTGTACAATCTGCGGCTTGCGGAGTGCTCGATGATTGCGTCTACGGGACATCGTCGGACGATTGCCAACATCAGTGGCATCGGCGGCTAGGCCACCGTGATTTTGCGGCCATACAGAGGATTGACAAGGAACAGCTTGCAACAGGTATGAGATTTACTTGATTGTGGCTTGAGGGTCGTATGTGAGTGTTGTTTGAAGGGGAAGCCATCTCGTTTCCCTTTCCCCGAAGCTATTGAGCGAAAGTCAATGCAAGTGCTCGATATCATTCACACAGATCTCTGTGGACCGATGTCTAACGTTACATCTAGTGGGAACAGGTATGTTATGAACCTGGTTGACGATTTCAGTGGATTTACCGTTACCTACCTGCTGAAACAAAAGTGGGAGGCGGTAGATTCTATTAAGGCGTATGTGGAGAATAATTTTGGACGGAAGCCCTGTATCATCCGTTCTGATGGCGGTGGTGAATTTAACAACAAAGAATTACGCAAGCTCTATCACGCCGAGGGAATACAGCCGCAGTTCACTACTGCATACTCTCCTCAACAGAATGGAGTGGCTGAACGTAAAATCAGGACCCTCTGTGAAGTGGCCACCTGTATGCTTATTGACGCAGGACTTGAAAAACTTCTTTTGGGGTGAGGCGGTGGGGACGCAAACCAGATTTGGGACATTTGCGTGTATTTGGGAGCGAGGCCTACGTTGATGTGCCAGATTCCAAAAGACGCCAATTGGATAGCAAAGCGAGGAAGTTGACCTTTGTTGACTACACAATGGAGCACAAGGGATATAGATTTCTGGATCGTGAGACAGACCCAATCACTATCAGCCGTGATGCAAGGTTCATCGAACTCAATAACGGATCAATCGTCGGTGGAGGTGCCGATAGTGATTTCGGATTCTAGTGAAAAGTAGCTCGAAGAAAATGATGAAGAAAAGAAAGAACAGGATGAAGAAATCAAACTGCTGCCGCTTGTGGTGAAGAAAGAAGAAGGTTCAGTGAGCATTAGTGAAGAATTCGAGGATGCGGAATAGACTTGTGCGGTTCGGTCGACAAGGTGTTTGACCAAAACACTACGATGACTTTGTTGTGGACTTTGCGGCGGGAGTTGCATCCTGTGCCGTGGAGGAACCGTACGATTACCGTGAAGCGATGCAGAAGATTGAGTGGCGGAGTGCCATGAAAGACGAGTTGGCGTCTCACGCAAAGAACGAAACCTGGGAACTCGTACCTTTACCACCAAGCAAGAAAGTGGTAGGTTCAAGACGGGTGTTTAAGATTAAACGTGACGAAGAGAACAGAATCGTTAAGTATAAAGCCAGGATCTTCGCTCAAGGGTACACCCAAACATTCGAAGATGATTTCGATGAAGTGTTCGCAGAAGCTAGTTGTACGTCATTTGGACGTCAAAACGGCGTACTTTTACGGTAGCCTGGAGGATGAAATATTTATTTATTTATTTATTTATTTGTTTAATTAATCATCTGACTGTTGTCTACATGAAATATCTTAAAAACTATACCATTCATGCGTTTCTAATACGAGTCAAAAACCGAGCAGAAGGTTCCCCAAATTCAAACAATTCTTCAACAGCCGTGAACGTACGCATCATAGTTCTGGATCAACAATAGAAAAGGGCCCATCAGCATTTGTAAACAAACCGTTCCAAAGCCCATTCCTCACAAATCGAAGGCCGCCGACACAAACCAACACCATCATCGGATAGGGGAAACTTCTACCTACACGATGATGGTATTGGTTTGTGTCGGCGGCCTTCAATTTGTGAGGAATGGGCTTTGGAACGGTTTGTTTACAAACGCTGATGGGCCCTTTTCTATTGTTGATCCAGAGTTGTTAGTGGTTCGTTGTAACCGAATGCTGTTCGATGGTATCGTGGTTGGAGTAGGGTACCACTTCGTAATGTTCTCCGCGGCACTCGGATATCTAACAGCGAAAGAAGACGCACGCAGTCAACATCCCCATTCAATAACTTGGCAACAAATGCTGCCTGCTGATTCTTCCGTCGACGTTCCAGGGTTTCCAAACTCAGCAAATTGCAGCGATCAGAGATTTTGCGGATCGCGCCACGGTAGGTTACGCAATGCCATTCTGATAAACTTTCGCTGAACACCTTCGATCCTCAAGTTCCAGGTCAACTGATGAGGAAACCAGACCGAGGAGGTGTTTTCCAGGATAGGTCAAACAAGGGAGCAATAAAGAGCTTTCAAGCAGTGTGGGTCAGAGAAGTCTTTTGATATTTTCGACACGAATCCTAACTGACGGTTAGCCTTGGTGATCACAGCAGTATGGTGGAGGTTAAACGATAATTTATTATCTAGTAGAATGCCTAGATCGCTGAACTGGTCGGTTCTTTGCAGTATAACACCGTTGATGGCATAATCGAAAATAATCGGTTGCTTGATGCGGTAAAACGACATTACCATGCATTTTGGTATGCTCACGGTAAGCCTATTCCGATTGCACCAACTAACGAATAGATCCAATAGCGATTGAAGACGAATACAATCCTCAGTACATCGCACCACGAAATACAGCTTTAGGTCATCGGCATACGCAAGCCTGCAACCATCTCCAAGTACAAGCAATACGTCGTTGAAGAATAAAAGAAGCAACAACGGACCAAGATTGCTACCCTGTGGTACGCCCGACGAGTTCGTAAAATACGAGGAAGTACTGGAATCAAGTTTAACCCGCAAAGACCTGCAAGTCAGGTACGAGTAAAACCACGATGTCAACCGATTTGATGTGCCGAGTTTGGATAGCTTAGCCAACAGAATATCAAACGCTGCTTTTAAAAAAGCGATTCTCTGCCCTGAGGAACAAAACTTTTGAAAATAATATTTCTAAATTAGACCCGAGTTCCAAACCCTTTTGGAAACTCACAAAAATTTTGAAAAAACCTCAAAAGCCAATTCCAGCGCTTAAAGAAGGTGGTAAAATTTTGATCACAAATTTGGAAAAAGCTCAGAAACTTGCTAAGCAATTCGAGAATTCCCATAATTTCAGTTTGGGTCTTACTAGTCCTATTGAGAATCAGGTTGCTCGGGATTTTCTGAATATTTTCTCTCGGGAAAATATTTTTGATGATTCCTGGGGGACTGATTTGGACGAAGTAAGGTCTATAACTAAAAAATTTCAAAATATGAAAGCTCCAGGTGATGATGGAATTTTCTATATCCTCATCAAAAAACTCCCAGAGAGTACCTTGTCTTTCTTGGTAAAATTATTTAACAGATGTTTCCATTTGGCATACTTTCCTGATAAATGGAAAAATGCAAAAGTTGTTCCAATTTTGAAGCCGGATAAAAATCCAGCTGAAGCTTCTAGCGACCGTCCAATAAGTTTGCTTTCTTCAATAAGTAAACTTTTTGAAAAGATAATTTTGAATAGAATGATGCTTCACATCAATACGAACTCAATTTTTGCAGATGAGCAGTTTGGATTTCGCCATGGGCATTCAACTACTCATCAACTCTTAAGAGTTAACAATTTAATTCGTTCAAACAAATCTGAAGGCCACTCAACTGGAGTTGCTCTTCTAGACATAGAAAAAGCATTCGACAGTGTTTGGCATGAAGGTTTGATTGCTAAATTGAAAAAGTTTAATTTTCCACTTTATATTATGAAATTAGTTCAAAATTATTTAACTGACAGAACTCTTCAAGTAAATTATCAAAATTCCAAATCTAATCGACTACCTGTTAGGGCAGGAGTTCCTCAGGGTAGCATTCTTGGGCCTATATTGTATAACATTTTCACTTCGGACCTCCCTGATTTGCCTCAGGGTTGCCACAAATCTTTGTTCGCTGATGACACAGGCATTTCCGCTAAAGGAAGAAGTCTTCGTGTTATTTGCAGCAGACTTCAGAAAAGTTTAGATATTTTCTCTTCTTATTTACAAAAATAGAAGATTTCTCCCAACGCTTCCAAAACTCAACTTATAATATTTCCACATAAGCCCAGGGCTTCCTTTTTGAAACCTAGTAGTAGTCACATAGTCACTATGAACGGAGTTCCAATTTCCTGGTCAAACCAAGTGAAATATCTTGGATTAATACTTGACCAAAAATTAACTTTTAAAGATCACATTGAGGGCATTCAAGCCAAATGTAACAAATATATTAAATGTTTGTATCCTCTTATAAACAGGAAATCCAAACTTTGCCTGACGAATAAACTTCTAATATTTAAACAAGTTTTTAGACCGGCCTTGCTTTACGCTGTGCCAATATGGTCTTGTTGCTGCACTACCAGGAAAAAAGCACTTCAAAGGATTCAGAACAAAATTCTGAAAATGATTTTGAAGTTGCCTCCCTGGTACAGTACAACCGAGGTACATAGAATTTCGAATGTTGAGACTTTAGCACAAATGTCCAACAAAATAATTAATAATTTCAGGCAAAAATCGTTGCAATCCTCAATTGCAACGATTAATTCCCTTTATACTTAGATAAGATTTAGTTTTAGTTTTTAGTTTTAAGATATCAATTGTTATACTGACATGCAGGTTAAAAAACCTGTTTAAAATACTGAATTGCCAAGACATGAACAATGTAAAAACACTTAGATATATATCATAACAATTAAGGCTGGTACGTTACTGCAGTAACTGGAGCACCTAGGTTAAAATGAAATGTAATTTATTTTGAATTTGGAACAAATAAAGAGTTAAAAAAAAAAAAAAAAAACGCTGCTTTTAGGTCCGTATAGATGACGTCTACTTGCGCCCCATTCTCCAGTTGTTCGAAACACGTCGTGGTAAAATCCAGGAGATTTGTAGTAGCTGAACGTCCTGGCATGAAGCCATGTTGGTCGCAGGAGATGTAACATTTGGTACGTTCAAGAATTAGCCCACTCACAATTATCTCAAACAGTTTTGAGGCAGCTGAAAGGTTGGTGATTCCTCTGTAGTTTTTATCATCATGTTTGTCTCCTTTCTTGTGTACTGAAACCATAAACTCCTTCCAGACAGCAAGAAATTTCGACTCCACAAACGATGCATTAAATATTCTGCAAAGTGGCTCAACAAGAACTCCAATATCGCGGCAATACACTACAGGAGGAATGCCGTCTGGTCCAGGCGTGAAGGTGCTTTTAATTTTGTTCGCGGCAGGACGTTACTTCGAAGGTATCCACGTCTACAAGACCCGCAGGAACATCCGCAAGTTCAGCCGAGTTGACAGATTCTGTGACAAATACTGACGGAAAATGAGCATCAAAGAGCTCACATTTCTCGTCGCTTATCGATGTTTCAACATCATTGATAAAAATGGTTGCGGGTATAGTAGAATTTTTCCTCTTCTAGTTTACGTACCTCCAAAAGCTCTTGGGGTTTCGTCTTAGGTTAGTTTGCGCACGTAAAACGTACGATTTGTAGAGCGAAGAGTTAAGCTTACGGTACGCGTTACACGCCAAGTGAAAGCTACGTTTATTAGCCAGAGAACGAAATCGCCGTAATCTACGTTGCGAAGCATTTCGTTTGCGTTTTAGTTTTCGTAGCAATGCAGTACTCCAGGCAGGAAAAACAGCAGGTCGACGAATCGGTACATTTGCATCCATCCAATCATTTAGCATAACGCACAACGTTTCACCCATTTCATCAGCACTCAGTACTGAACGAGGCCTGCCAGGAAAGTTTATGGATGATGAAGCTCCTCTGCGACTTTGGCGAAGCTCAGAATTCTCCAACGCTCATCAAGGAGGATAACCAAGGGTGCTTGGCCTTTGTCAAAACCAAAAAGTCGAGTCGTCGTTCCAAACACATAAAGGGTGATACGGTCAAAATTTGGTCAATATCAACTTGACGTATTTCTTTCAATTCTGCATTTAAAAAACCTGAACACCCCTCATTTTGAAGGTGTGTGTGTGTAGAATGTTGCTCCTATTTTGATTTTGGAATTCACTCTTGAGTTGTCAAAATGCCGTCCAAGCAAGAAGAGCAGCGTATCAAAATTTTGCTCGCGCATCGCGAAAATCCGAGCTACTCGCACGCAAAGTTGGCAAAATCGCTAAAAGTTGCCAAATCAACCGTTACAAATGTAATTAAAGTGTTTGGGGAACGTTTGTCGACAGCCAGGAAGTCTGTATCGGGGGGAAATCGAAAACCGGAAGCCGCTGAGACGACAAAGAGAGCTGCCGGTAGTTTCAAGCGAAACCCTAACCTCTCTCTCCGAGATGCTGCAAATAAGCTGGGTGTATCGTCTACAACCGTGCATCGAGCCAAAAAACGAGCCGGACTATCGACTTACAAGAAGGTAGTGACTCCAAATCGCGATGATAAACAACCCAACAAACAATTTGTGCTGAACAAAGGCTGAATAAGCAATTTTTTAGCTGAAGAAGCATATTTTTTCCTGAAGAAACTCTTATTCTGCATCCAATGTTTGTTGGGAAAATACGACGGCCAAAGCGCGATCCCGGAGGCTGTACACGACGATGCTGACGAAGTTTGACTGCGTGGTAATGGACGACGAAACCTACGTCAAAGCCGACTACAAGCAGCTTCCGGGACAGGAGTTTTATACGGCAAAAGGAAGGGGAAAGGTAGCAGATGTTTTCAAGCACATGAAACTGTCAAAGTTCGCAAAGAAATATCTGGTTTGGCAAGCCATCTGTACCTGTGGCTTGAAAAGCAGCATTTTCATAGCTTCCGGGACTGTCAACCAAGAAATTTACGTGAAAGAGTGTTTGAATAAACGTCTGCTGCCTTTCCTGAAGAAACACGGTTGTTCCGTACTGTTTTGGCCGGATTTGGCATCTTGCCATTACGGTAAAAAGGCCATGGAGTGGTACGCCGCCAACAACGTGCAGGTGGTTCCCAAGGACAAGAACCCTCCCAACACGCCAGAGCTCCGCCCAATTGAGAAATACTGGGCTATTGTCAAGCGGAACCTAAAGAAGACCAAAAAAACTGCTAAGGGCGAGCAGCAGTTCAAGGCAAACTGACTTTCTGCGGCGAAGAAGGTGGACAAGGTGGCTGTACAAAATCTTATGGCAGGGGTCAAGCGTAAGGCCCGGCAATTCGGATTTGGAAAAGCGGAAGCCTAACTGAATATTTTTCCTGAATTTTATACTAATTGAACTTGAAAAAGAAATTTAATTTGATTTTTTAAATAAACGATTTCACCGATTTACACGCGTTTTCCCTTGACCAACTTTTGACCGTATCACCCTTTAGACACGAAGCAGCGTTTCATCCAGGAGCTCTGTGACAGGTACAGTTCAACAGACCTTATGATCGCAGATCTTCTTACGAAGCCCCTGAGACCTGTGAATCACCAGAAGTTCTGTAGTATGATTGGATTTCAGATGAATACGTGAAAAGGCTACTTATCGAAGAGGATTGTCGGGATAGAATGTTCACCTGTTCACAATACCGATCTTGGTCCGTCATGTGCATTTGCCGTACCTGTTGAGATTCACCTTATGGAGCGCAATAGTAACAAGAAGTAAACACTCTCTGTCAGTTCAAACTAAGTTCTCATCAGAATAAGTTCGTGTACTATAACCGTTGATAATTAAAGCTAATAAGTATTTTCGCGTGCTTAGTTTTCTTACTTTCTGTGCCGAATTCTCAACGCGGTATTCCACTGTGTTTCCCCCAGTCTGCCCGTCAATGAGGGCTACTTGCGGGCAGCCTGCTACTGATGACGACCAACCGAACACCACCTCTCACGGCGTTGGGCGAGAGCGGATGGAATTCGATTTTGAAATCTGTGTTAGGGAAAGCGCTTTTTGCAGGCAATCTGCGATACTTTTGATCACCATTGCAAAATTTGGACATTCGTGTAATATTAAATAGTGACCTAGTGAAAATTGATAAAGTGTTCATTTCCACCGATTCGTAGAAACATTTCCAATCAATTAGCTTATTTAGAGTTAAAATTCATCCATTATTGACAGAGTTATAAGTGGTCAAAACCTGACCACTTTTCGTAACGCGGTCGATTTTGGTTTTTTTTTTAATCGCACCCCCAATATGTTGCCGAAAGACGTAATCGTACGTCAAAAATGCTTTGGCCTTATGCAAGACTCAAGCTCATCTAGTCCACTAACCCAGAAGTAACTAAGATGCTTTTACTAGTCATCGGCTTGAATAACAATCCTGCAGTAATCGGATTCCGATGAAGTTTTCTATGAGCTAGCACCAAAGTCCACACGCTTGACGAAGCAATTTTCCAGATCCGCCTGCCCACACCATTCCCCCTTAGCCCGAATCGCATCTCCCCCATACAATTTTAACTATGTCGTCCAACTCCCGACCCGGGCAACTTCCGGTGCGGAACACACGGGGAGCGAATGCAACTTTTTAACGAACTTTTTTATTCCTCTTGCAAATTTAAAGTCAAACTAGATTACACCAAAATGAGCTCTTGATTGCACCGAGAGCTCACTGACTGCACATCATTTCCACTGGCAATAGTCTCTCTATCTCTCTGTGTGTGTGTGTCCCACCCGGGAGTCAGTCAGCCAGTTTTCGTTCCGTGTTTGAAGAAGGATGGTGATGGGGAAGGGCTGGACGGAGGACGTGGCTTTGTTTCATACCAACAGCTATTGGCCAAGGCTTGCTTTGTGTAAAGTAGGTACCTCTACATGGAGTGGAGAGCAATCAGATTTTTAGATTGCACCGTGTCGTTCCTCTCTACTGCTGTTGCCACGGCTGTTCGGTATCATTGGGAACGCGAGCCGCCGGTCGGACGACTGCGACTGGAAAGTTTGTGTCCCTCATTTGCTCGTTTGTGCTCTGTTTTCGTTACTTACTCGGACTGGGTGCAGGGAGAATTTCATTATCAGATTAATCACTTTGTTGGAAAACAGGAAGGAACTGTATTTAGTTCGGGGCTCTTCTTTATCGTTTTATTGTTGTTTTTGAACCGCTCGAAGCGGCAATAGAAAGTACACCTCTTGCAATTATTCTAATTGCTTTCAACTTTGTAGTCAATTGAACACTTCTTTCAATAAAGTGTTAGTCAAGTGCTTATTGCAACAATGACTCGTACTAACCAAATGGAAATTGATTAGTTCTGGATGAGAAGAAGAAGAAAACAAACAAGTAAAGTGATGTTCTAATAGCATTTTATCATCACACGGTTAACAGACAGCGCCATTTTGCTCGATTCCAATTATTTTTTTCCATTCCCTGCAAACAATAGCCAGCTGTGATTAGGTACCCATCATAACTGACGAACGATGCAGGAACCAGAATCATGGCATTCTCTGATCGTGTTTGTTTATTGCATCGATTGTTTACTTCTCCGTTTCGCGCCAACAGGTCGTGCGATAACAGTCACCAATCACAGCAGGGAAAATATGAAATGCAACAACAAAGAATACTGCTGACCGGGATTCATCAACTAATGCAAACAATTTTCCATCAATTTGAAGAAAATCTACCCGGCGAAATCGTAGATGAAGTGATTCAATCAGAGAACATACTAAAGCTTCGCGTAAATTTTCCGAAAACGAGCATTTTCCGCTCTCTCGTGCTGCACGGCCGGTGAATCTGACTCAGATTGGAGTTCCATTCACTCGTCCTCGATTTTGCAGGAAAAGGTTTTCGATTGTGAGGAAAATTGAAAAAAGTTTCACTGTGGCAGTGTAGAATTATCTTTTAAATTTGACAAATGGAAAATAAACGAATGTTTTAGAAATTCCCTTTGTCGTTGATCAGCTAATTTTTGAGAAGGTATTTGTCAAAAATTATTCCTTCGGTCAGAAATAAGTCTGGTAGAATAGCAGAACGATTTGCATCTGTCAAACTTAAGTGGAAATTCACAGCCTCAGTCTATGAGTGACCTACGTGTTTGCAATTTTGAGTGA
The DNA here is from genome assembly GCF_037179485.1 of Ochlerotatus camptorhynchus. Lineage (NCBI taxonomy): Eukaryota > Metazoa > Arthropoda > Insecta > Diptera > Culicidae > Ochlerotatus > Ochlerotatus camptorhynchus. Next base: position 1,883,977 of record NW_027040978.1, on the reverse strand, counting down.
AACACCACTCAATTCTGAGTCGATTTCATCGGCCGTGTTCAGGAACCACCCTTCCCATTGTTCTATGGAAAACCAAGCAGGAGCGGAAAAAAAAGCAAATGGTAAAATAAAATAAAATACCATTCCGGTGCACACACACGACAATAAATTTTATCGCTCCGTCGCAACACTTGGGTGATCCCCTCCTTCGGAAAGGGAGGCTGGGGTTGAGGGCTGCCACCCGAAGTGCAGATTTATCGCCGTTGATCGAGGTGTAAAAATTGTTTTTATTGTTCTTTTTTTGTTTCGGTTTTGCTTTCACTTTTGTGCCATCGTCGTCGCGGAGTGCTCCTCTGAATTTCTATAGTTTGAGCGGACTTTACAATAGGGTGAATGGCTAGTGGATTTTTCATGCCATTGTTGTGGTGGGTGGTTGATTGGGATTTCGATAACGGTGAACAAGCATGAAGTTTTTAATGCAAAAAAAAAACACCAGTATGACTCTGGGAAATATTCTTGAAAATAAATATCACAGATAAATACAATACTACACAATACAATCTAACGTTCACAGCAAATCTTAATGTGTTTCATAATAGTAATATTAACCTGAGTAGTGCGGAGTCGACCACTTCCAATTTTCAAGTTGGTTTGCTCATTGCTCACAAACTGGTGCCTTTTACATATCAATTGATTTAGCGCGAAAGCTCTTCGTCTTTGGTGATTGTCTGTAACAAGTTACTGTTTGATTTTAGTTTTACATTGAAATAGTTTACATTTTGCTTTTTAGGAAAGCTTACTTACCTACTTATCCTGGTCCGACATCCCTCAGGATGGCACCTGCATCACAATGTTACGCCAATTCACTCGGTCCGTGGCTGCTTGTCTCCAATGTCTTGACCGTCCCACACTTCCAAGATCCTGCTCCACTTGGTCTAACCACCTTGCTCGCTGTGCTCCTCTTCGTCTTGTACCGGCCGGATTCGAAGCAAACACCATTTTTGCGGGATTGTTGTCCGGCATTCTTAAAACGTGTCCCACCCATCGTACCCGTCCAGCTTTCGCAACTTTCTGGATACAGGGTTCGCCATAGAGTTGTGCCAGTTCGTGGTTCATCCTTCACCTCCATACACCGTTCTCACATACCCCGTCCTAAGCACTCTTCGTTCGAAAACACCCAGTGCTTGCAGGTCCTCCTCGAGCATCATCCATGTCTCGTGCCCGTAGAGAACTACCGGTCTTATCAGCGTCTTGTACATGCTACATTTAGTACGGAGGTGAAGTTTACCCGACCTCAGGGTCTTGTAGAGTCCGTAGTAAGAACGACTTCCGACAATTATACGTCTACGAATTTCTCTGCTGCAGTTGTTATCCGACGTCACCAATGATCCGAGGTACACAAATTCATCCACCACCTCGAACTCATCTCCGTCGATTGTCATGCTTCTGCCTATGCGAGCCCTATCCCGCTCGGTTCCTCCAGCTAACAGATATTTGGCTTCGACAAATGCACCTTTAATCCAACCTTCTCTGCTTCACGTTTCAACCTGGTGTACTGCTCCGCCACGACCTGAAACGTTCTTCCGACAATGTCCACGTCGCCAGCGAAGCATATGAACTGGCTGGACTTATTGAAGATCGTTCCCGCACAGGCGGCAGGAAAGAGCATCGCCTTGTCGAAGTCCTTTGCGAGTTTCAGTCCGATGACACACCCGATATCTTCAGGCAGCACTGTACACCATCCATCGTAGTCCTGATCAGCCCGGGAAAACCGTTCTCGTCCATAATTTTCCAAATCGATGAATAGGTGGTGCGTAGGGACTTGATATTCACGTCACTTTTGGAGGATCTGCCGCAAGATTTGGTCCGTTGTCGATCACCCGTCCACAAAACCGGCTTGATAACTTCCCACAAATCTGCTTGCTAGCGGCGATGGACGGCGAAAGATGATCTGAGAAAACACTTTGTAGGCCGCGTTAAGAATAGTGATCGCACGATACTTCTTGGTGGGATGGGTTGAGTTTCTAGTAGAACTTGCGTGCTTCTTGAGAACTATACAGCTGCTCCATTTCTTCGCACTCCAGCTCTTCCAGGCGGCGCTTCTTATCCCGGAACAGATGGGTTTGCTGTCTTCGCTTCTGTTTATATCGCTCCACATTATGATGGGTTCCTTGCTGCAGCATCGCCGCCCGCGCTGCGTTCTTCTCGTCCAAAACCGTCTGACACTCTTCGTCGAACCAATCGTTCCGTCGATTCCGCTCCACGATTCCAATGGCGCCTTCAGCAGCGCTGTTAATGTCTGCTTTCACGTTGCTCCAGCAGTCCTCAAGAGGGGCTTCGGTGAGCTCTCCCTCATCCGGCAACGCTGCGTCGAGGCATTGCACGTAATCAGTTGCGACTTCAAGCAGCTTCAGTCACTCCAGAGTGTACCGTGGCGGGCGTCGGTACCGAATGTTGTTGGCAACGGAAAGTTTTTGGCGCACCTTGACCATTAGGTGTTCCGAATCGATATTTGCGCCATGATAGGTCCTGACGTCGATAATGTCCGAGAAGTGCCTTCCGTCGATCAAAACGTGGTCGGTTTGCGATTCTGTCTGCTGCGGTGATCTCCAGGTGTACCGATATGGTAGGCTTTGCTGGAAGTAGGTACTAGGTACGGCCATGTTCTTAGAGGCGGCGAAATCGATGAATCTAAGGCCGTTGGCGTTCGTTAGCTGGTGTGCGCTGAACTTTCCTATAACCGGTCTGAATTCCTCCTCCTGGCCGACCTGAGCGTTAAGATCTCCGATGACGATTTTGACGTCATAGTTTGGGCAGCTGTCGTATTCCCGTTCCAGCTGCGAGTAAAAAGCGTCTTTATCGTCATCGTCACTTGCTAAGTGAGGGCTGTGCACGTTGATTATGCTGACATTGAAGAAACGGCCTTTGATCCTCAACTTGCACATTCTGCTAACGATTGGCCACCACCCAATCACGCGCTGCTGCATTTCGCCCATCACAATGAAAGCTGTACCCAGCTCATGTGTATTGCCACAGCTCTGGTAAATCCCTATACGTATGTACCGACGATCCCTTCCAGCAAACCTCCTGCAGCGCTACGATGTCGAACTTGTAGACTCTCAATAAATCGGAAATAATGCGGGTACTTGCCAAGAAATTGAGAGACCATTTCCGAGTTTCCAATCGTTAGTCCGTTTGCGTTTCTTGGGTCTATGCCGATTGTTCCGGTCCGTTTTTACATTGCTTGCTTCCTGTACTTTTGTTTTTTTTTTACGGCTGGCATGTAGGGCCTGCCCCAACCCCCATTGTCTCGCCGGGGGACCATCGTGCACAGCACTGTTTAGAGTCCCACGCTGGCACCAGGACGTTGATCAGCCGCTCCTAACATGGAGAACATACGCCGTTTTGAGCCGCACCTCCATGGAGAACAGACGCTCGAAGACTGCACTCTCCGGAGAGAGGAGTCCCCCCCTTCTCTGTCAGCATATGTACGACCAAGGTCCCACCAGGGTTGGTTACCCGATCTTCCCTATGATTACTCGTACCCCAGCCGGCACAGCGGGAAGGTAGGGATAGGAGTTACTGGACAAGAGGCTAAGGACTGCTAGTGGGGTCTTTTTTATACCTGCAGATACGCGAAGTATCAATGGTACGCATTGTCCACCCGTTTACCAGTTTTAAGGAAAGCATGTTTGTTTAATTTACTGAGACAATTTGTTATTCTACCTACTTAACATAGTTGCTAAACCTAAAGTACCAGAACCCTAATGATCTGTTGATCGGATCACATGCAGCAATCTCTGAACCATTCGATGGTAGCTGTTCTCCGTAACGCCAAGGTCTGAAAAACCAGCCAGAAGGTGGACCTCAGAATTTCTAGTCCGAAGTGGAATGTTGATGATCATCATCAGGATCTTGTTCTGAATACTATTTAGGTTGAGGTGATGAGATTTTGCACAACAACCCCAGATTGGCAACCCGTACTCTAAATATGATGGGAAGGATTATTTGCTTGTAGACAGCAAGCTTGTTCTTCAGGGATAGGGTACAGCGACCTTATCAAGATGTTGCATTTTGTTTTTTTTTTGTCGTAGGACTACGTCTGTGATTTCTATATGGGGGAACACTTTGTGAAAATCGAAAATGGAACATGTAACAAAATTATGAAAGATTTTGAACGTTAACAACTCAGTTGCCCCTGGACCAATTTCAATAATTTTATCACCAGTCGATCAGAAATATTCCTACACATCTGTTAAAAGAATAAATTAAGACCTTATCATTTTTTTTTCAAAATGTCACTATTGAAAATTGCACGAATGTGCAACTGTTGCTATGATAATTAAAATCATCACCGATTGCCTGCGAAAAGCGATTTCCCTAACACAGATTTCAAAGTTGAATTCCATCTGGTCTCACCAAACGGTGTTTATTCAATCACCGCGTTCTCCAGTACACAACGAAAGGCTGCCTGCAAGCAGCAAACTGAAGCCCACATGAGCATCCATATAAGCAGGAAGAAACCGCACCGCTATTGATCGGAATCAGTAGCTCTTCGTGAGTCGCTGTGGGTCATCTATGCCAAGTGCGTCATACTAAAGAGTATAAACAGAGAGAACTCCGCTCAAATTCCTATTCCTACACAAAACACAAGCTTCGCTGCAGCTAACAAATAACATTTATTATATAAGATCACGTAGGCCTACGTCACCATTGCGTAGAACCCCATAGAGCTGTCTCTTGTAGTTTTTATCTGATAAATACGAGAGCAAATTAAATGAGTAGCAATAATTTCGCGTTCGCTCTTTAAGATGTACAAAATATTCCTAAAGTTGTCATGGATTGAATTCTAGGGAACACACCACAAAAATTCTAAATTTAAATCATTCTGATTCTGAGAATGATTCTTTTCAAATTCAGGACAATTTGATTAACTCTGAGGAGAATATCAAAGGAAAGGGAATTAAAAAAATAATTCCAAGAGTATTTGGACATGATTTTCAAGACAAATCTGACCACAAATTTAAGGAAATTCTGGAGTGAATACCAAGCCAAACTGAACAATATTCCATGGTACTATTGAAAATTATACAAAGACATTTTATTATCTTTTGCAAGAAATTTCCAAATTATAGAGAATTGTGGAGTGATTTTCAAATCTTTTATGGATGAATGTCTACTACAAAGAATTCCAACAAAGTTGTTGAAATTCCTAAGGTACACTAAAGAAAAAAGGGATGCCATTTTTTAGAGAGATCTTAAACGATATGCAAAGACATTTTACAAGGAGTTCCAAGATAATCTGTAGATGAATGATGAACACATGAATCCTTTAGTATTTTGAGGATATGTGCGAGCTGAGAAGAATTCCAAGGAAAACTAGAATGAAACTCTGTTTAACTTTTCAAAAGAATTTTAAGGATAACTGTGGTGACAAATTTAAGCAAACTCTTTCGAGACTGTTTATGAATGCAGAGATAATTGTAAAGTGAACGTCAATCTTTTTCACTTGTGCATTCAAAGGGGCACCCTCAAAGAAAAACAGTAAAATCGAAACAGTATTGGGAGTTTAATTTGCTTCAATGAAGCAATCAAATTAACATTCCATTTATTCAATTACATTGTTTGCTGTTTTATGGATTTTTAATCGAGCACAGGTAAATATAAACCAACAATCAATACGAAACTAACGATTTTAAATTGGCTCACCACTTTAGTAGCCTATTGGTCCCAAGCAAACGATTAACGTACCCTATTCTAGTTGAAATTCTATTACTACACTATGTTTGTTTTGATTCGCTATGAAAGTTTGACAGATAACATCAGGGGTGTGTGGATTCATGCAGAACATGCAGGGGTGAGTGAAATAGCTTGGGACTGCTTGGGACCGTTGTTCTGGTACTGAGTGAGCCAAAAATAATAATGATTTTCTTCGGGACCCAGTAGTCTTAGAGTTACCTCTATGGATAAACTGAATTTAAGTTAACTTAAATAAGTTTTAGTTGAAAGACACTGGTCTGTCATAGTTCTGCTACAAAAAGATTTATGATGTCAGGTGCACATTGATTTCTAAAGTGGTTTTGCCATGACTAACAGTTGTAAGTTTTCGAAAGTTGGGTGAGCATGTTTGGAACCTAATTAAGAATAATAAAGGAACTGGTTTTCTTTTTTCAAAAATTGTATTTTAGTTGTAGGATTTATTAACCAACCGCCATAATTAAAAAAAATGAGTAAGTAATCAGTGATGGCATAATTTTCACTCAAATGATTTTGTTTCGCTCTCAAGGGCTCCCAATATCACGCGTTAAAATGAATTCAAATATTAAGCATGAAATTGATTTAACAAGCTCCTTTGATATTGCGAGACTATTCAGAACATGTAAAATTGTAGCTACGAGTTGACTTACAACAAAAATGTGTACAGCAATAATATTAAACCTCAAACTCACCACATGATGAGAATTGCGGCTGATGAGTTTTGTATCACCATAGAGGTAACTCTAAGACTAGAAGGTCCCGAAGAAACGTGCTCAACTTTTTGGCTCAGCTCTGGTACTATCTTCGGTCCCAAGCTAATCAGTGCACCCCTCGAAACATAGGAAAATCCACGAACCCCTCATTTTATCTGTCAAACTTTCATAGCGAATCAAAACAAACATAGTATAGTACTAGAATTTCAACTAGAATGGGGTACGTTAATTGATTTGCTTGAGACTAATAGGCTAGTCAAGTAGGTAGTGAGCCAATTTGAAATCGTTAGTTTCCACCGGTTGGTATCACTGCTTGTAATATCTTCCGTTGTTATGTTCGTGTTGATTTTTGTTTACGATACTCAAATGATATTAAGCACATTGGTGAGATTTGATGTTTTGATATTTTCCCAACACTGTTATGAATTTTTCATTTTATATTTAAACTGCTAAACCATTTAATTTGTTATTAATATATTATTGAATGGAGCAGCAAAAAATCTCGCAGTCCTACGTCAACAATGCGGTCGTGCTTTGGATACACCCCTTAACTTTTTTTTTAAATCGAAGAAGTGAGCTACTCCAAACTCATCCACTTTCACCTTAATATTACAAGAGAAAGGCAAGTGACAACTGTAGGTTTAGGTTATATCTCCAGAATCAAATGTCCGATAGGAATTAAATTTAATATGGTTCTATTGTAGACAAATACAAACAAAATATAAATCGAAAAGGAAATGAAAATGCAGAGTTATCTAATGAAACCTGACTGCTCTGCGACATAAAAGGAAATTCAAAACATAAAAGTATTTGCGACTTATGGACATAAAACCACACACAGTCAATATGCCCTTTTAATGCACCACCAACGTAGAGTGGGCCACGCGAGTTCGAGAAAAAACGTCAACCAAACCGTTTGTTTACATCAGAATAAGTATTTTTCACAACGCAAATTGAAGCATTTTTAATTCAATATCTTGCCAATTTCTATCGGTAATTGTCTTATTGTACGATTTTCCACAGATCTGAACTGATTTGTACCTTAACTATTCACACACAAGAAATCCGGAAGATCATTACCACTAAGGCACTTTTCTTATTTTCCATTTTTCTCAACAAAAATATTCCTGAACACCAGCAGGGTCTTTGCATACACGTTATAGAATTAAATTTTTCAACTGTAGATCAAGTTTTGGAGCATCTCTGATAAATCAATTTATCTTGAAAAGTAAAAAAGTGTTCCGTTTCCTGTCTCACGGTAGAAATTTCTGCTCACAACACTCTTTTTGACGTTTTCCTATTCATCACCAGAGGATGAATCGATCGTTTAGTTTCTATTAAAAAGGCGTATTTAACGTACTGCTGATTGCACAAAGAACAGATTCTCTCAGCATGTTTTCCCTAAAAATATCTCCACTGCAATCACCGTTCACAATCCTCATCCATGCCAGAAGCTCCTTAAATACCCAATATACAGCTCAACTGAGACGCGGACGCAATTCATCCGTCTTCACTCGAGGGAGTCTTAAAAAGCATTTCTTCCACAGACACACACGCACACACCCACCCACAGATCGCAGCAGCCCAAAATTGGCACTCACCGCTGCGTTTCGAAAGCAAAGAAAATCCCACCTCAATCCACACGTTTCTCCTTCCCCCGTCGACACCCTCAGCACATCGATCGCACACTCATGTCGTAAAACTGCAATCGACGGTAATAAATTGATATTATTGAATTGTCGTTGAAAAAATATTTATAATCCAGACGTCCCAAAGTAACGAACAATGAAGCTATAAAAGGGATTTCCTACGAAAAAAAAACAAAGAAACATGATTTATCCATCCAATTTGTGTACACATCGAACCGGAAACGAGCCGTAGGTAGTAGGCGACGGCCGCGTGGAAGCGTGAAAGACAAAAACAACCAATTTATTTATTGCTTAACGAGCGACACTTTTTTGAACAAATATCAAATTTTACAATAACCCAACAACAACAACAACAACAACAAAGCTAGCGAGAAGCTCTTTCGCACAAGAACAATTCAATTCCCGATCGAAGGCGATAATTTTTTCGCATAAAATATATTGCACTCCGAACTGACACGTGTGTGTGCAATATGCGAAACCACAAGTGCCACATAAATCAAGGTCCGGGGCGCATTTATCTTGCAGATTATCCGAATCCCACACGTTTGACAATTCCATGAATATTGACTACATCCCAAACCGACCCCGACATTCGGTTCGATTCTAAATTCAATTTCAGCAAAGTTCGAACCTTGATTTGACCGCAATTTGCCCGTCGGAATCCCCGACGGGGGGGTTTGACAGATCGCAGCCCCCCCGGACAAATAATACTCGTAACTTCGTAATCTAGTAGTCGTCGGAGTCGTTGTTGTCGGCCGTCCACATTTGCATCGGAAGAGCGGAAAGCGAATCAGCAACAACAGCAGAGATGGAAAAAAATGGATTCGAAGCCTCCTGCGATTTGTGCGTGGCTTTTCCGGCAGTAGGCGTTGATGGTTGGCGGAAAACCGACCCCGAGCAGTGTTCTTTTTCGTCGACTTCGACTGTGTTGTTGTATTATTTATGAATAGCTTCGGAAAATTTTCTCCATCTGAATATGCATGAAATTATTCAAATAAAACCCGTCGGCATGGGTACAAGAAGAGGAAAAATCCGACAGAACTTTGATTCCTGCTTTCCCTCGTGTGATCTCATCTTGTGTTTTTTTTTCTGTGGGGTGAGAGGGTTTCTGGTGCGAAGAAAAGCGTCTTGATTTTTGATTCACTGCGGTTGGGGAGTTGTGTGCAGTGATTTTTCTTTGAATTAACTGCATTTCATATAAGAGGGGACTTTTTTAAAAGAAGATTCATTTGCGATCTCAGTCCAGTCCAGTCAGTGAAACATTCTAGAGTAGAAATGGTTAAAAGTCTTCATAGCAGTTGCTTCTGGTGATCAGCCACATCTAGATATGCTAGCCTGCTTGAAAATACAAATTAAAAAAATGTATGAACAATTGTCAACGCATGGGGAGGGAGGGGGTGCAAGAATTCCAAAAAACTGTTTACGTAGTTAATGAACAGCCCCTAATAGGAAACGCTGATATTTTTTTATGCAAAACACCACAGTGAATATTCAGTTCCGCTAAGAGATACACATACCGAACTTGCCCCGGTGTACCTTAACTATGATGCTTATTATCAAAACATTGACCAGGTCGAGAAACAGCATACGAGCTTTTGCTTTGACTTCGAAATTCAATAACTGAATCCCACTTATTTCCAATTAATGTTGTACTAAGCACTTACTTATTGGAAACCAAACGGTTGATTTGAGAAAAGCTACAATATTCTATTTTGCATCATTCTACTAATGATGCATGATAATTTTATGTTAGGATTGTCCTCCAAATTGGAGAACAAAGAGGTGCTTAAACCCCGTATGATCGTTATACCCTTTCCTCCCCTACTTTGCTGACATATGAACCAACATTTTGTTCAATATTGAAAATATCATCTTCTGATAGGGAAAACAACTGACTATTGCGTTATCATAAAATGCAATTTTCACTCTTTTCTCTGCTTCAGAGACCTAATTTAATACTTATAATGAAGCTACTGAAATAACGTATTTTTTGGGTATTGTTTTATCCCACAATGACGTTTTTGTGTACTATACTGACGTGCAAATCAATGTCGATGTCAAATTTAATGCACATTGATCACAACAAAATAGCTCAACATTGATCAACCCAAATGCAGTTGTGTAGGGAAAATTCTGTCAGTTCTTAACCATTACATTAAATATAAATATCTCATGCGTAAGATGAACGGTGGTCTGATTATACTAACATGAATCGACGCGAGTTTTGAACCATAACCGAAAACTTGAAATACCTTAAAAAAAATTAAAATAAAGTATGATAGTCAAGGAAACAACCCTTTAATATTTTTAATACTCCTCTTCCTTGTCACGCACTTTTCCTAAACTTAATACATGGTGGTTAACACATTTCAAGACTACTCCTCACCCCCTTTTGCGTTACGTAATATTTTAATGGGCCCTAAGCAGTGTGTTTCTTGTTATTCTAGTCACGATGATCATTCCTCCTATCAAACATGACATGGCTTTATAGTCTCCATGTAATTATTAACTCAAGAATTCTGGATGACATTGTTAATTACTTTGGATGATTTCATTTCATTATAATAGCTTCTTGTAACCGATAATGAACGATCGTCGGTCATAGCTTGTTGTGATGTTAGGGGCACGGTGGCCTTAGAGCGACCGTTTTTGCTTACTGAGCAGAAGATTGTGGATTAAAAGTTTTAACTTAAAACCCAAACCTCTTTACATTACTGAGTTGATGGGGTCGCGTCATTTGCTTAACCCTCCGTTACTCGCGCCAATTTTTGTAACACGAGTACTCGCGCGTTGTACTTTGTACAACAGTGTGAGTTTTCCATTGCCATTTTTCAGCCGAGCTACCAATCAATATGAAACCAACGGGTATTCTTTGAAAAACTTGTTTTTAACTAAACAAGCTAAATTTTTATCACAGTTATCACAGAAACCGCATAAACGGTGTCCGTACTACGTGGGATTTGACTTAATTGGTTACAACATGGAAAATTTCGAGATCCTGACCAGATAGAAAGTTACTGTCTTCGGCAAAGATGTTCTAGAGATCATAATCTTTTTGCTGATGGAGAGTAGTTCAGAATTTTCTCACTAAGTAGCGCTAGAATATATGTGAAATTATCGCATGTGATATATCTCGAGATCATGACCAGATAGAAAGTTATTGTCGCCGACAAAGTTGTTCAGAAGGTCAAGGCCTTTTCGTTGGTGGACAGAAGTTTAGAGTTTTCTCCCTTCGTGGCGATAAGGAAGTCAAGATCTTTTCGTTGGTGGAGTAGTTCAGAAAATTCTCACTACGTGGCGCTAGTATATACGTGCAATTTTCGCATATACAATAGCTCGAGATCCTGAGCAGATAGAAAGTTACTGTTTTCGGCAAACTTGTTCAGGGGGTCAAATATTTTTGGCTGGTGGACAGTAGTTCAGAATTTTCTCACTACACGGCGCTAGTAAACACGTGAAATAATCATTTAAAATATCTCGAGATCCCAACCAGATAGAGAGTTACTGTCTTAGGCAAAGCTGTTCAGGAGATCATAGCCTTTTTGCTGATTAACAGTAGTTCAGAATCTTCTAACTAGGTAGTGCTCGTATACATGTTAAGTTCTCGCATGTGATACATTACTAGATCCTGACCAGATAGAGAGTAAATGTCTTTGGCAAAGTTTTTCAGGAAGTCAAGATCTTTTCGTTGGTGGACGTTGATCAGAATTTTCTCACTACTTAGTGCTAGGTATACACATATAATTCTCACATATACAATAGCTCGAGATCCTGAGCAGATAGAAAGTTACTTTTTTCGGCAAACTTGTTCAGGGGGTCAAGTATTTTTGGCTGGTGGACAGTAGCCTATGATTTTTTCACCACATGGCACTAGTAAACGTGTACAATTCCTGCGTATGCTAAGCTCGAGATTCTGAACAGGTAGACAATTACTGACTTCGAAAAAGTTGTTCATTAGGTCAATGCCTATTGCTTGGTGAACAATAGTTCAGAATTTTCACCTTACGTGGCGTTAGTATACACGCGAAATTCTTGCATGTAAAATATCTCGAGATTCTGATCAGATAAATTTCACTAGAGGACAGTAGTACAAAATTTTCTCACTACTTAGCGCTAGAATGCATGTGTTTTGTTTCGAAATCCCGACCAGATAGAAAGTTACTGTCTTCGACAAAGTTGCTCAGAAGGTCAAAGCCTTTTTGGCTGGTAAACATTAGTTAAGAATTTTCTCACCACGTGGCGTAAGTATAGATGTACACTTCTCGCATATGCTATATCTCGAGATTCTAATCCAATAGAAAGTTACTGTCTACAACAAAGTTGTTCAGGAGGTCAAAGTCTTTTGGCTGGTGAACAGTAGTTCTGAATTTTCTCTAGGCTTTAACCTCCTGAACAACTTTGTTCAAGACAGTAACTTTGTATCTGGTCAGGATTTCGAGATATATTACAGGCGAGAATTTTACATTTCACTAGCACTACGTAGTGGGAAACCTCGTAACGTGGGTAGATCATCTTTTCGTGGTACGTGACGAGATGTAAGATCTACCACCGATTCCTAGTCCTGACTACTTCAAACTAGGGGAACAGGATTTTTCAGTAATCCAAGGAACACATCTTAGTGCTTGTTAATTTTTATACCTTGTTAATAGTGACAAGACTCGGCTTTAATTACCAAGGATGATCTTGAAACAAGGAAAAAAATGAGTCAGTTGTCTTCATCTATGTGATTCACAATCTTCTATTCGTTGTTCCCTAGTTTGAAGTGGTTAAGACTAGGGTTCTGATGCATGGTCATTATCGGTGTCATACCTTAATTTTGTTGCTAAGGTTTCCAATTTTGACTGTCAAAGGGGCGCGCCTTTGAAGAATGCTCTCACTCTTCGAAGGGTATAAATAGCGGGACCTTTCAATTAGAGTCGGATCCTTGCGATAAATGCAAGAGTGGCACTGTAAAAAAATCGAATACTTTATCATTTCTCAATAGTGATGTAGTAATACGACATGCACTAAACTAAGGACACGGGATATACTACAATAGATCAATTTACTGGTCGCAGTTGTGTTAGGTCCCGACCAGAGGAAAAAAAACGTAGTGAGAAAAATTTTGAACAACTGTCCACAAGCAAATGTTTTGTGATACCCTGAACAACTTTGCCGACGACAGTAATTTTCATCTGGTCAAGAACATGAGATATTTTATATGCGAGAATTTCACATGTTTAATAGCACCATTAAGTGAGAAAATTCTGATTTACTGTCTACCAGCCAAAAGACCTCCTGAACAACTTTGCCGAAGACAGCAACTTTCTATCTGATCAAGATCTCGAGCTATTGAAAGGCATGTATATACTAGCACCGCATAGTGAGAAAATTCTGAACTATTGTCACCCAACAAAATGATCTTGACTTCCTGAAAAACTTTGCCGAATACATTTACTTTCAATCTGGTCAGGATCTAGAGATACTTTATATGCAAGTGTTTCACATCTATAGTAGCGCCGCTAAGTGAGAAAACTCTGAACTGCTGTCCAGCTGCGAAAAAGCCTTGACCTCTTGAACAACTATGCCGAAGACGGTACCTTTCTATCTGGTTGAGAACTCGAGATATTTTAAATGAGAATTTCACGTATATACTAGTGTTGCGTAGTGAGAAAATTCTGAACTATTGAGCACCATAACTATATGAACTATATGACCTTCTGGAAAACTTTGTGAAAGACAGTCACTTTCTATCTGGTCAGGATCTCGAGATATATCACATGCGAGAATTCCACATGTATACTAGCGCTACGTAGTGAGAAAATTCTGAACTACTGTCCGCCAGCGACAAGGCTATGATCTCCTGAACAACTTTGTCAGAGACAGTAACTTTTTATCTGGTCAAGATCTCGATACATTTCATGTTGTAATCAATTAAGTCATATCCCACGTAGTATGGTCACAGTTTTCGCGGTTTCTATTTACTTTTTCCCTATTATCCGCATTTTTTAGGTGTTTAACTGGTGGTAGCTCAGTAAAAAAAAATGGTAATGGAAAACTCATGTGTGTTGTACAAAGTAGAACAGCGCGAATAACGGAGGGTTAACAGGTGTTCCAATGCTCATGCTCATGCTCATGCTCATGAAAGCCGCCAACTTGAATTTTAAAATGACGTCGCATATCGATTATTGATCTTCAGACGTCACCCCGATTCCCATAATACCCATTTTGATTGGTACAATTGTACGTTAGGTACGACACTTAAGCTCAAAAACTGCAACACAATGCCTTTAAGGGGGTATTCCCGATCTTTTTTTTCAAAAAATCAAATTTTTTTTTCACGTTTTTTTGTACTTTAGACTATATACTTTCATCCCCCCAAGCCATTTTCCGATCAGCAAATTCGGTGTCCAGGCATAGCTGACTAATGGTAAGAACCCCCAAATGGTTTTAACTAAAGTCAAAACTTTAAACGCGTTTTTCTCGAAACCACATTTTTTTTATCGGGCGAAGATTTTTCTCAGAAACTATAAGAGATATTGACTTGAATTTTTGCGCATTTTGTTCCTTATTAAATTCTTTGGAGCTTCTCCCACATATTTACATTTAACATTGTTTGAAGCACCTTAAAGCTGCAAAAAAGCGGGCTAAAAATCGCCTGTTTTTTCATCTGGCCGCCATTTTGTTAATTTGCAAGATTTTTTGCTGCCAACGGGAGAAGCTCCAGAGAATCTTATGCAGATTATTAATTTCATCATAAAATCTGTTTCAGATGAAGCCGTTCCAGAGAAAAGTCTTCGCCCGTCCAGGCGTTTGCGGCGAACAGGGGTCTGTTTGTCGCCATTTTGTGACGTCAATAATGTCTTTTTTATGTCGAAAAAAATTTATTTGTAAACTTTAATGTTCAATAAACAAGAATCCCAAAGAGTTAGGCGCATTACTATTCATTTTCCTTGAAAAAAATTAATTGAAAAACAGGCCGAAAAAAGGCAAAAGATTGGGAATACCCCCTTAAGAGTAAAGTGACTTTCTTAGTAGAGTAGTAAAAGTAGTAAAATTATGTTTATTTCTGTTGATTATGGTAGTACATTGATTCATTATTTTAATGGATTAGCCTACCTGGCTCTTCATCTTTGGTTAATTTGATATTCTAATTTAATATTTGCGTTTTTCAACTAGTTTACAGAATACCTCTTTGGGGATGTGTTTGAATTAAATTTAAAAAAAAAAATTATAACCTACCTAACTACGAGTATGATCTGATGATTTGATCTCAGACAGGTGTCTCTGACAGGGAATCAAGAAAATGCTATCTTCCGATGCTTACCGACGATAAAAATACTAGTTAACGGAATCATGATCAGTGTACAGTAAGATCATGGATTATCATTTGTGTTACACATCATGATCAGCAACAAAAACGATACTCTACTGATATGATAACAATCACTTTGTAATGTATATCAAAATCTAGGAACTTGCTGTCTTCGGAAAAGTTGTTCTAGAGGTCACATACCCTACAATACGGATATTTTTGGAATCGGGATGACACATATATTTTGAAAATCAATGTAGGTCGCCATTTTGAAATTCGTCATCTCGGCCGTTGGTTTCGGAAAAAAAAACTGTCAAATACCCTGCAATATGGGTATTTCTGGAACTGGAATAATGTATAGATGTCGAAAATCGATGTCAACCGCCATTTTGGAAACCAATTTGGCAGCCTTTGGATTTAGATAGAACTGACAAATAAACTATTCAACATGGCGGCCGACATCAATTTTTGACATCCACACGTCATCCCGTTTTCTAAAATGCCCACATTGTAGCGAACAGTTGTTTCTAAAATCAGTAGCCGCCATCAATTTTCGACAGTTTTTCTTAAATCGATGGCCACCATCTTGGATTTCATAATGGCGGCAAACATCGATTTTCGATCTCTATACGTCATCCTCATTCCGAAAATTCACATATTATAGGGTATTTGATTAGCCTTGTCTTAAATGGGGAATTTTCAGTGACGACAGCTGATGATGATGATCTGAGGTTATCGCTATTTCATATGATCATGATCTGTTACGCAAATGATAATCGCATTATCGTTTCCAGAACTGCCCATTGTGATTTATGGATTTGTACTAATCATGAGTGTAACCAAAATGAGAATGCCATTATCTTTATCTGAATCGTTCATTTTGATTCCCTGGTCTCTGAACCTTTCCAGGATGAATACTATCCGTTCTTCAAATGTCTGAATTCCAGCCAGGAGGTGTATCTCAGAATTTCTAGTCCGCGTGGGACTGTTTAAAAGCATCCTAAGGATCTTGTTCTGGATCCTTTGGAGTTTAAGGTTATGGCATTTTGCGCAACTCGTCAACGTGCTCCCTGAAAACACGACTTCTTTGGACCATTCCACCACTGTGCCGTTCAGGCAGATCTTGTTATTCTCCGACGGAACAAGTCTGGGAGATTTTGAGTGTGGAAATATAATTATCTGGGCCTTTGCCACGTTGATACGGATCTTCCAGCTGTTGAAATATTCATACAGGACGTCCAGGCCTCTCTGAAGTTTGGCAGTCAGAGCTCCGATGACCCTACCCTTGTAGACGATGGATGTGTCATCTGCGAACAGAGACAACGATCCACCATCAGGAAGAGCCGGCATATCGGAGGTGAACAGGTTGAATAGGATGGGGCCAAGGATGCTTCTTTGTGGAACCCCGGCACCGATGTTGAAAGCATCCGATGTGATGCCATTCAGAGAGACTCGGAACGTCCTGTCTGATAGATAGTTGTTTATTATCTTCACTAGGAAGATTGGAAGACCGTACTACTGCAATTTGAACACCAGGCCATCATGCCAGACATTGTCGAACGCTTTTTCAACGTCCAACAACGCCATGGCAGATGTTTTCGAAACAGACTTGTTCCGTCTGAGAATGTTTGTTACTCGAATCAGCTGGTGGACGGTCGAACGACCTTTCCGAAAACCAAACTGTTCCTCGAGTAACAAGTTGTTTTCATCGGCAGATGTTAGGAGCCGGTGGTACAGTGCTCTTTCGAACAGTTTTGATAACCCTGAGAGAAGGCTGATTGGTCGATAACTTGAAGGAGAGGACGGATCCTTCCCAGGTTTCCGGATGGGTATGACTTTAGCTGACTTCCAACACAAGGGGAAGTAGCCAAGTCGGAGGCACAGATTAAAAATCAGTGCTAGATGGTTGTAGAATGTGGTACTCAAGTGTTTGAGTTCCAGATTCAGGATGTTGTCGAAACCTGGGGCCTTCATGTTTTTAGATGATTTGATATAGGTCAACAGTTCGTCAGCCGTAATCTCGGATTCCTCTGGAAAAATGTTAGGAATCTGAAGAAGATTTGTTGCATTTTCAGCAACCTCAGATTCATGAGGGTTGACGATGTTTTGTCTGAGATTATGCACTATGGGAAATTTCCATACCAGCAAGCGGACAAAAATATTTTCTTCATTTTTACTTCAATGTAAGATGTTGAATGGTTGTAATTATTAACAAAGGGACGAGGAACACATTTTGATGATTCACGAACAAGTTTTGATGACAAGTTTTTAATTGATCTTTATTGATAATATTTTCAAGTCTTTTTCTGCAACATTTACTTACGGACAACATATTGTGAATTTTACAACATAGCTTCCATTTCAAAGAATGGTTATATGCGTTGTTCATAGTTTATTTCAGTTATAAGATAGCTAACAGAATAAGTGAAAAATGGGGGGATTAAAATTAACTTTTACGGGTACGACTCCGGCGTAGTGGTTAACATCCGTATTTCTCACGTCAAAGTTACGAGTTCAAATCTCACCCCGCACAATTCACGCGAATGACCCAAGAGTGTTTAAGTGACTATAATAACAAACAACTGGGAGAAACGGTATAAATTTTATTTCAATCTTTTTTTTTTTTTATTGTTTTCTCGATATTGCACATTTTTTTATTTTTCGGCACTGCTATCATTACTAGCAAAATCTTCTTCAACTTCGTCGACAGCTTCCATAAGTTCTTCCAATGCATTGCAGTTATCATCACCGACTGTTGAGCAGTTTTCAGAATCTTCGAGTATCATAAAACTTTTGACAATATCGGGATAGCTCAACGCTTTTCAAATGGTACTAATGAATGGATCTGATTCATTCATTGCCCGAATGAAGACATCGTGTAAATTTTCGACTCTGGATCGTTTTCTAGCATGGTGAGTTCGATATTTTTTCAGCTGGTTTTGCTGACTTCCTGATGAGCAAGTACTTTATGTACGGTTGCAGGAATTTTATACCAATCATATAAAGAAAGATAAAGTCGGTATGTATCTTTGCAATAGGCATCAATTTTTTCTGGATTAATTGGCTCCTGACTGTTGATAGTAATTAAAATGTTTCGAAACCTCACAATTAATTCTTCGTCGATATTTAAAACACTGCTTAAAAGATGAGGATTTGTGAATCCTCGTCCACAAACGTTACCTGTAGTGCTCGTACCTGCTCCTCCCGATCTTGGTTGATCAACTCTAACTCCAAATTTTTCATGAAGCTGTGCCGTTACTTGTTTTTTTTTTTTTGCAGATACTGTTCTTTACATGGCTGTAAAACTTTCCATTGCTACGAAATACGAAATATGCAGCAGACATTCAAAGAAGCGAATCCATGCATGAAGTGGAGATATACCATTAACTAGCGTATCTACGTTGGATAGAAATCCTTCTTCTAATTTGTCTTTGTTGTTCATTACGTTCGGAGTTGCCCGAAAAATTGGACAGTTCTGCATTGATGAACTACCACAAATATATGTTAACACCTTACCGTCAATCATACTTAGTGCAAATTTAAAATCAACTAAGATTGTGTATCCGTTTAATAGATCAAATTTCACTGGTATTAGTTCTTGCATTTCTTTCTCCACGTCTTGTTTTGTAGCAAAAATGATCTCTCTACTCTCTTTCACGAATTGCAGGATGGAGGCATTCGGTTAAACCACATAATTTTGTTCGGATTATTCGCCACATATAACCGTATTGGAGAGAGTGTTGATGAGAATACATCAGAATCATCTTGATATTCGTCTGGCAGTGTTTGATGATACTGGGAATAACCGGTTGAACCATCCATGCCCCAACTACTCAATAGAATCAATTTTGCATATTCCAGGTTACTTGATGTCATAAACTCGTCGAGTTCCCTCTCAATAACTTTGATGATTCGTTGGACTGTGTGTTCCAGCAGAGCTTGTAGTTTCACCCTTATTTTGGACGCGGTTTCCTCAATGGATTGAGTTGGAGGGGCACATACTTTTTTTAAATGTCCCGATAACGTTGTATGGTGAAAATCTTGATGGTGCCTCTCGATGTATTACTTCGTATTGACTTTAGCTTAAGCCAGCTTCAATGAACATACTGAATGCTTCTTCAGGTGACATCATTCCACGTTCATCTGTTAACTGCGCGTATATTTTCATATAAATAATGTTCTTGGTTTTCAATAAGGTGTCCAATGACCTTAACCAGAGTAAAGCCCCGTCGATTATAGGCAGTCCCTCGCGCAATAAATAA
Organism: Ochlerotatus camptorhynchus; assembly: GCF_037179485.1. Classification (NCBI taxonomy): domain Eukaryota; kingdom Metazoa; phylum Arthropoda; class Insecta; order Diptera; family Culicidae; genus Ochlerotatus; species Ochlerotatus camptorhynchus. The sequence continues at coordinate 1,864,323 of NW_027040978.1, read as the reverse complement.
GGCCTTCTCGATGCTCTCCACCTTTGGATTTTCTTCCTCGTTGTCGACGAGACGACGCTTGCTTCTTTCGCTCAGCTCATCAAACTGCTTTGAATGTCTCCCTCGTTTTGATGTTGAAAGAAAGATGAATTCCTTGATGGTAAAACTAGATTTGAGCCAACTCCGATGATCTGAATCAAATCTCTCTTTTTTTTTTCGTTGAGATTGACTCCTGTATCCTGCAGTCGTGTTTGCTTTTCCACGTGGATATGATATTTTTCACAAATATACTTGAAGGCTTTTTGAACGTTTTCGCTATGCGTTAGATTTACGTCAAAAAGTGAAATAATAGTTTTATTATCCATGTGCACACTTGTGTTTAACCGTCTTCAATGAAACTAGAAACGGACCATAACAATTTATATACGATTCTGAACGCAATGAGAAATATAGGTAGCTTCAACAAGTCTTGAACGAAAGGTAGAAATAGAGGGGAGCATATGCTTCATTCTACTTTTGATATAAAATAAAGCCCACAAATAACCGGTATAATTATAAATGAACATATAAGCGCCTTCACAATACATTCTTAATACGTCATGTTGTTTTGCTTTTAAAATCAAAAATTAAATTAAGTATGTTGTTCAACAACATATTTCAATATAACAAAACAGTTTCATCGTGAAAATTTAAATAGGGTACATGTTGGCTTCGGCATCTACGAATATTCTCAGCAACAAATTTTCAAACGGTAATTGCACAGCAGAACATCTTGTTAGAAGTATTCAAACGATTCCTTGGTCAATCAGATACAAACTAATTTTGATGTCTGAACAAATTTGTCATGCCAGATTTTTACATAATGCAGCTAATTTAGAGGTGCCGATAATAGGACAACCGGTTAACACGTAAATCAAATGGAAAGGCAGTGGCGGGGGGGGGGGGACATCCCTCACCATCCCTCTCAAAAGGGGGAGTTTGGTAAAGAGAGATGAAAAAACCGATTTGTACCTTCCTTAAAAGTTGTCCTAGCTCGCTATTCTAATATCTATATGCAATTTTCACACTACCGTACTCTAACGGAACTATCAACTCTATGCTTTCATCTACTCCATCTATCGTATAAAAATTACCACTACAGTCTGTTATTTGAAATTATCATCTTCAACTATAATTTAAAATGACTGACCTGCAAAAAATAAATTTTATGTGTTTTTTGTTATTTTCATCATTTTTATTATTTCTATAATATTTTAATCAGTGTTCACTCGGCTGTCGACAAAAGCAGACCACTCTCGATGTGTGCTACGCGATCGTCTGTTTTCTCGGCAGCAACCATTGTGTGGTCCTCCTCATTGTTCTTCATCAGCAGTTCTTTCGGTCGATGCGTCGTCGACTTTGGAAAGCAACCGTTTCGTGATGAGTGTGTGAGTGCTGACCACGTTTTGTGTCCATTGCTGCAATGGACGCGCTCTGACCCTCGTTGGCATACAACAATTTGCCATACAATGAAACTACTGGAAGCGGCTCCAGTTCTGATGGAGGAGGCTTTTTGGATAGCGGAAGATAAAGTGTTTATTGTGTTGTACCTTTTGACTATATATTTAAGATGTATTGTATAGTGACCAAGAATCCTCGGCTCTGTTAAGTTAATTCGGTTGAGCCTTATCAAATAAATTAATAAACAGATAATATTTTAATATTATTCCATCATCCCTCCCCTTGGCTAGTTTTTTAACGTGAACGTTGGTGGGCGGGTCTAATCTTATGCATCATAGTGGAGCGTTAGAGACGGTTGGTTTAGGTCCGGCATCGTTGGCTCATGCCGTGACAGAATAGCGTCATGAACATGCGATGAGGACTACTGAGCTTCCCCTCTTTGATGAACCATTGCATAAGAGAACCAAAGTTCTAGCCTGAAGTGATAGTATCACACTTGTTACTCCTTTATTTGAAAGCCGCGTAGTAGTACACTTACGTATAGGCACTGACGTTGGGTGCGATACTGGCGGGTTTTTCCGCAAATCACTCTTATTTTATTTATTTTTACGCAGATAGATTTATTTGAATTTGCAAGGGAATTATACTATTGAAATATTTCAGAAAGTGCCCAACAGTGCTCCTTCTACTTGCGTGACAAGCTTTCGTTGTTTTTTTCATTGAGGTGTTACTCAGGGAACAATATTAAACACCATTTTTGTACATGGTATTGCAACTAATCTTATATGTGCTTCATTTTGATTTGGGATAAGTGTTTGAACTATGGCTCGGGATTTCCACGCGTGCTTCTATTGTGACATAACCATACGTATTTTTGTGGTGCGACATAGTGGAAACGTGTGAGCGTAGTTGAAGCATATACCCTATATGATTTAAAAATCAGTTAGGAAACTAATTTCGAAGTGAAGCATTTTAGTCACTTGAAGGTGTCACCTGGGACGAACTAATATTTATTAAATATAGGTCAAAGTCAAAAACAACTTGAAACACGTAAAATTTTCGATTACATTCACAAGTGCAGGTACTTAATAAAGCATGGTAGGTAGATTAGAGATTTCAATTATTTATTAAATTAGACTAGAGATATCATAATCATCAAACGAACTTAAATAAGGAAATTTAGACAACCTAGTAGCATTAAGTGGATTAACAGAAGAGTTAGGATGCGGAGGGTCCGACTAGCAACTAGCCTTTAAAGAAACTGGCAACTAGCCTTTTCATGTATTGTCTGTTTATTTTGATTATTGCTTTAAAATATCAATTTGGTATATATGTAAAAGGATGAATCAGTGGGAGATGGATTTTCGAATTACTGACATGCAACACGGCTTTTTCAAGGGTCGCTCGACCTCGACAAATTTACTTGAATTTATAGACTATTCATTGAATGCAATGGATAATGGAAACCACGTAGAAGCTCTCTATACAGACTTTAGCAAGGCATTTGACCGCATAGACATACCAATGCTACTTTTTAAATTGCAAAAAATTGGAATTGAGTCAGGGCTCCTAAAATGGCTTGAATCATATTTAACTAACCGCCAACAAATAATTAAATTCAACGGAAAGAAATCGAGTCCAATTCAAGTCACTTCAGGCGTCCGCCAAGGCTCGCATTTGGGACCTCTTCTTTTTATTCTATACGTAAATGGCATTTCTTTCATTCTCAAAAAACTTAAATTGCTTATTTATGCCGACGACATGAAGCTCTTTTTAGAAATAAGAAATGAAGAAGACATCAATATATTCCGGAATGAAATACACATATTCTACATATGGTGCAAAAAAAGTCTGCTAGAATTGAATGTAAAAAATGTAACTTAATATCATTTAGCAGGAAAAGAACAACTTCAAATATTTCAATTGCACTAGGAAATCAAAATGTAGAAAAATGTGAAAGAGTTAGGGATTTAGGAATTATCTTAGACTCTAAACTAACTTTCATAGACCATTACAACACAATTATTCACAGGGCAAATAACATGCTAGGCTTTATCAAGCGCTTTTGCTATAACTTTCAGGAGCCATACACAATTAAAACACTATACATCGCCTATGTGAGGTCAATACTGGAATATTGCAGCATTGTATGGTCTCCTTTTTCAATCACGCACGAAGAAAGATTAGAATCCGTACAAAAACAATTTCTATTATACGCTCTTCGTAAATTAGGTTGGACATCATTTCCTCTTCCATCATATGAAGCACGCTGCATGCTTATAAACATACAAACATTAAAAGAGCGTCGTGAATATGCAATGGTTTCATTTGTAAACGATATCGTTTCGCAACGCATTGACTCCACAGAACTATTATCAAAATTAAATTTCCATGCACCTACTCGGCAACTCCGAAATCGAAATTTATTTGCCATAAAACATCATCGCACAAATTATGCAAAATATGGGCCGTTAAACCGCATGATGGCCTCTTACAATCAATACTGCGAAACCATTGACTTTACAGTGTCTCGGCATAAACTAAAACAATATTTTTACTCCATAAGGCATTATAACTCATAAAAAATAGGAAAGCTGACACTGCTTAATTTTTATTAATGAAAAAATTATACTTTTAACCTTTTGTCCAAAGTTGACGAAATAAATAAATAAATTTAAGAAAACAAAACTGTATTCTAATATGTACTAGTCTACGTTGGTTGACGAAATAAAAATAAATAAATATCGCAGAAATTTACATGAATTTTTCGAACGGTGTGGCACGTGTAGTTCCCTGGCCCGGGAAATCACCTCCTCGATGGTTTGTAGACACGGGTCAACATCTTCGGACGTCCCCGGTTGGACATCGTAGTCGATGGTTGTGTCGACGCAGTGTTGATATTGCGCCCAGTTGACTCGATGGTAGTTGCGCTGGGAAGCTTCGAATCGGTTTACCGAGGATCCAACTTCGGCCACCACCGGGTAGTGGTCCGAGCTCAGCTCCTGGAATGCCACAGGTTGCGAGACGTTGTGTCCCATGTTGCTTACGAAGATGTCGATGGTCGCATGGACCCCAGACCGACTCAACCGGGTGGGAGAGTCCGGGCCAAGATGGTCTAGTGGCCCTCTTGCAGGTCTTCATTGAGGATGATGCCGTTTCTATTGCTTTCTTAGTAGAGCAATTCGGTCGCGTTCTATAGTGTTCTCTATCCGATCGTCTTGTACGTACCCGGGCCAACAGCCTTATGAAAAAATCTGGCAGAATTATTATTTTCTATCAAATCAACCGTACAGTAATGGGGTAGGAAAAAGTTAACTTATTTCGAACTGATGATAGCTGCCGTTGCATCCAACCGAACCTCAGTTGCCGGTTCAGCCTAATCAGCGAGTTTGTCACCTGCTGTCCCATACAAATGGATTCCTCATCGCACCTGAAGGTACCTTTCACAGCGTCAGATAAATATTTCAACTGACAACATCCCGTACGAATGCAATATTTCATGCCGCAAAATAACTGCACCCATCAAATGTGTCAACGGGCAATCCTTCTTCCTAACAGAGAAAACGGAGTGCAGCTCGGAACAAAAATAACACATATACATATTAACACGTGTCAAAATCCCTGCTCCCATATGCCGCATTCGTCCGTGGCGCGAAATCGCGGATGAGTTTTCAATGCCATATCCGACACAATCCGCGACACGGCGGACGTATTTTATGCATGAAATATTATCAGGGATCCGTGTGTTCATTCGCGGTCTGTCAGCGTGACCATGGCCACTGCTACTCCCTGGTCCGAAGATCCGTCCTTCCGTTCGTCCGCAATGTTATAAAATGCAACTTTTGCACTTTTGCGCCGTCGGTCGGTCGACTGCCATCCCTATTCAGTATCCCCGCGTCGTGTCGAGTGGTGTATAGGTGTGCGTATTTGAATAGAGGAAGCGGAGATAATACATCATCATCCGCCGGCGATCGGTCGTTCGGGAAGTTCACTAACCTAAACCTGCACGGAACTGCATCAAGCACGCCGGTCTCGGTGCAAGCAAGTGTCACTACGAGCGGAGATAATAAATCTCAATTCTGACATGCTCCCGCATACTGATCCGGCGCCGTTGACAGGTGCAGGAAATGCTACACAGATGGTGGAGCTTCCCGCTTCCCGAGAAGAGCCATTCGGCCACGCCGTACGGATGAGCTATTATTATTCAAATCGATTCGTGTGAATTGAAAAATCAGTAGTCAGCAATTGTCACTTAGGAACATACGTGACCAAGCCATCGAGGGCAAAAGTAACTTCAAACTTTGCAGCACTATGTAAACGCTATTATCGAAACTATTCCAGGGTGGAAGATAATTGTTTTAGTTTGAAATTTCCGGGATAACCCCCCGGCACAGCCAGTTATTCTTCCCACTCAAACTGCTAAAAAGTTAACCAACTATAACGTGCCGGAATCGGGTGCCTGTTTGATGGTAATTAACTTAATGGACTAGTTCCTAACACTATGTTCACTGTTTCGGAGTGGTGCTAGGAATACTCATTTTCCGATTTCCCGCAGGGAAGAGTCGGCTAAATCAAAGTTAATCTCAACCTTCCCCCAACTGTGGGAAGTAGTTCCTGCCAGGCAGCAGGGAAATTGGATGGGATGAATTAAACTTTTATCAGTACGTGCCTTGGATGTTTGAAAGTTAGCATGGGAAAATTGAGCAACGGCAATTGATTCGGAATGAGAGAAGAACTGTTTTGTGTGGGAGCGAATTGATGGTTGCACAGATTGATTTTTAAGTGGATTCTAACGTCAACTTATCTTTCATGAAAGTCATGGTAGGGCTATCTAATGTAGAGGTAATCAGCAGAGATGATGTTTAATAAGAGACGCGCGAAGACTGAAGCCAAAAGTTCCAATCGAACCGTCAAACGCGGTTCCAATCTAGCAACGTAAATAAACACGAGCACTTCACGAGGAAAAGAGTTTTAAATAATTATAATTAAGTTTTCCTAATAAAAAATACCATAAACGAATGATAACCCAAATTATTGAACTATTCTACAAATGGTTTGAATGATATCCGGAACACGTCGTTACATATGCATCACAATTTCATTATGGTAGCGTATGAAAAGTGCAATTGGATACTATTTGACTTTTGGAATACAAATAAAACACAATTAAAATCTGTTGAGATTAATTGTTATTTACATCAATGCCAAAAAGCAAATATTTTTAAAAATTACTAAGCCGCTTTTTAATCACAAATGAATTCAGAAAAGGAACTTCTCGATTACTTTTTTAAATGGACGTATCTACTTTTGTCAACAATGCATTTGATCTGTTGTTTAGAAGGAGACCCACCTTCATCCGTTGCTTTAGATAGTAATTTGTGATTAATTACTACCTCTTAGATAAAGGATGTGTCTCCCTCCGACAGACCCGAGCTGTTCAGGCCACGTCTTTGCATCTGGTGGTGAAAAGGGAGGAATGTTAGTCCGACACTTACTTAAGAGAGATGCAGAGAACTCTACGACCTCTCATAAGTGTCACGGGAAGGGTGGATTTTTGTTAGTAGGGAGGGTAAGCCATAGGATACGTCCAGCCGGAGTTGCTGACAATCGTTTGATATTTTAATCAATAGAAGCTGTAAGTAAAGGGTGATACGGTCAAAATTTGGTCAAGGGAAAACGCGTGTAAATCGGTGAAATCGTTTATTTAAAAAATCAAATTAAATTTCTTTTTCAAGTTCAATTAGTATAAAATTCAGGAAAAATATTCAGTTAGGCTTCCGATTTTCCAAATCCGAATTGCCGGGCCTTACGCTTGACCCCTGCCATCAGATTTTGTACAGCCACCTTGTCCACCATCTTCGCCGCAGAAAGCCAGTTTGCCTTGAACTGCTGCTCGCCCTTAGCCGTTTTTTTGGTCTTCTTTAGGTTCCGCTTGACAATAGCCCAGTATTTCTCAATTGGGCGGAGCTCTGGCGTGTTGGGAGGGTTCTTTTCCTTGGGAACCACCTGCACGTTGTTGGTGGCGTACCACTCCATGGCCTTTTTACCGTAATGGCAAGATGCCAAATCCGGCCAAAACAGTACGGAACAACCGTGTTTCTTCAGGAAAGGCAGCAGACGTTTATTCAAACACTCTTTCACGTAAATTTCTTGGTTGACAGTCCCGGAAGCTATGAAAATGCTGCTTTTCAAGCCACAGGTACAGATGGCTTGCCAAACCAGATATTTCTTTGCGAACTTTGACAGTTTCATGTGCTTGAAAACATCTGCTACCTTTCCCCTTCCTTTTGCCGTATAAAACTCCTGTCCCGGAAGCTGCTTGTAGTCGGCTTTGACGTAGGTTTCGTCGTCCATTACCACGCAGTCAAACTTCGTCAGCATCGTCGTGTACAGGCTCCGGGATCGCGCTTTGGCCGTCGTATTTTGTTTATCATCGCGATTTGGAGTCACTACCTTCTTGTAAGTCGATAGTCCGGCTCGTTTTTTGGCTCGATGCACGGTTGTAGACGATACACCCAGCTTATTTGCGGCATCTCGGAGAGAGAGGTTAGGGTTTCGCTTGAAACTACCGGCAACTCTCTTTGTCGTCTCAGCGGCTTCCGGTTTTCGATTTCCTCCCGATCCAGACTTCCTGGCTGTCGACAAACGTTCCCCAAACACTTTAATTACATTTGTAACGGTTGATTTGGCAACTTTTAGCGATTTTGCCAACTTTGCGTGCGAGTAGCTCGGATTTTCGCGATGCGCGAGCAAAATTTTGATACGCTGCTCTTCTTGCTTGGACGGCATTTTGACAACTGAAGATTGAATTCCAAAATCAAAATAGGAGCCACATTCTACACACACACACACCTTCAAAATGAGGGGTGTTCAGGTTTTTTAAATGCAAAATTGAAAGAAATACTTCAAGTTTATATTGACCAAATTTTGACCGTATCACCCTTTAGTTTATCTGTCCGTGCTCGATCCTGTTGCTCCTTTGCGCTTGAAAATGTTTGTTGATCCTAAACATATGCACAATTCATTCTGATCGATAGGAGGTTCTCATGTGTAAAAGGTTATTAAAAGTATGTGGAATCATAGATTATAATGAAGATTCGCCCTTGGCCTAACTCCCACTGTCTGGCAGTGGCATTGTGGATAAAATCTGCCTGCAATTATTTCTTCGATCTCCTCAAATTAAAAGTCACTCGAAGTAGACACAAAATTGTGGGCTGCCAAACCTGGCAGACAAAATAACTTAGATGGTCGTGCAACCAGATTTACTTTTATTCTCTCCGCTCGTCTCTTATAAAACATCGTTTCTGGTAATCAGCACATTGGTATTTTTTCCTTAATTTGTATTCCGTCGATCTGGGGACCAACGGCTTTACTTCCCTTCCTCTGTGATCAGAGATGTTATGCCTCAGAACATCCCGGTGGCGCCGACTGGGATTGAACCCAGGCCTGCTGGGATGAGAAGCAATCACGCCTACCACTACACCACCGGCACCGCTGAAGCACATTGATTAATCTATATCGATTGATGATATTGATTATATGATGGATTTTAGCTCAATCCACATTGAGGCTGCTCACAAACTACGTAAATAGTGTGAATTGGGGGGTTGACGTAGCATGTGGACAGCCGCTAGTCACAGGCAGCACCAATTGAGCTCATCACAAGCAAAATCTCACGAACACTAACGCAGTTCTTGCAGCAATACATATTATGTTATCACTCAAAACCCCGCTTTGAAAAGGGGTAAATCGAAATTTGCACGCTTGAATCTCGGCAATCACTTGATGGATTTTTGAATTTCTTTCCTAATCTAATCTAACACCAACACAGCCAGTTCATGAAAGCATCCTGGAAAATGATAGCTATACCTCCATCCTTTTTCTTGTCTTTTTGGTATATTTAAACATCAGAGATGCGCAAAATATATCGAAAACGGCAAGGCCTACTATGCAGCATTTAAGGGGCAAGATGATTCAGAAACATCGGGCCTGTTTAAATCAAAGATTAAAACACGATGCTACAGAATCCAATAAATGGATGAAACGTGGACATCTCGTGCCGTACGTTCCGTTGTTATGAATTATTGGTCGTTGGGAGCATCTAATCTAAAAAAGTTAAATGATGCTCCATTTTTCTCGAGGGGTTGGGACATGAGCACTAGCTCTTGTTTTAGCCCTATATGGCTTATGGTTATAGCGCCATTACTCGCTTTCTGAAAAAAAAATGTGTATAAACTAAAAAAAACGGGACTCTAATCAATATACAGGAAAAGCTTGCTAAAACTCACAATTACTCGCGGGCTTTTCCTTTCGTGTGCCTATATTTACCGTAGCTAGGGATAGGAAATAAAATGTTGATGTAGTACTTACTCAACGAGAGACCACCGAATGAGTGACACCCTCATAAGTACTACGGAGTTGGAGTACGGTATTAGGTCAGGATACGCCTCAACCACGATCTTATGCACAGTAAGCAAACCCAGCAGTCGCTAAGCTAGCCGAGTTCCTCAATTTGTTTTCTTAGTACTGTATTAGTGAAATTTATATGGAACATAATGTTACGAACTAAATAAATAAAAAGGAACGATCTCACCCGAATAATCCTTGAAGCTCCCGAATAAAGTTCAGAAAAGTTTCTTGGATCATGATTTTGGAAAACCGCTACTCTTTGCCAGCCCTCGGAAAGAGATGCATCAAATGCAACCGTCCAGCATCTCTCGGTATTACTATTAGCCTGCTGGATTCACACCATCGTGATCATCTTGGGATCTTCGTTCCCCATCAGCTAAGACAGCTCCCAACAAACACCGCTCCTGGATCTTCCTTTTTCACTTATCATCCACCATGGTCTGATCTATTTCGATCCCGTCCATGAGAACAATCGGAAGCTTTTAACCATTTTAAAATCACCAAATGAAAATAAGCAGCAAAATTAAAAACGTGTCAACTTTCCAGCGCGACCTACTTCGATCTTCCGTTCGATGGATTATTGAATTTCTTTCCTCTCTTGAATCTCGTCTATTTTTTCTGTGGTAAATTTTTCATTTCCACCTTTTTTCGTTATGATTTTTCAAGTTTTATGTCACATAGGGGAAATGGCTCTAACGTTGGCCTATGTCTAAGATTGGACCCATCGCATCAATTTTATCTAGATAAACACGTGATTGGGACGGTACTAATGGATATTTTGATCGCTATTGAAAATTTAGTCGATTGTTGAATTTATGTATGGGCCCAAATTAGGGGCATTTAGGCCGACATTACATCCATTTCCCCTATGACTTCCAAAAAAAATGAGATAGACGTATGAGCAGGGCCCAACAAAGTCACTTTCAATCGAAAATCGTCAAGCGACGACGAAGCTGCCAACCAACCACTTTCAATTGAAACTCATCCTGTCTTCTCCTCGAGCAGATCCTCTTCAACAACAACAAAACCACTTTCGATCAGTTTTCATGTTGTTTGTTTTGGCTTGACTCGTGATCATTTCGCCTTTCATAGTCAAATTAACTTACTTTCGCATTGAAGCACAGCTATTCGATCCAAATTCGCGCAGTTTTTCTGACTTGTGTTGACTGTTCACTCGGTTCGTGGATCTATGCATGATCTGTGGATCATGTGGATATCAAATTTATCATTGTCGGGTGGTTTGTTTACCTATAAATATGGGTATTTTTGGAATCGGGGTGACGTCTAGAGGCTGGAAATCGATATCCGACGCAATTTTGATGGTGCCTTCCGATTTCAGAAAAAGTGGTAAATACTGTCAAATACACATGAATATAGGTATTTTTGGTATCGGGATGATGTCTAGAAGCCGAAAATCGATATCCGACGCAATTTTGAAATCCAAGATGGTGCCTTCCGATTTCAGAAAAGGTGGGAAATTTTGTCAAATACCCTTCTATAGGTTATTTTGTTTAAATCGGGGCGACGTCTAGAGACCGGAAATCCGATGACATTTTGAAATTCAAGATGACAGCTTACGATTTCAGAGAAAGTGGGAAATGCTGAAGCGATCCCATCAATATGGATATGATTGGAATCGGGGTGACATCTAGAGATCGAAAATCAATATGCGACGCCATGTTTGAATTCAAAATGGTGGCTTCCAGTTTAAGAAAAAGTGGGAAATACTGTCAAATACCCATCAATATAAGTATTTTTGGAATCGGGATGACATCTATGGGCTGGAAATCGATGTCCGACGCCAATTTTCAATCCTAGATGGTGGCATCCGATTTCAGAAAAAAATCCCATATTTATGGGTATTTGACACTATGGACCCATAGTGTCAAATACCCATAAATATGGGAATTTTTTCAATCAGGGTAACGTCTTGAAGCCGGAAATCGATATCCGACGACATTTTGAAATCCAATATGGCAGCTTCCGATTCCAGAGAAACTGGGAAACGCTAATGCAAACCAATCAATATGGATATCATTGGAATCGGGGTGACGTCTAGAGATCGAAAATTGTTATACGACGCCATTTCGATTTTTTTTTATTATAGTCACTTTAACACTCTTGGGTCATTCGTGACATGTCTGGGGGTGAGATTTGAACTCGTGACTTTGGCGTGATAGGTATGGATGTTAACCACTACGCCGGGGTCGCCCCCTATTTTGAAATTCAAGATGGTGGTTTCCGGTTTCAGAAAAAGTGGGAAATTCTGTCATATACCCATACATACGGAAATCGATATCCGACGCCATTTTGAAATCCAAGATTGCGGCTTCCGATTTGAGGAAAAGTGTCAAATACCATAAAATATGGGTATTTTCAGAACGGGGATGACACGTAGATGCCAAAAATCGATGTCAGGCGTCATTTTTAAATCCAAAATGGTGACTTCTGGTTTCAAAAAAAAAATAGGAAATACTGTCAAATACCCATCAATGTGGGTATTTTCGAAATCCCAGTAACGTCTAGAGGCCAGAAACCCAGCATCGGTTTCAAATCTAAGATGGCGACTTTGGTACAGAAAAAGTATGAAATACTCTCAAATACCGATGAATGTGGGTATTTCTGGAATCGGCGTGACATCTAGAGGCCAGAAATCAATGTCCGACGCCATCTTGAACTTGAAGATGGTGGCTTCCGATTTCAGAAGAAGCATCAAAACCCTACAAAATGCGTTGAATATCGATTTGCAGCATCTGCGCATCATCCCCGGCTCGAAAATACCCAGTAGCAACTTGGATCGAAACACAGAAGATCGATTATTTTGGTTCGATTAATTGATTTTTTTGAATCGATCTACACCTCGACAAAAATCGAATGGATCCACGCTTTTCATTCGATTTCGATAAAATCAGTGCATTAACATTTGCAATTTAATGTTGACTTTTTTATTTGTCTTCACCGTTGCACATCACTTGCCTTGATTATGGATTCTGCACACAACCAGTGTGACAGTTGATGATGATGGTCCCACCTCTTACCCCTACAAAGGTTTGAGCAATTTAACAATTTAACAATTTAACCAGGTTTGCAAACAAAATCGAACTGGTTACAGTTACAGATATAAATTACCTCTAGAGTTTACAGTTGCTTCACAGCGCCTTTTTGTGCACCTAAAATACTCATAAGTATTACAAGCAATCAAGAGTTAATGCACAATCAACAAAGCATCCTATTACACTAGCACAGTTCAGTAGGCAAGAACGAGAAACAGAAAGTTTGGGGCTCGCTCGGATGAGTTTTGGGATATCTGAATTAAGTACTTTCCGTACTTACCTGCTTTTACACACCGATCATCTAATTGTTTTGTTTCATATGTTAATCTTTCGTTTTTTTTTTTTTAAATCGTTCATTTAATACCAATACAACGATCAATAACCTGTTAAATCACTCACCTAATCAAGTATCCTGAGCAAAAACTTCCACATGTCAAATGAAATCACAATAGTCATGTACTATATTCCCATCATGTATGTATGTTACACTCACAACTTTTACTGTGTACGTACTACACAATTTATTGCTAATCTATTTGAATCTAATTTATTTGAATCTATTATTTCCAAAAAAAATGAATCGATTTACTAATATCAATTCTTGCCTCAAGATCGCCCAATGCTAATACCCAGATCTTAGGCTATATCACACTTTTGTATTGAATTTCAAAATGGCGTCGCATATCGGCGTCGTCCCCGTTCCGAAAATACCCATACCTATGACAGGTTTTTTGAAACCCGATGGCCGTCATCTTGGATTCCAAAATGGCGTCGGATATCGATTTTTGGCACCTTCGCGTCGTTCCCGTTACGAAAATACCCATATCGTAGTGTATTTAAGACTTTTCTTGAGCCGCCATCTGACAAGTTGAATGAGCCCGGAATTGAAAGTTGGAAAAACGAAGCAAGCAGTTTTTGAGTCATTCATTGCGTCAATTGAAGCAAGTATGTGCTCCAAATGAAATGAACTGATGCACTTGACGAACAAAACAAGCGATAGTCAAGTCATGCTTGACAATGACTTACACGAAAATGATATTGCTCGAAATGAAGCGATTCTGCGGAGAGTTCATTTTCTTTTCCTTGTTTTGAAAATGCAGAACCCTGCGTATGATGCCTTGGGAAATAATATCCATAAGCCTAAAAGCTATACTTTGGAACATAAAGCTACTTAGCCAAGGGATATTCAGGAGATCTACAACCTGTAAGTAATGGTCACTAAATAACTGAAGCTGTAACATATCAATCATAGATTTGTTTCTAATGATCTACTGCGCAGTGTGCTTCACTGACAAATTCATAGGGCTATTCGGGGAAGGACGGACAGAAGATGTAAAACGGACAGTGGGGGTAAGACGAGAGTTGTCAAAAGTATAGATAGTGGATTTCTCGATTTTTTCAAAGATCATGAAACTACACTTAATTTATCGAAACTGATTCTTCAAGCATGAGCAGGAGCATGATTGAGCGCCAACGGTTGCTTCTCTGTTATTTCCAGACCAGCTGTAATTACACAGATAACCAATAGACGATGCTTGGGACTAGCAATCATCCTCAATGTGTAAAAACTGATGATCTCAAACTAGACAATACCAGCGCCGACCGCACCCGAACACAGGTCAAGAAAGGAAGAGGGTAGGAATATGTTGACGTGACACTCGCTTTGATGGAAGCCGAGAACACCTCTGCACTTCCACGAAGAATCACTGGGATGTTGGGTAAGAGGGTAGGGTTTGCAGCAGGGTTCGTTTTGGTAATCGATAAGCTTAATTGATGTCCTAACGTTCATATAACGCGCAAGAACTTGGGATTGAACTCACGGTCTTCTGCTCAGTCAGCAAAAACGTTTGCTACTAGGCAGACGAGCTCCTTTTTAATCATCGAGTTGCTGTAAAAGGATTGACGAATCTTGAATGTGGATGGGCTTGAGATTAGACTCATGATGTTCTGCTCAGTAAGCAAAAACGGTTGCTCTAAGGCCACCGAACCCCTCATATCACATCATACCGTTACTCAAGTTGTTGAAACCATTCAAACCCGGTAAAGACGACAACGATAAGTCTTGCAAAATACACGATACAAAAGTGACTTTACCATAAATCTCTTTAATATAAAAGGGCCTGGGACCGCGTTTTTCTGCTCTGTAAGCAACCCACTACAACCGATGATCTTTTAAATCCGAAAAATAAAAGGTACGAAAAAGTATTTAGGCCTCGATTAAATTCTACTTTCATGCGACGTTCAATATTTCGATTTGCTTTTCAAGCATTGTTTAGGGACAGTGGTGCGATCTTTTAAAGCATGGTTGAGGCAAATGACGTGACCCTATCAAATAAGTAATGTGAAGGGGAATGGGTGCTCGGTAAGCAAAAACAGTTGTTGTAAATCCACCGTGCCATCACATCACACATCACATCACACCACGACTGATAATATATCAACCCTGGGTAAAAAGCTATTCAAATAAAACGACGCCCCCGAAAGCAGTTAAAAATATTTTTCAAACCGGATCAACCAGACGTCAGATTTTAATTTACGTATTACTTTTTCCGTGCCGTTACACTTGAGTTCTAGCTGATACGATTTTCTACAGTAGTGGCTTGGGATAGATCTCAATATCTTTTCCCAGCAAGGCTCAAACATGTTTTTGAACCTGGGTCAATCAAAAGTCATAATCTAACGACAATAATGCTTTTGTACTCTATACGTATACGACAGTTTGCTCGCTCGTTCAAAATCTATATCATACATCATATTATACAGTAAAACATTGTTAATGAAACTTAATAAATAAAACCTTAATACAATCAATGTGTAGCACATAGGTGATACGCGACTGAAAAATTCACAAAAAAATAAAACTAGCACATACCTACTACGCATCAAATCTAATCTACCGAGAGGCAAACCTGCTTGTTCGAGACTATCGCGACATCACACATATTCAACCTTACAAATCGATCCACTCCATATATTGCATTCCTCTTGGCTGGCACCTCCATCACTGATCAGCCGCAGGCCAAGCTCAAACAAGGGCACTATATTGTGGTGTGATGACTTGAGCATCCCTAAATTATCGAATAAACATCCACCCGGTTGTCGCAGTGCAACCAAGATGTTTATCGTTTAAATAATAAACACCGTAGCCGTGCACTTTGCGCGCGCTACATAAATTCTGCATACGCAGCATAAGTAACAACGAACTAACTCCCTTGAGCGTTGGTCTGAAGCACAGAATAAAGTCATTCAGATTATTCTTGACCGAACCTTAAACGAAGGAGTACACTGCTTACCGCAGTAAATATCACCTCACAAAATAGATAAGGAAATGCCTAATTAGAATATTCTTTCCCCCCCCCCCCCCTCAAATCACTCTGTGCACAAAAGCAATGCTCATCGCGAAAAATTAACAATAGCGCGGTCGAGTCACACCGGCAACAAAGGGAAGCGAGAGCACACCATGCACATAAGCAACAGGGGGGAACATCTGCACAAATCTTTCCAAATTAAATTATCGCACCCGGGACACAAAAGCACCGAAAAACTCAACGGTGCAAAGCAGCTAGAACTAAAAAAAACAAAATCAAAGCACGCAGCGGAGCAAACAAACAACCGTTCTCGAAAAACTCTCCAAGCGCACTCATTTATCGAAACTGTTTCTTCAAGATCTTTAAACTTCTCCGAAATTCTAGACATTCCTGTTGTTTTTGAACCCTGCAGTTTTTTTTAACTACCCTAATGCTCTCAAAACTTTCTTGATATTCTCTAGACTTCTCTAAATTTCTAAGCATTTTTTTCTCGCCTACTTCATGAAGTTTTAGAATCTTCCTTGAAGCTCACGGAACATCTTTTAAAACCTCTAAAATTTCACTTCATTTCCAATCAGAGGTTTTTATTTTTCCAAAAATATTGGATCAAAAATCCAAGAAATTCCGATTTCTCCTTTGATCCTTAAGAAAAAATATGAGAAATAATAGGTTTTCTACGACAGGATGGTAAGCTTTGCGTTAAGAAGCTTCTTAACAATATTCTAAGAGGAGCTTATTTAGGAAGCTGATTCTTGACGCATGCCCGTCGCTCCGCTCCTCTGACTAAAAAAATACGGGCAGGGCATTAAATCTGATTAGCTACGCATACAAGTAGGGAGCATTTTTCCGGGATTAAAGGGTAAAATTGTTTGTGTTTATGAGTAATAATAAGTATTTAATATAAGTACAATGCACAGTGGTCCAGAATGTAGATTTAGGTGGAATGATATATTTTGAGTTTGAAATTGAAACTTTAGACTAAAAGTCCCTTCTACAAAGTTATTCCTTATAGTTAGGCCCTCATTTTTATGACAATGAATTCTAAGGTGGCTCTTATTCTCATTAAAATCAAAAATCTAACTTTTTTGTTTGAATGAATTAAGGTATACATTTTTCGGCAAAGTTATAGCTGAGCTAATTTCAAGCAACTTTGTTGAAAACAACTATTTTGTATCTCTTAAATTGACTGATTAAGAGCTATTTTCTTGAACAGAGTTAGGGTGTCTCTAAAAAAAAACAGTTGTTTTGCTCTAGTTTTCTTATCTCAAATTTCTCAGCAAAAGTGTCTTCAAATAACTTTTAGATCTTTAAAAGGCGCAATTTTTTGTTACACAAAGCTTGTCAATATCTTTTGCCGATCAAGAGTTATTGACGCTTTTCTACTAAAAATATGTACTTTTCAAATGTTAATATCTCTGGTTGAGGCAAAAAAAAATTACGGCATTTGGAAGGGCGTATGTTATTCTCAACAATATGAAAAAAATGGAGGTACGTTCTTTTTTAAACTTGTATAAAATCAATTTGAATTTATTCATATTTTTTATTCTATTTGGGTATGTCTTTTTTATTAGAAGAGATACAGACAACAAATTTCGCTCTAAAGCATTCGTCTTAAAGAGTTTTAAAAGGTTTTAGAGGATGACGTAGAAAAACGTCAATAGCTCTTGATCGACGAAAGATATTGACAAGCTTTGTGCAGCAAAAATTTTAAAGATCTAAGAGTTATTTCAAGACACCTTTGCTGAGAAATTTGAGAAAAGAAAACTAGAGCAAAATAACTGTTTTTTTTTTCAGGACACCCTAACTCAAGTCAAGAAAATAGCTCTAAATCGGTCAATTTAAGAGATATAAAAAAGTTGTTATGAACAAACTTGCTTGAAATTAGCTCAGCAATAACTTTGCTTAAGAATATATACTTTAATTTATTCAAACTAAAAAGTTAGATTTTAGATTTTAATGATAATAAGAACCACCCTAGAATTCATTGTCATAAAAATGAGGGCCTAACTATAAGGAGCAACTTTGTAGAAAAGACTTTAAGTCTAAAGCTTCAATTTCAAGCTCAAAACATATGACTCCACCTAAATCTGCATTCTGGACCACTGTGCAATGCCGCAAACGTAAATAATTACTTTTTCGGCAAATATCTCGAGAATGAAAACTCACTCCAGTTAACCACTACGATGATTGTGTAGAGCGAGAGTCCCCCTATCCGATAAAATTTGTAGATTGACTTTCAACTACGAAAAATTTACGAAAGAAGCCATTGTTTATGTTTTCGACATTGGTCCTTATGAACGCTGAGTGTCGATATCACGAAAATTTTGCTTTGACACATCGATGTCCCCACTGAGGCAACACATAAAAGGGGTCCACTTTTAGTCAGCTATTTTGCATGAAGTTCCACAGATGTTATGTGGCATAGATCTGTGGATCACGTGGATGTCAAATAGATCATTGTCGGGTGGTTTGCTTACCCATCAATATGGATAATTTTGGAATTGGGGTGAAGTCTAGAGTCTGGAAATCGATATCAAACGACATTTGAAATCCAAGATGGTGGCTTCCGATTTCAGAAAAAGTGGTAAATACTGTCAAATACCCATCAATATTGGCCGGAAACCGATTTCCGACGCCATTTTTAAAACCAAGGTGGCGGCTTTCGAATTAAGAAAAAGTAGGAAATTACTAGTTGGGGCATCCCACTCTAAACTTTAGTACTAGCATACATTAAATATGTTTTAAGTATAAATATCCTTAAGTACTTTTAAGTATTTTTAATCTTGCATAATTTCCATCGTAGTTACCGGTTGCTAGTGGTGTGGTTTGTTGTTGTAAGCCCCGTCAATTTTATAGTTTTCGTCACTTATGAAGTGAAATAAATTCTTGTTGTAATCTATTTTAATTGCAATAAAATCATGATAATTGGTATATGAATTTCAATTATGCTTATCTAATAATGTAAAAAATCGTGTGTTATTCGAATTACTGATGGTTTAGAGTAGAGAGGTTCTAGTTTTGAGCAGGCTTTCCAGTGCGCTATCATGAATTTGTACTCCTTTACAGAGCTGTTCCAGATTCCCAAGAAAATAAGGAACCGTTGATTGACATGGCAGACCCAAGGATGTAACCAAGGCAAAAACTGTGCAAGTATGGAGAAGAATAAGATCGTGGCTATGCCTATACAGGTCATGAAAGGTGAACTTAAATTTTCCTGTTTTAGTAATTGGAACCACCAACGACAAGGTGCTGGTGATTGAGGATTTCAAAAACACTAGCATCGTTATCATTCTGATCTGTTGTGGTAAATAGATTATCCCGATTGAATCGAAGCGTTTCATGCGAGACTTATACAACTCGATCGTTCCAGAACGCGACACGTAAAAGAAGTTGATGGGTTGGTTGTTTTTATTAAAAAGTTTGAACAATCGATACATACTTATTCACATGTCATGTATTAAAATAAATTGATTAAATTGAAGTTTTACAATCGTTCCTGTAAGCTGATCGAATCAATTAAGATTTGGCTTATCAATCATGTCCGGCTCTAATAATGGTTTAACATTATTAGAATTGACGGTTCGAAATCCGAGGAAATGTAGTTCATATTTACAACATGTTTACTATGTACGGCAAAGTGGCATAAGAGAGGGGTTAATAATTTGAAAATATTGGCACGACATATTTGAAACAACCTCTATACTAAACGTCAAAGTTCGTCCACTTCTTTTTTCTAGATTTAGTAGAAAATTATTTATTGAATTATTTAATGAACCAAATTATCAAATTCATATAATTGTGAAACACAACATTAAATAACCAGTAGGAGAATTATTTATGGGATTTATTGAAATTTACTTATGGCAGCTGATAGCTGATAGCACATGATAGCTTCACAATAACAGCCGCTTCCGGAGTACTTACCAGCAATAACTTCCTTCCAATAATACATAGATAGGGTTAACTACCCCATTTCCGGCCTATTAAGCACAACCCGCACTTAGTCTTTCTTATTCTAGCGCAGTTTAGCACCAAACGGAATGTTATTATCACTGATGGCTTCCAAATTTATTTACCTTTCCGTACGTACCGTAAGATATGATAAAGATAAACCAATCGTTGAGATATTGTCAAAAGTCTAACACTACTTCTTGACGCTAAACTCAGCCTACGAATTCTAAACTCGGCCTAACGCATTGAAACGCCATTGAAACGCCAATGAATTCACTTCGGCCTATCGGATGAAGATAAAAGTTTATTCGATCGGAACGCTTCTTTTGTTTTTGGGAATAATTGGTGCAAACCTTCATATCACGCGTTCTTATTGACTTCGTTCCGTATTTTATTACCTAAAGTATCGTGCCAATCGCATAATTGACTTGTTAACTCTGAAATCAAGGATTTATTTGAAGTTTTCTGCTCGAGAGGCCCAGAATGGGTGATTAGGCCGAAGTAGTTCTCTACCCTATTCGGATAAAAATTAGTTTTCCACCACACTAAAAATGTATCGCGTGGGCGGAAAGCAAAGCTGAGTCCAAAAACTAACGGCGGGTTGCTGCGCTTGAGTACGAACGATGTTTTTCAAACGCTGAAGCAAGCGATGTTCAAACGTAAACACGAGCATAAACATTGAACTCATGCTGGGGTGCAAGTTCATTTGCCTGAGTGCATGCGTGAACAAAGAGTGAATGCGTAGGTAAGTGCAAAAGCCTGCTTGCACATAAGTGCTATGCTGCACCTTGAAGACTGCCCATGAGTATTATTATGCTAGCCACACAATGTACAAATGCATGCATTGTTTAGCATAGAAAGCTCTCAATTAATAACTGTGACAGTGCTTCAAGAAAACTAAGTTGAGAGCAAACCAAGTCACGAAGAAGAAGAAAACCAGACGTTTAGTCGTTTTTCGGACTAAATTACATTTTGTCGCTTGCTTAACATCCAATCCGTTATTTCTCGGCCCTTTCTTATGGAACTAGGAACTTTTGCGTCCATGGCTTATAACTTTTGTTTTTTGATTAAATTTAAAAAAAAACATTGCCCTCTAAACCGAAATTAACAAAACTCCGTTTCATTGTTCGAAAACCTTTTTCACGCAAAAACCGAAACCTGCCGAAAAACAAGAAACCCTTCGCTTCAAAAAAAAAGCTCACTTAGTCTGGCAAAAGAAGAAAGTGCCGGCAAATTTCAGCTCCATTAGCCCTCGTTAAATTAACGACCTACCAGGCCAAGCCGACACTGAGTGGAACAACCATTATCGTCATCTGGCCGTGTGCGAAGATAGTGGATCTTTCGGGTTGGTACACACCGACTTCTTGGACTATCCTCGTTGCCCCCGGGCGTCTCCACTGCCAGCGATTTTCCCATCGATGAACGGCGGAAAAACAATAACTTTTCATTCGTTCTCACTCCCCCCTCCCTGAGCATTTTAGCCCTTTCTATCTCCAGAGACCCTTGTCAAATTAAAACCCGAAATCATTGCCTGTCTTTGCCGGTGCCGATAAGAGTATGTTTGGGATCGGAGCAGAGAAAACAAAAAAAATCCATCGGCAGATCGAGTGGCTTAAGTAAATTTTATTATCTGTTACCCACGATAAATTCGCATCCTTTTAACGCTTCGTTTTGGGGCACACACATCGATAAGGGTTTCGCAGAAAATGTCTTCTAAATTTAATCAACCCCAGTCACGGGCACCAGCTGATGGTACGGTGCAGATAAATGGGATAGACACGATTCCTTCATTATATGTCCTTGTTCCTAAGCTCGGATTGAACGTGTAAATGTACCTGAAGCTGACTAAATCCGAAATGGGAAAAACAGAAAACAGCGATCGATGAGACAATCGAAGCACGAAAATCCTTTCTCGACTGACCGGTGCAGTTGCTTCCCGAAACACACGGATACATAAATTATAAGGAATCCCACCTGAAAGGTGCACAGTTTCAATCTTCGTTGAACGTTGTTTTCCACATTGGCGTAGCTAATGGGTGCCTAGGGGGCCTCCAGAATGTTCTGAAGTTGAATATAAATTTCAATTTTCGGTAATAGCCTATCCTATCCACCTATCCAATCGAAAAGAAGCCTGAATCATTCTGGAAGGCAACCCCCCGAGCATAGTCCAGCATCAATTTTTTTTTTTTTTTTTTCCTTGGATTTGTTTTCCGTCGATCTTGTTTTCCGTGCTGAGCACCAATGCTACCGACGCCAGGGAGGCAGCTCCCACACCTGGACCCTACCTATCGACCCATCAACTCATGAACCGGGGACCAACGGCTTTACTTCCCTTCCGAAGGAAGGCGTGATCAGAGATGTTATGCCTCAGAACATCCCGGCGGCGCCGACTGGGATTGAACCCAGGCCTGCTGGGGTGAGGCCAGCATCAAAATGACAGCAAATCGAAATCAAATTTTGATACTAACATCAAACTAAAATCATAATTTGACTCCAGTTTACGCGATTGAAAAATTTAACAAATAACAAATTTTGTTCTCATTTTGCTGTACATTTGCTCTTATGTTGTTGTTGCAGAATCGTTTTCTTTGAGCAGAAAATCAAATTGATTACTCGTTTTGCTATCAACAGGAAAAATGTACATCTAATTGAATATTGAGTTTGCTCTCTCTGATAGCAGAATAGGTTTTTAATATTACGTCACAGGATGATCTCGTGCTCTCAATTTTGACATTTTAACCTTTAAATCGACCAAAACGACAGCAACCGGAGAAATCTTTATCAGTGACATCACATCAAATTTAGACATTTTACATCCAGCGGCTGCATTCGTGTCTGTTTCAGTGTTTGAATGTAATAAAGTGTGGCTGTGAGTGTTAGTGTTTATAATGCAACACAAATTTCACTTAGCTTTTGTCTCCTTTGCTCGTTTCCTCTCCTTCTGGTTCTGGTTCATCGTTTGCTTGATAATTGCATTTCATCTCTTGTTTTCACGTCTTCTTCTCAATTAATTTCACCTTTACTACTTCTATCGTTTCATTATTTTTATCGGTTTGCTTTTCGGTAATCCTCGTCTCGTATTATTTTGCTTGTTTTTCTTCAATTACTTATCTCTTCTTTACACCTCTTTCGTAATTTTCTTGCTTTTTTTTCCTTTGGTTTGTTTTTTCCGTCGATCTTGTTTTCCGTGCTGAGCACCAATGCTACCGACGTGCCAGGAAGGCAGCTCCCACACCTGGACCCTACCTATCGACCCATCAACTCATGAACCAGGGACCAACAGCTTTACTTCCCATCCGAAGGAAGGCGTGATCAGAGATGTTATGCCTCAGAACATCCCGGCGGCGCCGACTGGGATTGAACCCAGGCCTGCTGGGGTGAGAGGTAATCACGCTTACCACTACACCACCGGCGCCGTTTAATGTTGTTGCTTTGCTTTGAATCCGTGTCTTCTTCTTGCCTTCTGTGGACATTATTCTGGTTCGCCTTCTTCATCCGCATCGTTGCCTTTTTTCACTGATTTTCGCTCAGTTACAATTCCATTAATCTTCTTCTGCTCGGTCTTCTTATGTTTCCTCTCCATCATCTTCTCAGTTTCTACATTTTCTTTTGTCCTCTTCTTCGTCAGTTTCCATCCTGTTTTCCTTTTCAACTTCTTCCGTCTTCTTCAACACGTTTGATCCGTTCCGTCTTCTATTGTTTTCTCTTCATCATCTTTTCAGTTCCAGTTTTTCCTTTGGATTCTTCGATACATATTGACTGCCTGCAGAAACTTCAACAACTGCTTTCCCTTGCCATCGTCGTTGCATAACGCCGCATGTGGGCTGGTTGATTCAATATCGTATTTCACTCTGGCTGTTTCAAACTTCCTGAAGTGTAAAATCACGTGGCGGACATCTACGACAGTCCCACAGCATTCGCAAACCGGTGGTGGTGATTTTTTTTTCAGCAAAAACTCGTGTTTAAGCCTTGTATGGCCGATGCGCAGTCGAGTGAGCACTCGCTGGCCGGTGGAACTTTGCTGGTCAGTACACGTTTTTAGTATCGCGTCCTTCAACTTGACTTCCATTAATTGCGCCTAGCGTTCTTCCCATAGCAGACGAATAGCATGGTTCAATGCCTTGATGGCATCCTTCCTCCAGTTGTCGACGTTGAGTGGTGGACTCTTGCGTGCTTCGCCGGTGAGTCGATCTGCTTCTTCATTACCACGGATGCCGGCGTGGCCAATTGTAACAGCCCTTCGATCTCTTGGATCCAGGAATGCTGTGACTTGCCGCTTTCTATTGGCAACCAATTCGTTCGATGTACCCGTGTTGAGATCCGATTTGATAGCAAAGGCCTCCGCTGAAAAAACGCTACACTGTGACGGAAGGCCTATTGCTCTATGCAGACTGCCACAGAATACCCCTGCACCTACTGCGTTGTCACGCTTTGATCCGTCAGTGTAGACAACCGAAGCACGATTGAACCGGTTGGTTGTTGTTGTTGTTGTTGTTGTTGTTGTTGTTGTTGTTGTTGTTGTTGTTGTTGTTGTTGTTGTTGTTGTTGTTGTTGTTGTTGTTGTTGTTGTTGTTGTTGTTGTTGTTGTTGTTGTTGTTGTTGTTGTTGTTGTTGTTGTTGTTGTTGTTGTTGTTGTTGTTGTTGTTGTTGTTGTTGTTGTTGTTGTTGTTGTTGTTGTTGTTGTTGTTGTTGTTGTTGTTGTTGTTGTTGTTGTTGTTGTTGTTGTTGTTGTTGTTGTTGTTGTTGTTGTTGTTGTTGTTGTTGTTGTTGTTGTTGTTGTTGTTGTTGTTGTTGTTGTTGTTGTTGTTGTTGTTGTTGTTGTTGTTGTTGTTGTTGTTGTTGTTGTTGTTGTTGTTGTTGTTGTTGTTGTTGTTGTTGTTGTTGTTGTTGTTGTTGTTGTTGTTGTTGTTGTTGTTGTTGTTGTTGTTGTTGTTGTTGTTGTTGTTGTTGTTGTTGTTGTTGTTGTTGTTGTTGTTGTTGTTGTTGTTGTTGTTGTTGTTGTTGTTGTTGTTGTTGTTGTTGTTGTTGTTGTTGTTGTTGTTGTTGTTGTTGTTGTTGTTGTTGTTGTTGTTGTTGTTGTTGTTGTTGTTGTTGTTGTTGTTGTTGTTGTTGTTGTTGTTGTTGTTGTTGTTGTTGTTGTTGTTGTTGTTGTTGTTGTTGTTGTTGTTGTTGTTGTTGTTGTTGTTGTTGTTGTTGTTGTTGTTGTTGTTGTTGTTGTTGTTGTTGTTGTTGTTGTTGTTGTTGTTGTTGTTGTTGTTGTTGTTGTTGTTGTTGTTGTTGTTGTTGTTGTTGTTGTTGTTGTTGTTGTTGTTGTTGTTGTTGTTGTTGTTGTTGTTGTTGTTGTTGTTGTTGTTGTTGTTGTTGTTGTTGTTGTTGTTGTTGTTGTTGTTGTTGTTGTTGTTGTTGTTGTTGTTGTTGTTGTTGTTGTTGTTGTTGTTGTTGTTTTTTCCTTGATTTGTTTTCCGTCGCGTATCTTCAACTTCGGCTTCTTATGTTTCTTCTTCATCATTGTCTCGTTTCCTGCTTCTTGTACATCCATTATTTTTCGTCTTGTCTGCTGATAACAGCAGTGTTAATCGTTTCCTCGGATTTCTGCTTCTCTTGATCTTTTGCTTAATTCTTCGATTCCCCACTTCATCGTTATCTTCATCCTTCTGTATATTCATACTCATACACACCTGCTGTCGCACTTTCCTCTTGTGCTTCATCTTGATCTGACTTGATTGCAAAGGCCTAAGTGTTCTCGCACTTAGAGCCATCCGAATAAATGGCCAAAGCACGACCAAAGGTAAACCAGTTTGCCAGCAACTCCTGCACGATGGAACGCACTGTATTCGGAAGATTCCCAGCTTTCACCAGTCGTTTCACATTCCAAACAATATGCTGCTTTGGTTCATACCACTCTCGGTTGGCGAGTCGCGATGTTTGGAAGCTCCACATCAACCGCCACCAGGCGATCAGACGCTCGTTCTATAACTGGAAGATCGATATTCCTGGAATCCTTATCTATCAAACGAATTGCAATACGAATTATAGCTTATAGAACTATTAGATTGAACGGCAATGTACCTGCTTCAGTCATGATCGCTGGAACCGGACCATCCGGTTGTAGATGGGTGCAAGAGTCTGCACCACCGCATCCTTCGCTCTACTGACGAGCCCGATACCGTAGATAAGTCGTGACGTGACGATTGTCCGATACACAACAGAGAATCGCGTTGCCCTCGCGGAACTTTAGTCCCGATCATCGTCAAGATCTGCAGCCCGCACGTGGTTTTGACTATCTTGCAATGATGTTTGAAGGATAGTGACAGGTCAAGGACGCCAACAACTTTCAGTTGATTTGTCCTCGGTACAGCTTGGTGGTCGATGAAGATATCGATGCTTTTCGCCAACTTGTAGACAGCTTTCACTGCAGCCTGTAGATCTCGATACAGAGGGCGCTCCTTATTCCTCCGTACCACCAACAAAATATTGTCCGCATAGAACAGAAATGGTGACATCCCAATAAAGAATAACGTAATGGACAACACTGACCCTTGAGGCACTCCGTTCTCCAATGGCATTTCACCCGATAAATGTTCTTCCACATTCACCCGGAAAGATCTGTCGGCGAGGAAGCTATGTAGCACGTTGAACATGCGCCTACCGATCTTCCACTACCGCAGAGTGCGCAAAATACCGTACCACCAATTGGTGGCAATGACCTATCCAACTCCGCCAAGTATGTATTGAGGCTTTTCCCAATTATAAAGGCCTCTTGTCCTCGAACGTATCTTGAACCACGGATTGACGACTGAGTTGGAGAGTCATCAATCCGCGGTTCAAGATACGTTCGAACACCTTTGCGATACAGTTGGTCAAAGTGATACGCTGGAAAGCAGCAGGTCCAGATTCACAACAGCTTGGCTTCGGAATCGGCACTATTATTCCGGTTTGCCAGCTGAAAGGGTAAACACCACTACGCCAGACTCTGTTTAGAAGCTGCAATAGTGCGATTTTGACGGATACAGGCAAACGTCGGATTATCGGATACCGTACCGAGTCAGTACTAGTAGAGACACTACGTCCTTTTTTTTAACTAGTATGTTTATTTGGAAGGCTCAATCGCGTTAGCTTTACGGAGCCGAAAGTTCACTTAATTCTATGTCTAGTAGGAGTTGGGCCGAATACTCGCGGCTTACTCGAGGTTAGAGAGGT
This sequence comes from Ochlerotatus camptorhynchus, assembly GCF_037179485.1. NCBI lineage: Eukaryota > Metazoa > Arthropoda > Insecta > Diptera > Culicidae > Ochlerotatus > Ochlerotatus camptorhynchus. The sequence goes on along the minus strand of NW_027040978.1, from coordinate 1,836,983 downwards.
ACATTATCGAAGGATAGGATCAGGGGAGGAGCTTGGGGGTAAGGTTTTGTTGTCTCGTCAGAGCGTTGTCGCCAGTATGAATGGTAGTTCGGTTCTAGTTTCGTCTGGAGTTCGACAGGCTACGGTGGGTGACCAGTGGGTCACGATGAGACTCATCGAGACGGGGGGACAAGACAAACAAAAACTAATAAAGAGATACAAAAGACAAAGGAATTAAATTCTTATACTAGACATTTGAAGAAACGCATAAACCGACTGCATATAGCAGATATCGCGATACTACGTCCTTTGTCGAGTGCCCACAGAAGCTCATCAAGGGTTGAAGTCCGTGTTATATATGTCGTGTAAGGAAGAAAATCCACGCTGTTTGAAACAGTTCAGGGTAGTGGTCACCGATCTCTCAAAGTAGTGCATGGCCAGTTCTTCTGCCATTTCTTCGTGTCGATTTACATCCGCCTTGCTACATTGGCGTTTGCCTCTAAGGGTGTTCATCGTCCACCACATTTCTGTCGTTGTGCTGCTAGGTGATATTTTTCTGACAAAGTCCTCCCACCAGTGTTCCTTATCTTCTTTCACTGCATTCGCTTCCTGGAACTCATTCAACACGTCCACTGTGTCCGATCCTGCTGTTCTGCTACGCTTCAGTGCTCTCAGAAGTTTTCGATGCCGCTTAATCGCCGTCTTCACTTCCGGGCACCACCACGGTACCGATTTGGGACCAACTCGTCCTGATGTTCGAGGAACGCTAGCGGTTGCTGCTGATAATATCCGATCGACGAACTCATCATCGCCAATCTCGTCATTCGGTTAGATGCTGCTGGAAGTTAGTCCGTTCGAACGATGTCCAATACGCTTGGTCGTAGAGCCATCTTCTCCGCTTCGTGGCGACCTGTGAGAATTCACTACTGTGGATGTCCGGAAGTGTTCGCCAGATAAATCTGGGAGCTAGTACATACGAACAGATCGAGAAATCTATGGCAGAAGATGAACCGATTACGGGATCCACCCGTTTGTGCGATCCGTCGTGCAGAATTATCAATTGTTCCGTCAGTGTTTTTTCAGTGATGTAGCGGCCCCAGAATCCTAGGCGTGATGTTTGATTAAAAAAAATCTCGCTATTGTGCCTGAAACTGCTTAACTGTGGATGATCTCATAGAACACTAAGTTGAGAGCCGGAGGAAAGTCCCAGTGGAATCGTAATTAGTCAAAGAAGGATAAGAAGCTATGCATACAACGTACTAGGTGTCTGTAACAGCAAGGAATGTCTCTGATCGCCGGCATCCTTCAAGCAGAACATGAGCCTCAACGTAGATCATTGCGACGAGTTAATGATCATGCACGTTCGGAATGGCACGGAGCCTATAACTGCAACAATGAACGCCAAAGCAAAATCTACCGAGTCCACCATCCAGCCGATCGGCATAGATATCTGAAGGAATTTGAACTACCCAGAATATTCTGCTCATTATGCAAAAACGGTTGCCATAAGGTCACCCAACCTCATACAAAACAACAAACCAACGATAGTTCAAGCCCAGTGACACGGAGCTGAAATGAAACGACGTGAACGTCAAAAAATCGTAGCAGAAAAACGTCACTTCTAATCGAAGTGATGTCTGAGATAAAGCTGCAGAGAAAGCTAAAGTCTTTCTGGAAAAAAAATTACACGATTCAAATCATTTTAACGCCAGAACATACTGAAAACATAACACCACAAAAGCATTTTTTTAAATATTCCTTTCATCAAGTAGCACACTTCCAATAGAAAAAAATCCAGGAATGGTGACTGAAATGAGTTATCCTTGTTAGTTATATGAAATGCAGATTTGAAAATTCTGCTTTTTACTTTTAATTAAACAAAACTGTCATTTTCTCAAGCCTTTTATCTTCTTCTTAAATTAACATCAAGTTTAATTCTCTGCAGTGCAGTGGTAAAATTAATGAAAAATTATATCTGCCATGCTCAGTAATGACAATCCTGGCGGATCAAATCTTAATTAAAATTATTAATTTGGTTCATCCTTCGAAAGGAAGCTCTTTACGATTGATTATGCCAAAGTCAACAACAAGTTTCGAGTCTTACCCGTCTCCATCCAAATCCTTTAACTATCCAACCGGATGCAATGCATGATCAAAAATATAAAACTGAATAAATCCCCAAACTTGTTCATCATCTCGTCTCATGCTACATGTACTCGTTCTAGCATCTGTGGTCCACTTTTTTAACCAGGAACATGGGGAGAAAAAAAAACCCCCTTGCAAAACGTGAGGAAATCCAAGAAGACGAGTAATGTGTACCATTTATATAGCCTCCAGCGTCGGAGTGTGATACAGGAAATTTAATCATTTTTACGCTCGACACGAGACCATCCAAGATTTTTCTTTTTTTTTTGGGTAGGGATATGAGAATGTAGGAATATATAGCTGCGAGCGGAACAAGGGTTCCTACAAACACGACGACGGTGGCGTAGAAGTTTTCTTTTTCTGGTTCCCGGAACCATTGCTCCGGTGATGATGCTGTTACTTCTGATAACAATGGTTTTACACAAACAGAAGCAAGCGTCGTTGTTTTCGGGAAATTTTAAATCGAAATTAATTTTTTTCTCGATTGGTTCTTTCCATCATTTTAAGGCTTACTTCAGGACTACCGTGAGTACTCACTGTTCTTTGACATATTTGTTTTATAGGGAATGAATGGCACCAACGATGCTTGTAAGTCCTGCCCTGGCTGTCTTGTCTGTCTTGTCTGTCTTGTCTGTCTTGTCTGTCTTGTCTGTCTTGTCTGTCTTGTCTGTCTTGTCTGTCTTGTCTGTCTTGTCTGTCTTGTCTGTCTTGTCTGTCTTGTCTGTCTTGTCTGTCTTGTCTGTCTTGTCTGTCTTGTCTGTCTTGTCTGTCTTGTCTGTCTTGTCTGTCTTGTCTGTCTTGTCTGTCTTGTCTGTCTTGTCTGTCTTGTCTGTCTTGTCTGTCTTGTCTGTCTTGTCTGTCTTGTCTGTCTTGTCTGTCTTGTCTGTCTTGTCTGTCTTGTCTGTCTTGTCTGTCTTGTCTGTCTTGTCTGTCTTGTCTGTCTTGTCTGTCTTGTCTGTCTTGTCTGTCTTGTCTGTCTTGTCTGTCTTGTCTGTCTTGTCTGTCTTGTCTGTCTTGTCTGTCTTGTCTGTCTTGTCTGTCTTGTCTGTCTTGTCTGTCTTGTCTGTCTTGTCTGTCTTGTCTGTCTTACTGTCATTTTTATATTGTATGTATTTTCGGTCTTGTCTTTCTTGTTTGACTTTCATATTCGTCATATTTGTATCGTCTGTTTTTGTCTTGAAAGTCTGGTTTGTCTTGTCTATGTTAGTCCGTCTAGTTTTGAATTATTTTCTTATTGTCTCACCTGACGTGTTATGTCGCTCCGATTTTGTGTGTTATATCGCTTTCTTTTATAAGTTAATTATTTCCCTCGAAATTGTTAAATTCAATTGTTTTATTTTCCGTGAGCATTTCACCCGAATCCTTGAGCATCAATGAGCTAATTTTTTTATTCTCCTTGCGCACAACGACAATTTCAACCTTATCCCCCATGCCACACCCAACTGCACCATCTTACTTGTAGTAAACTAGTTACACCACACTAAACTGGGATGCATCAATTTCTCTGCACCAAAGCCAGCACTATTGCACCGAGGAAACTTTGAGATCCACGTCCCGTCTCCGGGGCTCTTGCAAGACTCGATAATTAAATAAGCACTCATTGCTACTTTCCAGCTGCATCCCAATGTGTGCGATACATACACCGAGGATAACAGAGGGTCCGGAGGGATGGGCACAAAGCAAGAGAGAGAGAGAGAACAACTTTTCGTTCGTTCCGCTTAATTCTGCTCACAGAGATTCGACAGAAGCATCTTTTGGACAACTTTGTGTCAAACTTTGCCGTTCGAAAATCTACACCCCCCCCCCCTCCCTCCTTCTCTGACTCGCTCCATATTTGCACACAACCGAAAGGGAAGGGGGTGTAAAACTAAATAAACGAGGTGATAAGAGATAAACTGGTATCTCGGTTTCGGCAACATGTCCCCATGTCCTATCGCTTCAGAACTATCCAGCAGAGGCAGTTTCTCGAGTGGTTTGGGAGTGTGCTGAGATGAGTTGGAGAGCTAGCGAATCCATCTTGGGGGCTCAAGTGCATGTGCTTGGCATCCTGCAATTGAAGAAACGCTTCCTTCTAGAGCAGGGTGCCTTCCTTGTTGGAGTTCTTCGCACATCTCGTTAGCGTATTTACAGCCTTGCCACTGCCGGTTTCGGAAAAATGAAGGACAAACATGCCAATGGGTGCAAAGTTTTGTCGCTCAGCCGCCCACCCTCTGCTTTAGGAAGTGCTGCGGAGAGAAGTACCTTGATACTTGTTTTATCGTTTTTTTTTTTCTTTCGTCATCGGATACACTGACGACGGTATGTGCCTTACAGCATTCACCCACACGAGCACACGAGGGTAGATTGAGCAGAAGTAGAAAGCGCTTCCGGCATCGGTCGGAACTCGTCGAGTACTCAAGAAGTTGTTACATCTTTCTTATAATTTACTGAGTAAATTTGTGTTGCCTGGTTTGAGCTTATTCCGGCCGCTGAGATGGCCAGGTGTGAGTAACTGGTTTTAAGTTGAGCAAATTGGATGGTATCTAGTCAAGCTTCTGGCTCATGGCATGCATGGTTAATTTAGAGCTAGTTAGTCACTGATTTTTCATATGTTCGCCCTCACCTGAGGTGTCCACATAGGATTATATAAATGCATGTAAACACAATTTAGTTCCCTCTAATTTACACTGTGTGCATGGGTAAAGTTTGACTGCAATCAGCTCAACTTAAAAATACTAACCAACTGGGAGGAGCATCATTCATAGAATGCAATCAATTCGCTTTGGTAGTGTCCTTTGATGAAATTAGTGTCCTTGCTACCAATTGCGTTGATTTTTTAAACCAAGTGAACTCGCTAGAAACGAGGTACACAATTTTTGCTCCTAATGTTTTTTTATTTTTGTATTACAAAATACCCATCTGGTATAACATAGCTTAGGCGATCATACAAATCATCAGTGGCAAAAAATATCGAAAAAGGTTATCTTCCATTTAATTCCACTTAATTAATTTTGGTATCCATGACAGATACGTATTTCGACTACAATGTGCAGTCTTCATCAGTGTCATTCCCACTAAAGAACTTATCAAAATCTAACCCCCTTAAGTACTCATCCCCTAGGTAAAAAAGTCAAGATCATAGGTATAATAATGAAACTACAATGTGTTGAATCGGAACCTACCTAACTAATAAAAACCAAAGATTTAAGTAAGCTAAAGGAGAAAAATCTATACAACTCTCTAATAAGGAAAATCCCCAAAGGCTTGGTAGCCATCATAATAAAGTAATGAAATTGGGTTGTTAGCGGAATGCTAAATAAAACAGCAAAAAAGGTTATCTTCCATTTAATTCCACTTAATTAATTTTGGTATCCATGACAGATACGTATTTCGACTACAATGTGCAGTCTTCACACATTGTAGTTTCATTTTTATACCTATGATCTTGACTTTTTTACCTAGGGGATGAGTACTTAAGGGGGTTAGATTTTGATAAGTTCTTTAGTGGGAATGACACTGATGAAGACTGCACATTGTAGTCGAAATACGTATCTGTCATGGATACCAAAATTAATTAAGTGGAGTTAAATGGAAGATAACCTTTTTTGCTGTTTTATTAGCATTCCGCTAACAACCCAATTTCATTACTTTAAAAAAATATCGTTTGTTGCCGAGAAAAATCACTTGGGATTAGTGCTTTCCCCACCATAACAAAACTAACATTGCATCACACACCTGACCATCATTTTACAATCGCTGGCGACAACAAGGAAAATTTTTCAAACATCTACTTAGAAAGGTAGAAAAACATATGTACACTTACGCGTTCTACACTATTCTTTAATTGATTTACGAAAAATTCCCTATTCCGGTCTAAACTCATCCATCATGTTGTCACGCGCGTTCTTATTCCGATCACAACTCCGAATTCATTCTGATAAGACGTCTTTAAGAGGTTTCGAAAAAACCACGGAGCTCTAGGATCAGTTTCATGAATTGACCACTTTTACGGATATTCTGGATCTTCCAATGGACCATCCCGTGGTCTCCAGGATTCATATTTCCGAATATCCGAATTCATTCTGAAAAGACGTCTTTGAGATGTTTAAAAAAAACTGCGTTGTTCAAGGCACATTTTTATTAATATACTACTTTTACGGATGTTCCGAATCTTTCAATGGACCATTACGTGGACCCTAGCGTCCATATTCTGGTCACACATCCGAATTCAATCTGATAAGATGTCCATGAGTGGTTTCGTAAAAACCCCGGAGTTCTAGTATCAGTTTCATGAATTGACCACTTTTACGGATGTTCCGGATTTTCTGGAGTACTATCCCGTGGCCCCCAGCGTCAATTTTCTGGTCTCAAATCCGAATTTATTCTGATAAGATGTCTATAAGTGGTATCGAAAAAACACGGAGCTCTAACATCAGTTTCATGAATTGTCCACTTCTACGGATGTTCCGGATTTTCTGGATGACCATGACGTGCTCCCCAGCTTCAATTTTATGGTCAAATTTTCGAATTCATCCTGATAAGACTTCCATGAGTGGTTTCGAAAAAAACACGGAGCTCTACGATCAGTTTCACGAATTGACCACTTTTACGGATGCTCCGGATCTTCCGGTGGACCATCCCGTAGTCTCCAGCCTCAAGTTTCTGGTCGCAAATCTGAATTCATTCTGATAAGATGTCTATGAGTGTTATCGAAAAAACACGGAGCTCTAACATTCCGGATACGGATTTTTCGGATCTTCCGGTGAGCCATCCCGTATTCACCAGAGTCCATATTCCTATCACAACTCTTAATTCATTCCGATAAGACATCTATGAGTGGTTTCGAAAGAAACACGGAGCTTTAGGATCAGTTTCACGAATTGACCTCTTTACCGGATGTTCCGGGTTCTCCGGTGGACCATCTCGTAGTCTCCAGCGTTAATTTTCTGGTTACAACTCCGATTTGAGTGATTTCAAAAAAATAAAACCGCGGAGTTCTAGGATCAGTTTCATGAATTGACCAGTTTTACAGATGATCCGGATCTTTCGATGGGCCATCTCGTATTCATCAGAGTCCTAATTCCTATTACAACTCCTATTTCATTCTGATAAGACGTTTTGAGTGGTATCGAAAAAACACGGAGCTCTAGGATCAGTTTCACGAATTGACCCCTTTAACGCATATTCCGGATCCTCCGGTAGACCATCCCGTAGTCTCCAGCGTCAATTTTCTGGTCCCAATTCATTTTGACATGATGTCTATGAGTGGTTTCGAAAAAACCACGGAGTTGTAGGATCAGTTTCACGAATTGACCACTTTTACGGATGTTCCGAATCTTTTGGCGGACCATCCCGTAGTCTCCAGCGTCAATTTTCTGGTCACAACTCAAAATTCATTCTGATAAGATGTCTATGAGTGGTTTCGAAAGAAACACGGAGCTCTAGGATCAGTTTCACGAATTGACAACTTTTACGGATGTTTCGGATCTTCCGGTGGACCATCCCGTAGTCTCCAGCGTCAATTTTCTGGTCACAACTCCGAATTCATTTCGATAAGATGTCTATGAGTGGTTTCGAAAAAACACGGAGCTCTAGCATCAGTTTCGTGAATTGACAAGGGGTAAGTCACTCAGCTCATTGTGCCGGAATTATATTCTACACAGCTTGGGCACATCCATCGGCACATTTTTGGCATACCTTTGGCACAATCTCGTAGGCATTAGAGTGTAGTAAATAAAATGGGAGCACTGCTGGACAACTGTCATTGAAGTTGTTCAGAACATTACGTGTTGTTTAACTGTATGTTCAGAGACATCTTCTAATTGAATATACCAGAGGAAGTCAGACCAACAGTTCACTTATAGATCTAAATACGAAATGTAGGTTCTAGAGTGGACTCAAGAGGAAGAAGCAGTTAATCAGACCTCATTAGTACCCTTAATTCAAATAATGCTGCAACTCACACAAAACAAACTAAAGAAGTCTATTCATCACCCTGTACAGTCTGTCTTCAACAATGCTCCCCACCGGTTCCGACTCTTTCCGGCCTAAAGGCTAGGTTTCTGGTCTACCTTTGAGGGCATTATAAAACACTAAAACACAGGATGACAAACTTACAAATAATGCTCATGCTCATAGTAGGTCATACAAGTGTATCCGCGGCATATGGATCACAAAACACCGATATTTCACACACCCGCCACTTCCCGCGTCATCCTCAATCCGATTTATCCATGCGATTTCAAACCAAAACATTCCAGGTGTCAGAAATACCGGGTTACCGGGATGGGTATTTTACAAACAATCGCAGCTTGCTCTATGACCGGCCCAATCGTCACAGTTGCGGCACACTGACACGCTGTGTATAAAAATTGGATCCGAACAATCTGAGACATTTTCCAACACCTCCGGAGTACCCCAAGGAAGCAATCTGGGGCCATTATTATTTGTACTATTCATCAATAGAATCGAACTTATGCTGCCACCTGGATGCCGAATGTTTTACGCGGACGATGTCAAGATCTACATGATAATAAGAAGTCTACTAGATTGATTCGAGCTGCAGAGGATGGTAAACTGCTTTAAAATGTGATGTTCTCGTAATTTTATGACGGTTAGCATTTCGAAATGCTGTATGATATTGTTTAATTGAAAGATCAAACCGTTTGTTTTTGACTACTCTATCGCAGAACAGCCTCTACAACGAGCAACTCAAATACGAGACTTGGGTGTTATGCTAGATAGCGCTCTTACATAGAACTTGCCTATTCATATTCAAAATTTCTGCAGAGCTCCAGGATCCACTCTACCTACGATCCCGCTGGTACGATCAATTTTGGAGTCAAGTGTGGTTGCCTGGTGCCCGTATCATGCCAGTTGGATTGCTAGGATCGAATCAGTGCAGAAAAAATCGTTCGATACGCACTTCGCATTCTCCCGTGGAATGATCCTTCCAACTTACCACCCTATGAGGAACGTTGCCATCTTCTCGGACTAGAGACGCTAGAACGACGACGTTCCATCGCTTAAGTGGTTTTTGTGGCGAAAATGCTGAAAGGAGAAATAGATGCCCCGAATATCCTGATCGAAATTAATTTGTACGCACCAGAGAGGAGACTACGCCAGCGGGATTTCCTTAATCTTGGTTCCCGATATGTTCAATATGGACAACATGACCCCATTAGATTTATGTGCAGTGCTTTAAACGACGTTTTTAAATTGTTTGACTTCAACTTGACCATAAGAACCTTTCAACATCGACTCTCTTTAAGGCGATAGCTTTTTGAAATTCTCTAGGTAAGAAATTTTTTTTTGTAATGTTCTAGTCTTGTGCATAAATTTACCTATTCATTAAGACCACAAATGAGTCAGATGAATGATAGGTTAATAAACAAAACAAAACAGCAGTTCTTTCGGTCGATGCGTCGTGGAATATGGAAAGCAACCGTTTAGTGATGAGTGTGTGAGTGCTGACCACGATTTGTGTTTGTGAAGAGCTCTGACCCCCGTTGGCGATACTGCCATACAATGAAACCACTGGAGCAGCTCCCGTTCTGATGGAGGAGGCTTTTTGGATTACGGAAGATAAAGTGTTTATTGTGTTGTACCTTTTGGCTATAGTTTTAGGTGTATTGCTTAGTGACCAAGAATCCTCGGCTCTGTAAAGTTAATTCGTTTGAGCCTTATCAAATAAATTAATAAACAATTTTTGGTAGTAGTTAATAAAATTCCCATATAGAAATTTGGAAAAGGTTAAATTATACGCTTTTGATGCATATTCAGGTCACAAAAAGTTGACGACAACCTTAAGAAATAATTCATGGACTTTACCGTTCAGTTTTTTCCTGGTAAATATTGTAAAACAAGCTACAATTAAATAAAACATGTTGTTTTGGCGAGATGGACCGTCACACGGTCTAAGCCAGGAAACATTTTTTAACCGGTGTACTACCAGGTTCCAGAGAGCCAAAAAAAATCAAATTTGAGAGAACACGCCATGTATTTTGATGACACTCTATTTGTGATTTCCCTCTCACAGTTTACAAAATAGAGTAAATGTTGACACTGCAAAATATGTCTGGTACCTCTATATATGCATTTAGATTAACATCCGAAGTCCCTCCCTTTTTACATATTCTGCTCAAAAGATACTTTCTACCCCGCCCCATTCATAAAAACGGTTAGAAATCGGCGGTATGATTTGTGCAGAATATGTAAAAAAGGAGGGACCTCGGATGTTAATCTAAATGCATATATAGAGGTACCAGACATGTTTTGCACTGCACCGTCCTCTGTGAACAATTAACGGAAAACATATTATGCGTAGTTTCCAATAGATGTCACCGCAAACAACAGCAGTGACATCTGATGAAAAATGCATGCAGAAGGTTGAAAAAATTTTTAATTCAAGTTTTATGGCACGCTAACGTTAAATACTGGATTGTCCATTCATTGGAATTTCAAAAGCTAAAATTTAAAAATAAACTTTCCGCCTAAACTCCTAACAGAAGCGTAAACAAACAAAGACAAATTGTGCCCATCGATCATCCCGTAATGCTCTCTCGTTTTCCCCCCCTAAATTTCTCACAACGTTTTCCAGGCACCAGTGCATTGGCCGGAAAGCACTCTTTCACAACAACTAAAGGGTGTCCACGATGAAATTGCCACACTATGAAATTGCTCTAACTTTTTAACCGTTGGGTAGAATTTAATGAAAATTTGGGTGGATTTAGTTCATAGTGCATTATTTACATCCTGCAAGTTTTAAAGTCCTGTGATCAAAACTCGCGGAAATGGAGTCGAAAGAACAGCTCGTGCGTGATAAAATCTTGCGCATTCATCACGAGAACAAGGATCTCTCGCATCGTTCCATCGCTAAAACGTTGGTAATCGCGAATTCCACGGTGTCGCGAGTGATTAAGCGGTTCGAGGAACGGTTGACCACCGATCGGAAGCCCAGAAGTGAAGGAAAAAGTATTCCGTACAACACCAAAAATCACAACCGCGTAGTTGGGGCCTTCAACCGAAATCCGAACGCCTCCGTTAGGGATGTGGCTAAGAAGCTGCACCTAAGCCGAAGTTTTGTCCAGAAGGCCAAAACTAAGGCTGGGCTTCGAACGTTCAAGGTACAAAAGGCCCCTAATCGCGACGAGAAGCAGAACAATTCCGCCAAAACCCGTGCCAGGAAGTTGTACCTCAACATGCTGACGAAAGTTGAATGCTGCATCATGGACGACGAAACATATGTGAAGGCCGACTTCAAACAGATCCCCGGCAACCTGTTTTTCACGGCCAAGGATAAGTTCAGCGTTCCGGAGCATGTCCGCACTCAGAAGATGTCCAAATTTGCGAAGAAATTCCTGGTTTGGCAAGCCATCTGCACGTGCGGGAAGTGGAGTGCACCTTTCGTGACCCAGGACACGATGAACGGACAGGTGTACATAAAAGAGTGCCTCCAGAAGCGGCTGCTTCCTCTCCTTAAGGCCCACAACGTCCCAACAATCTTCTGGCCGGATTTGGCCTCATGCCACTACTCCAAGGACGTGCTGAAGTGGTATGCGGACAATAAGGTCAATTTCGTGCCGAAAATGTTCAACCCTCCCAACACTCCGGAGCTCCGCCCCATCGAGAAGTACTGGGCGATTATGAAGCAGCACCTTCTTAAACGACCTAAGGTAGTGAAGACAGTCGAGGAACTGAAGAAAGTATGGGTTTACATGCAAAAAACGGTTGATTCACAGGTTGTGCAGAATCTTATGGCCGGGGTTAAGGCCAAGGTGCGAGCATTTGCGTATGGACTGTAAATAAAATACGAGTAAAATGGTAAAATGAAGTTTAATAGTTATTTCTCAATCCCTGAAAATTTGATGGCAATCGGATGAAAACTCGAATTTTGCGAATCAATTTTGTGTGTGGCAATTTCATCGTGGACACCCTTTAATGAGCTTCCCCCACCTTGAAATGCTACCTTTTGGCAGGAATGACAGATGGAACAACTACCGGAGATCCCCGAGTCTAAAATTGAAATTACCTTCCATTTTTCATCTCCCCACACGTGCCTCGCAGCTTACCGACTATTGACTGACCCCCCGTCGATGAGGAAAACGTTCAGGATCGGTTACTGGCTTCTTAAAAAAATACAGAGGAGATGAACACGGATAGAATTTTTCCGACCAATTTTACTAACGAACTTGCCGTACTGAGTAGTGAAGTTGTGTCCGAGGTTAAGAGTTTGACCTTCCTGCAAAATACAGCAGAACGGATGATGTATGTTGGGTGAAAACTTTTCCCAAAATCAAGCACGTTGAATGGGTTGATTTATAAATTTACTAGCCGGTAGCCACGGCCTTTGGTCTGCTTCCCAGAAGAAAGGTTTGTTGGGTGGGTTGTAAATTTTTGCTACACTTTAATCCAATATTTAGTCGGAATTGAAATGGTAACTGGTTGGAGTATTGGGAACGAGCAAAATCATAGACCTGGTAAGTAAATAAATCTTCCGTAAAGGATCGCTAAATTCCGAGGAGGAAGGCAAATATTTACTAATTTAAATTTGAAATTCCTATCATTGGTGGTTGATCATTCTGAACGCTTGCATGCTTGCAAACTTCAGCAAAACTAGAATTGTTGCGCACCATCCACATTTCCTCTTTCAGAAAATATAATCCTTTCCTTCTCTGAAAACGAAAAAAAAACAATACTCAACCAGTAGCCCAACGGCAACCAAAACCAGAACTCCGAAAAAGGACCGTCACGTATGACTGTGTGAACAACCTAACATCCAATCGGGGACAACCAGTCTAAATAGATTCTAAATTTCGCCACGTTTAAAAGCATCGACTCCCGGCGGGGTTGCAAATCAAGTGAAATGGGATTGAGGTAGATAACATTTTCATACTCTTAAAAAACCTCCTAACGTCGCTGGGAATTTCCCAGTTAAAAGTAAAACATAGCAACCGGAGCGACGCGGTTGGAATAAAGCAATTTGCCATAATTGGATGTTGTTTTGCTTGGCGGCCTTCTACGGTAGACACATTTTGGGATGTTGAAGCTCCCTAGAGGGCACTTAGTCTTGTCTCACTTCGAGAAACATCAGGACAATAGAGGCACTTTTCAATGAAGTTTGTACGCAGATGGGTAGTTTTATGATGAATCCCATTGACACGGAAATCCTATCCGAGATAAGCTCAGTAATCACTTCCTTCCCTTCCGTGGTATCAACTGGCTCGATTATCATCCGCGTACCCTTTTCAGCGATTAATGCCACTGATTAAAAGCAAATTTCCAAGCTCTCTCGCCGAACGGCGTGCTCGAAAATCCAATGAAAAGCCAACTTTCCAAATCATACCTGATGGCTGATGATGGCGAAGGCAATGGTGATGACGAAGGTACGGGGTGTGTGTGTGTAAGTGCACGCTGTTGTGCTCCCCTGACTGACAGTTACGAAGGTCTGACGTCTGAGTGAGCAAGCAGCGCCAGCATCAAAGCCGGCGGTGAAAAGTTAAATTTTAATAAAGAGTAGGTACGTCTAATTTCATCACCCTTTGGCCCCCTTTTGCAGTGGCGGAATGGGGAAAAGCAATGGGAGAGATGTAGGAGATGCTCGGATGACAGAGGGCGGGCACCGTGTGCAAAAGGTTACGAGTTTGATGGATTCCGGGAAATTTTCGAGAGCGGTAGGAGTTCTGGTTGCATAAGCTGGGGGCAGATTAAATTCCATTGTGGTAACGAGTGAAGCAGCTGGTTTGCCAAGCGGTATTATACATCATGAAGCTCTTATGTTTTATGCTATGTTTAGACTGGAGAACATCCCAACAAACAATCGTCTCTATTGAAGAAACGACTTCTAGACCATTTTATTCAACTGCATTAAGTTACTTGTACTATTTTTAATAATAACTTCTGTTCCGGCTTTGTTCACACAAATCTGGAGGATTTTTTCAACTAAAACATTGAACTACTTGATGTTGTATAAGGTATGTCGAGAAGCTTTTATTCGACTTATATGAGTTGTAACAGAGTCTTTTTTTTTTCATTTGTTTACAAGGCTGGTTCGCCTCTTGTAACGATAACATTTTTGATTATTCAGTGATTATTAGACATCACTGCTTCCTTAAAACAGTGAAGCTTTGCATATGCTTGATTCTCATGTGAAGTAACGTTTAATTAGACATTATTATACATTTATTAAACGATTATTCAACTGTGGGAAAATTAACCCGAAGAGGGACGATACACACAGATATTAGAAAATTTATTATATGTTTATAATATATACATGTCGTTGCATGGGATTCGAACCATGTACCTCTTCCGATCACCAGCTTGCCTTGTCATTTGAGCTATCCTAGGATTTATCATATGGGCAACTCAATAATCAATAAAAGCTTACTTGAAAGTAAATACCTGTAAGCACTCCCGATCGCAACTCTAGCTCCTTCAAGGCCTCAATTTATTCATCGTTGTTTTAAATGAGACCAATGTTACCTCTTCACCTCTCCAATTCGAAGGAAAGGATAAACTAGATCAATGCATTAATTGTCGTGAGTCATGTGATCGATGATTACTATTTAAATAATTAGACCTAGAACACAAATAAAAAATAAGGGTTGAGCTTGAACTCACGACCTGCTACTTGGAAAGCAGAAACGGTAACCACTACTCTACTGATTTCTTCTTGTTGTTAGACTGAACCAGTGGTGTGGAATAATATATCTAATACGTCGTTCATAAAGCATTTACAGAGCATGTGATTACAACATGGACGCATAGTGGTATAAGAGCTATTATGCTGACTGTATTCACCTTTATTCAGCAATATTGTAAAGCAATGCAATGAAATCTAATAATGGAGCAATAAATAATTTATTAGACGTCTAATAAAGCATTTTTTTTTTGACGTAGACTACGTCTTACGGGAAGGTACTGGGGGTAAATCGAAAATCTAAAATTGCAACCGTCACGAAAAAATGTAATTTTGACGTAGGACTACGTCTTTGATTTCTATATGGGGGTACACTTTGTGATAACGGAAAATGGAACATGTAACAAATTAAGAAAGATTTTGAACATTAATAACTCAGCTGCCCCTGGTCCAATTTCAATAATTTTATCACCAATCGATCATAAATATTTCTACGCATCGATAACAATGCTTCCGAATGTTAATGTTCAACAAGAAACTATTGAAAAACTGGTAAATGTCCAGCATTGTCCAAAAATGTCGAATTAACTAACAAATCCACCAATTACCTACATGCATATGCTGCTTCCCCAGCACAGTCATCAGAGAGTAGTAAGGAGACGAAACAAGTCGAAGTGGCATTCACCTCCGATCCTCGGGCGCGTGCAAATAGGGAGGATGGAATTTCGTAATATTTTGCATACTCATCGCCATATTCAGAACCAAACGCAAATTCTTCGAGATAACCACCATCCGTCGTCTGGCTCGCCGTGGCGGTGTCTGACGTATCTCCGGTCTGATTTACGAGGTGTGCTGAAGGTGTTCCTGAAAAATAAGATCTGTGATGCTGTCACCTACACTAAACACGCCAAGCGTAAGCGGCCATGGATGTCATCTACGTTTTTGAAGTGACAGAGACGCACTCTGTTTGGTTTCGGAGGTTAAATCATCACCAACTTTGGCAACAAAACGGCTCTTTTCAGGGCCACCAAGCTAATTACAGTAAAGAGTAGGAATAGAATTCATCTGCCTGTTTGTCCATATTCAGAACCAACGATCACACAAAATGCTCATGTAATCAAACTGGAAGCAGGGGTACAAATTATTTTGATCAACCTTGATCAACTTTGAATCGCCGCGGCCGGATATTTTCGATGCAAGAAGCAACAATCTAGCATCTAATTCGACGAAGACGGCAGGAAACATTTGTGAAGCCGAATTATTTACGAAAGAGAGTGTCGATGAAGAGAATCGATCAATGTAGATAGGACCTATTGAAAAGTGACGCGAGATTTGTTTTCCGTACTGAGCTCCAATGCTACCGACGCCAGGGAGGCAGCTCCTACACCTGGACCCTACCAATCGACCCATCAACTCAACCGGAGACTAAAGGCTTTACTTCCCGAAGGAAGGCGTGATCAGATGTTATGCCACAGACAAACAGACATAATACTCGCAAGTTGTTCATCGAACAAGCATTTAACGGTCAATTTAAAAGTATCGTAGTTGGTAGTACCGCCACCTGTGGCGCGCATAGTCAATTCCCTTGCGTTTGACGTTTACACACTACCGCCATCTGTTCAGCGTACTACCCACCACAGTGTATTCAACAGATGGTAATCACGCTAACCACCGGCGCCGATATCTTTCAAGGTGATATCACGGCGAATGAGATCGACCCAAATTTGAGTTTAGTCATCTCAGAAAAAAGAAATGAAGTGCAGGAACTCAGCGATGAGTAAATTTGCCTCATGTTTTCCCAGGTTTTTCCAGGATTTTCCAGGGAAAAATTCCCGAATTTGAGAAAAGTAAAGATTGGATTCACTCAGCCTATTGGTACTACTCCGGGACTGAATAAAATTTTCGTCAATTTCCTCATTTTCTGGTAGATTTTTTAGGTTTTCCACAGGAAACCATGAGACAAATTTACTCATCGCTGAGTTCTTGCACTTTTGGCGATTATGAGTGAACCAAACTCAAATTTGGGTCGTTCTCATTCGCCGTGTACGCAACAGGAAAAGAGACAGTGTCGTTACTTTATAGCAAACTACTCATAATGGGAGGTGTCTTTGTAGCTTTTATACCACTTGGTTGCACATCATTCTGCTTTAACCTGAAAAGATATAAAAGAGTGCTGCTGTATGGCATTAGCTCATCATGGTGACATTCTCTGCTTGATCGTCAAGCAGTTCAGTTCGGTGTTAGCTCGCTCTCTCGAGTTTGTCGTGCGTGTGTGTGTGCCCCGTAATGGGGAAGCATCGGTCGCGAAGCCCGGCGAAGGTCCAGAACTCCGGTGAAGGAAGCTCCGGTGTGCCTACCTCGAACAGGTTTGCTGTTCTCCCCATGGATGGGAATATCCAGCCGGCTGTGTTGGAAAAACGCAGCAAGAAAAGGAAGAAGAATCGAGGCCAGTCCGATGTCACTGCGACGAACGCCAGCGACATCGGTGATTTCGGCGACGCCATCGGCAACGAAAATTCTGCCGGCCCGAGTGCGGCAAAAGTGAAGCTACCTCCATTGGTAGTGAAAAATGCCCATCTTAATGAGCTCATCGCAGATCTAGCGACGCTGGGCGTTAAAGCCGAATACAAGTTGGGCAGAGTCGGCACCAAGGTGGTGCTCCGTACCAAAGCGGAGTATGACTTGGTCGTCGCCCACCTGAGGACTTCTTCTTCTTCTTCTTCTTCTTCGCATTTCAAACTTATTGCTTATGGCATATTAGCTTATTGCGTGCTCTCAACTTAGTGTTCTAGATGCACTTCCACAGTTATTAACTGAGAGCTTTCGATGCCTGCTACCATTTTTGCATTAGTATAATTGTGTGGCAAGTACAATCATACTCTATGCCCAGGGAGTCGAGAAATTTTCCAACCCGAAAAATTCCTAGACCGGACCGGGAATTGAACCCAGTCACCTCCAGCATGGTCTTGCTTTGTAGCTGCACCTTTACCGACTGAGCTAAGGGAGGCCCCACCTGAGGATTTCCAAGGTGGAATTCTTCACCCACGACATTCCCGGTGAGAAGCCATTCAAGGTCGTCATTAGGGGCCTACGAAACTTCGACCCGAAGTTTATCGAAGCTGAAATCAGAGACCGGTACAAGCTGGCCCCAAGTGCCGTCTATCGGATGACAAGGAAGGACGAAAATGTGAAGGCGTATTGTAGCCGGCACAAAGTTGGCTAGCCTAAATCGGTCTACTAGAGTGTTCCGTGGATTGGTTTTTAAACAAATGGCTTAAGCGCCACCTCCATAGAGGACCACTTGTCGTTTCGGATGCCCGGCAAACTCAAAACCCCAGGGCGAGTTCAGTCTAATGCAAAAGATTGGAACGCGCTAGTAGACGTTAAGTACTTGGGATTCAAAGAAAAACACTAAATCCAACCGAATGAAAACTAACCAGAAACCGTCTTTCTACCGGAGCGAATGCACTGGACGACCTGTTTCTCATCACAGGTCAAGCTCTTCCCCAAACACAAAATCTACACGCTTCAGGACAGAAATGGTGGACTGAGATTCCCAAGCAGTCCGACTTGGAGTAAAACCAAACAACGAAAACTACAACAACGAACGAAACGTGAGAAACTTCTTTAGACCAGTGCACTCATTGAACGGGAAATTCTAACCTAACAATCAACACAATTATTTAGCAGAATAGAAAAACATTTATTTAGAAAAAAACTAATAGAACGAAAATTTTATTATCTAACATTTTTATCCGGGAACCCTCATTCTTCTCTTACTCTCTCTCTCTAATTCCCTACCTAACTGTGCGGATTTCTAAATGGCTATTTATAACTGGCGCTTCATCCAGATTTAATGCATGCATGCGGACATTGTACGGTTCTACTCACGCTTCTGCTTTACCGACTGCTCCTCACCATCGTCTGTCGCCCCTGCGACGCTCGCTGCACGGAATACAAAAGATTCACCAAATTGGGTGCGAGTCTTGATTCTCTAATTCACCAACTGCTTTTCGTGGTGATATCCCGGTGGGTGGGAAAATTGCTCACCTGGAGCGCGATATTGACGGCGCAGCTCCCTTCTAACCCCGGCCGAAGTTAGGTCCTTTAATACCGACGCGTGGGGTCAGGGTAGTGGTAATAACGGAGGGCGCGGTATGCCGAGCGGGAGGTGGTGGGACGAAACTAGAGACAAAAAGCCGTCAAACGGCTATACAACTGGATGAGCGCATTGTTGCAAAACCGCATAGTAAATCATTTACCTTTTTGTTGAAACTTAAATCGCGCACAGTACCGCACTAGCCTACTAAACTTATTCAGTAGTAACTACACCTAATCAAAAGGAATTAACGAACAATTAATTACACTGAACTTAAAGACACTTCTCACATTTAAATATACCTCTACAAACACACCGCGAAACTATACCAAAAAACTTCACAGTCCTGCCTCTTCCACGGGTTGGATTAAAGTGGACGAGAAAGATCTTGGGATTCCTCAGAAAGGCCGCTAAAACAATTCTTGGCCTTCGTTCCGGAAACCGAAAAAACGATCTTATCAAAAGGCGATCTCCGATTACCTTCCGATTCGATTAGAGATACTATCTCTTTTCCTCCCAAGTATCCCACATCTGTCTAGCTCATTCCAATCTTTAACTTAAAGTGTTTTTCTTATTATTAAATTTCCGACGACAAGTAATCCTACTGGGAGATTATACTCAATCCCACGGATCAAATTTCATGCCACCTCAAATGAGAAAACTTACGCGCCTAGTGAGCGGATGAACAAATAATGAGTGAAATTTCATGCAGGGATAATTTACTCTTGATATGAGTTCACCAGTTGCATACAAGTGAACTGGGATAGTGCGTGTCGTTTCGAATAGTAACAGTGAACATTTGTAGCATTTGAACTTCATGCTACATTAATTTAATATCTAATTCGAATACCGCTACAGTATCCGGATAGCCTTTTCCTGGTACACTTCCAGAAGGGAACGGTGACGCTCAACGCGCTGAAGGCCATCCGTTCCATCAATTCCATCATCGTCCGCTGGGAGCCATACCGTGGCGGCCATCGTGATGTGACTCAGTGCCAACGGTGTCTGAACTTTGGACACGGCACCCGCAACTGCAATATTAAGCCACGCTGTGGCAATTGCGCTCAAGACCACGCCACTTCCGACTGCCCTGCGGATGGAGCCGTGGAGTTAAAATGCGCCAACTGTGGTGGTGCTCACCAAGGTTCCGACAGACAGTGCTCCAAACGCGAGGACTTCAAACGCATCCGAAAACAGGCGGCAACTAACAACCAACCAGGACGCAAGAAGGACAAAGTCCCAGCATTTCGGACGGAGGATTTTCCGCCTCTTCGTGCTCCTCAGCAAAGGCAAGCGAATTCGCGGGTGCATTCCGCTCAAGCAACTTCTGGTGATTCTGCTGGCCAAAGCTCTCCATCCCCTCCTGGATTCTGGAGACAACCACCAGCGCAAAACAATAACCCCGATCTGTTCTCAGCGGATGAACTGATGGAAATTTTCGTCAACATGTCCGGTGCTCTTCGTAAGTGCCGCAATAAACCCGAACAGATCCAAGTGCTCGGTAAGTTCATCATCCAGTATGGTGTCTAAACCGGTAACCATCGCTACCTGGAACGCTTGCTCTGTAAAAGCAAAACAGATTGAGCTTGCCGACTTCCTCCACAAGCACAGCATCGACGTGGGCCTTCTAACCGAGACCCATCTAAAGTCCGGCGACAGCTTCTGGTTGCCTGGCCACAACATTATCCGGCTTGATCGCACCAGCTCCAGGGGGGGTGGTGTAGCGGTCGTCGTAAAGAAAGGAATAAAATACCACACTCTGTCCCATATCCGCACCTCTATCATCGAGGCCCTTGGTGTGGAGGTGGAGTCGTCGACTGGATACGTCCAGTTCATCGCCGTCTACTACCCTCGACAGTGTGCCGCCAGCAAGCATGGGAAAAATCGTTCAATTTTGCATTCTCAACTCACTCACACGCATACAACATCAGAAACGAACAGCAGCTTGTGCGAGCCGCACTGATTTCGTTCGTATTCGCATTGCTTCTATTTTCTTCGATGAATGCAGAATTGAGCAAAACAGCAGCTGAGCGTAACATGAATGATTCTGAGTGTAGTAGTGTGGATGATTCCTCTCTTATTATTTTTTCCATG
The DNA here is from genome assembly GCF_037179485.1 of Ochlerotatus camptorhynchus. Classification (NCBI taxonomy): domain Eukaryota; kingdom Metazoa; phylum Arthropoda; class Insecta; order Diptera; family Culicidae; genus Ochlerotatus; species Ochlerotatus camptorhynchus. The sequence continues at coordinate 1,816,047 of NW_027040978.1, read as the reverse complement.
CTGAGCCTTTTACGATTGCATTCTGCTGAGTGAGCTGAATGAGAATTTTGCAGAAAGAATCACTTTTTATTTTCTAGCTTTAAACATACATTGACACATTTAAATCGCTATTAATATCGAGAAAACTGTTATACTGTAACACATAAACATAAGCGTCACGCAAATAACTTAAAACTGCTGTGGTCAATTCAACTGATTTAAATCAGTGAGCCAAAAACTATCTGACTCGGCTATTTAAATCGTAAGCATTCGGATTTTACGCATTCAATCTGGTTCTCCCTCGCTAGAGAAAATTGTTCGGCTGCCTTTCAGTTTATCCTTATTTCCTTCTACTGCTGTCAGTTCTGAGTCGAGCTGCAGAGTCACTTGGTAGGAAGAATTTACACTCGTTCGGCAATCTGTTTGTAGGCGAGGATGGCTATTTTGATTCTGTGGTGCTCGCGCGAGTGAATGAATTTTCCCATGCTTGGCCGCCAGCAGTGGACTAGCGGCTAAATTCAAGAAGGACCTGTCCACCATCACCCGTAACGATTCCCGCTTCGTAGTAGGAGGAGATCTAAACGCGCGCCATGAGGCCTGGCTTAACTACAGGCAGAACCAGAACGGTCGTCTACTGTTCGACCACTCACAGCATGGGCTGTACTCCGTTTGGTTTTCGGATGAGCCAACATTTATCTCATCGGTGGGCAACCCATCAACGCTAGACCTGTTGCTGACAAATATCGGCTTGTCCAAGCCGGTAGCCTTGAACGAACTCAGTTCCGACCACCAACCGGTGGTGTCTGAGCTGGGCTGCAACGTGGCTCCTGCTTCAAGCCTGCGCAAGGACTATCATCGCGTAAACTGGGCCCAGTTTGGACGCGTGGTAAACAGGCACATCATCGACAACCCGCCGCTTGACACCGTGGAGGACATCGACCGAGCGTTGGAGGGACTCCACCAAGCCATAACCGTGGCTGACGAGGCGTGCGTCCGACGAGTTCCTGTGAGGGGTAAGTTTATTGCTATTGATTCCCACACCCAACTCTTAATTCGCCTGAGAAATGTTCGTAGACGCCAGTTTCAGAGGACTGGAGATCAAGCGATGAAACGTGAAATGGCCGATCTGAACAAGGAGATTGCTTCCAGAATGGTCTCTCTCCGGAACGAAAGTTTCGGGCGGCTTGTCCAGAATCTGGACGACTGCTCCAGACCATTCTGGAAAGTTGCCAAGGTCTTAAAGACGCACTCTAAGCCCATTCCGCCACTAAAAGATGAAAATGATGACGATCGGCTCATAATCACCCCTCAGGAGAAAGCAAATGCGATTGGTGAGCATATTGCCAAATCGCACTTGCTTGGCTCCAACATCCAAAGTCCGCTCGAAGTTCAGGTTGAGCAATGCGTACTCAACCTTGATTCCTCCCCTTGTGCCATCCCTCCGGAGGATAGAATCACAGTGGAACAGATTTGCTCAGCGCTGAAATGCACCAAAAACACCCCCGGGTTTGACGGAATATTCAACCTAGTGTTGAAAAATCTCAGCATGAAAGTGCAGTCTCTGCTGGCTGCTGTCTTCAACAGATGCTTGGAACTGCACTACTTTCCAAGTATCTGGAAGACAGCGAAAATCATACCTATCCGCAAACCCGGTAAGGATCCAACATTGCGCTGAGCAAATTGTTCGAGAAACTCATTCTCAATCGTTTGCTCAAGTTTGTCGAGGAAAACAACATTCTCCTTCCGGAACAGTTTGGATTCAGAAAGGGGCACTCCACCAACCATCAGCTAGTACGGGTGATGAATAACATCCGAAGTAACAAAGCTGTATCCAAGTCCACAGCCATGGCCTTGTTAGACGTTGAAAAGGCGTTTGACAATGTTTGGCATGACGGACTTGTGTACAAGCTTTGTAACTTCAACTTTCCATTACATCTGGTTAAAATCACCCGTAACTACCTCCAGCAAAGGTCGTTTAAGGTATCGTTGAATGGTTGTCTTTCAGACACGTTTTCCATCCCAGCAGGAGTCCCGCAAGGCAGTCTGCTGGGCCCCTTGCTTTACAGCATTTACACTTCCGACATTCCTCCCCTCGGAGACGGTTGCGTGTTCTTCCTGTTTGCAGATGATACCGCAATAGCCGTCAAAGGAAGGATGCCTCGCGAAATAACGAACAAACTTCAACGATGCCTTAACGCCTTTGCTGATTATGCCACCACGTGGAAAATCAAAATCAATGCTTCCAAAACACAAACAATCATGTTCCTCCATCGACAATCACCCAAACTAAAACCGGCTCCCTCTTGTACTGTAATCATGGATGGCACAAGGGTTGAGTTGTCCGCCGAAGTAACCTATCTCGGGATGTTGTTTGACGAAAAGCTCCTATTCCGCTCGCATGTGGAGAAAACCGTAGTCAAGTGTTCCGCCTTGGTTAGGAGTCTGTATCCGCTGATTTGCCGCAGATCCCGCCTTTCAAGGGTGAACAAACTGGCCGTCTACAAACAAATCGTAGCACCTGCGATCCTCTACGCAGCTCCGGTGTGGGAATCATGTGCACAGACTCACAGGAACAAAATTCAGGTAGCTCAGAATAGAGTGCTGAGGATGGTACTTGATCGTCCTTTCGACACTAGAATAACAAATTTACACGAAGAGGCAGGCATTGCCAAAATAGATTCCAAAATTAACGAAATTAAGACTAAATTTGCACAAAAATGTAATTTATCAGAACATGCTTCGATAAGCAATTTGTATATAGTAGGTTAGGTGTATATAGTAGTTGTAGGTTAGTTGTAGTTGTAAATAGTAATTACAAGTAGTCTCCTTTTTCCAATTCAAATCAAACCAATCCCACCAAGGTGGTTATACTTTAAAATAGGCCTGATAGGACTAGGAACTGTAATTAATAATTAAAATTTTAAATGTACTTAAGTTGAAAAGACGCATCTGTGTCACTTAAAAAATTCATACATGTAAACCACACAATCACAAGAAATAAAGATCATTTAAATGGCAAAAAAACGGCATTAGCTCATTTTCGCTTCGGACGGCGTGAAGAACAGCAATAGCAGCAGTAGGAAGGCGGTGGCTAGTCCACTCCTACACACCTAACAAGCAACAATTGACTGGTCGTGGCAAAGGAGGAAAAGGTCTGGTAAAGGAGGCGCCAAGCGTCATCGCAAAGTTCTTCGGTTATCATCGGTCGTCTGGCTCACCGTGGTGGTGTCAAACGTATCTCCGGTCTGATCTACGAGGTGTGCTGAAGGTGTTCCTGGAAAATGAGGTCCGTGATGCTGTCACCTACACTATTCCTTTTCCTCTTCGATAAAACGGCCCTTTTCAGGGCCATCAAGCTTACATCAGTAAGGAGTTGGAATAGAATTTATCTGTGCTTGTTTGTCCATATTCAGAACCACAAGCCCCCAACGACCACACAAAATGCTCTCCAGAGTTGTAATCATGTACCTAACGAAACTTGGAAGCAGGATGGTAATTGATTTTGATTGATTCTCTTAATCAAGTTTATCTTTGAAAAAAAATACTACAAATTTGGTACGCCTACAATTCAAAAACGGAAAGAGTTGAGATAATAAATAATTGATCAATTAAAATGCTCTTCACATTTTTTCCGTCCACTAGTGGTCCTACGTCAAGCTTCCGTTCTTGTCCATAGGCACAGACCCTTCTACTTTTTTGAACGCTATAAGCTTTGTCATTTATATATGAAATTAAAATCCAAATACACCAATCGATAGGAAATACCTTTCGTAAGCTATTGCAATAATTTTTTTTTTTATTTTTGATAAAAACTGTTTTAAAAATGGACAAATAAAAAGTGATAATTTTATCACTGTTTTCATGAAATAAACGTTCTCCCAAACCCAGTCCTCATAATCAAGTACAATTTGGTTGCACATCGTGCTGCTTGAATCAGGAAAGTTATAAAACAGCGCTGCTAATGTGCCTCAACTGCTAATGCTGCCCTGTCCCTTGTCACTAAGTATGGACCGTGAAGCCATCAAGATCGTAAATTGGAACGCTTGCTTCTTGAAGAGCAAAAACATCGAGTTTGTTTAGTTTCTCAATGAACGAAACATCGACATTGCCATCATAACTGAAACCCACCTGAAGCCTGAAACAAACGTCTACCTTCCCGATTTCCGGCTCGTGAGGCTAGATCGAACCAACTCTGGAGGAGGAGGAGTGGCTATTGCAATAAGGAGAAACATCTGCTGTCGACTGATGCCCAGCTTTCAGCTGAAGATCATCGAAGCCGTAGGGGTGGAAGTTTCTACTCCTATCGGCCCCATCACCATCGTCGCGGCTTACTGCCCCAAACAAGTCAACAGCAGGGACGGATCGGCAGCAGATCTGCGACGAGATATTATCAAGCTAACACGACGACGGGAAAACTTTATCATCGCTGGTGACCTGAACGCCAAACATCAAGCTTGGGGCAACAATCGGCGCAATCAAAACGGCACCATCCTGAACAACGACCTGCAGGAAGCGCAGTACAACATCTTGAGTCCGGAAACTCCCACCCGGTTGAGTCGGTCCGGTGTTCACGCTACCATCGATATCTTCATCAGCAACATGGGCAACAACATCGCTCAACCTATCACCTATCAGGAACTCAGCTCGGACCACTACCCGGTGGTCACTGAGGTGGGATCCTCCGTAAATCGATTTGAAGCTTTCCGGCGCAACTATCATCGTGTTGACTGGGGTCAGTTCCAACATTGCGTCGACACCGCTGTAGACTACGATGTCCAACCGGAATCGTCCGAAGATGTTGACCGGTGTCTGCGCTCCATCGATCAAGCAATTTCCCGGGCCAGGGAGCTACATGTGCCAGTATCCAGACAGGTGAGTAATACTCTGAACCTTGACAGGCCTACTAAAGACCTCATTAGACTCCGCAACACGATTCGTAGGCAGTACCAGCGTACTTGGTTGCCTAACCTGAAGACCAATTGCAACCGTTTGAACAAAATCATCCAAGCCAGGATGGTGGATCTCAGAAATATCGTTTTTACAAACAACATTCGCTCTCTCCCAGATTGTGCTAAGCCATTCTGGAAAATGGCAAAGATTTTGAAAAATAAGCCGAGGCCCATTCCTCCCCTTTCCTCTCCTAACCAAAATTCGGACCCATCTTTACTAATAACCCCATTTGAAAAGGCCAATGCTCTTGGACAACACTTTGTAAATTCACATAACCTTGGCCACGCCATGGTGAGTCCCCACGAGCCTGCAGTATCACAGGCAATGGCTAGTGTCGCTGCCACCCCCGTAGTTGTCCCTGACGAAAGTAGAATATCGGCTGATGAGGTGATAGCAGCGATTAAATCAACAAAGAACATGAAGGCTGCTGGTGTCGATGGAGTGGTCAACCTCGAGCTGAAAAACTTGAGTGTTGACTTCTTCAAGCACCTTGCAGTGGTCTTCAACAAGTGTTTAATGCTTGGCTACTTCCCTGCATGCTGGAAGTTAGCCAAAGTTATTCCAATTCACAAACCTGGCAAAGACCCTACCAGTGCCAAAAACTATCTCCCCATCAGCCTCTTGTCATCCATCTCGAAGCTATTCGAAAAATTGATACTCAGCCGTCTGCTGGTGTTTTCAAATGATAATAACATCTTTCTCAAAGAGCAATTCGGGTTTAGGAAAGGCCACTCTACCATCCACCAACTCGCACGGGTTACTAACATCATCAAGCGGAACAAGTCCATTTCCAATACATCTGCCATGGCATTGTTGGACGTCGAGAAGGCGTTCGACAATGTCTGGCATGATGGTCTAGTGTACAAGCTGCATCGATACAACTTTCCGAACTACCTCGTGAAGATCATCAAAAACTACTTGTCGGGCAGATCATTCCAGGTCTACTTGAACAATGTCTCCTCTGATACGTTCAACGTTGATGCAGGGGTCCCTCAAGGTAGCCTGCTTGGGCCTATCCTATTCAACATTTTCACGTCAGACGTTCCTCCCCCGCCGGGTGGTGGTATCCTGTCAATGTTCGCAGATGACACCTCCATCATCTATAAGGGTCGAAAGATCCGTGCTCTGGCGAGTAAACTACAATCAGGCCTGGATGTTTTGTCCGACTATTTTAAGAGCTGGAAGATTTGTATCAATGCAGCTAAAACACAAACCATTCTGTTCCCACACTCGAATTCACCTCGGCTTGTTCCGCCTGCTAACGTCAAGATCCATCTTGATAGCACTCCCATTGAATGGTCGAGTGAAGTAGTCTACCTTGGTCTCACCCTCGATAGCAAATTGCTATTCCGATCCCATGTGGACAAGACATCCACCAAGTGTAACATCTTGATCAGGTCGCTCTACCCTCTGATAAACAGGAAGTCCACCCTGTCCCTCAAAAACAAGCTTGCTGTCCACAAGCAAATCATTCTGCCGGCTATTGAGTATGGTATGCCAATCTGGGAGAGTTGTGCTAAGTGCCACCACTTAAAGCTTCAGAGGATCCAAAACAAGATCCTCAGAATGATCCTTAACAGTCCACCGCGAACTCGTAATTCTGAGATTCACCACCTGGCCGGTCTTCAAACACTCGAGGAGCGAAAGACTTCCACGCTGGAAAGGTTCAGAGTCGCCTGTCTGCGATCAAACCACCAGATTATTCGTGATTTGGCAACCTAGTATAAGTAGTTAGGTGCTCAAGTAGGTAGGTTATCAAATTTTTAAATTCAAACCAAAACAATCCCACAAAGGGTATCCTGTAAATTAGCGCTAAACGCAATCATCACATTAGAATAACCAATTAACTAGAACAAAGATGAAGAGCCAAAGGCTAACCAATTGAAATGTTAAATCAAATGTTGAAACATAAAACCCAGAAAATAAACGTAATTTTTACTACTAATACTGCCTCAACTCATTTTCGCTTCGGACGCTGGGTTAGCAGGTAGCAGCAGTATCAGCAGCAGAAGCAGTAGGAAGGCGGTTCCTGTCAACTTGACAGTGTCAAGCGCGCAGAGTTCGAGTTTTGCACCTCGAGCTTTGCGCGTCGTTCCCTTCGAGATCATTGGCTGCTGGTAGCGGCGTCGCCTCGATGGCGCAAGCGCTCCTTGCTTGAATGATAATTATAAATCTCTATTACTTTTCGGAAGGACAAATCAGCTTTTGTAAACAACGCATTTTATCGTCGGTTTGGCATAACTAATAGCTCGCCCACATACTAACACCGCTAACAGGTTGGGAAAATTTCCCCCTATCTGATGGTAGTACTAGCATGCGTGGGCGAGCTACCAGTTACGCCAAATCGACGATCAAATGCGTTGTTTACAAAAGCTGATACGTTCCTTCGAAAAAGTAATCGAGAAATACTTCTTGGGCTGTGTACCAATTGCCGGGTTACATTTAACTCGTGGTTAAACGTGACATTTCGTAAGTTATTATCAATGTTCGAAAATGCCGGAAATTACTTAGAACTTAGCCACGGTTACCAAAATTTAACTTCTAGTCGGTCCGAAATAACCACGCTCGTATAGCAGGGTTCTAGATCAACAATAGAAAAGCGCCCATCAGCATTTGTAAACAAACCGTTCCAAAGACCTTTACTCACAAAGCGAAGGCCACCCACGTAAACCAACACCATCATCGGATAGGGGAAACTTCTACCTACACGATGATGGTGTTGGTTTGTGTGGGCGGCCTTCGATTTGTGAGTAAAGGGCTTTGGAAAGGTTTGTTTACAAATGCTGATGGGCCCTTTTCTATTGTTGATCCAGGGTTATTCGATAACTCATATGTCACTTTTAAACACGAGTTAAATTCAACTCACCCATTGCGACCCCTTGGAAGTAAAATTAGGGGCATTCATAAATTACGTATATTTTTGACCAATTAACCCCTCTTTCCCCTCGGAGTGTGTTTTGCAATACACATAATACATGGCCGCTCCCAACTTCTGAAACCCCTCTCCTCCCTCAACTACTACGTTATTTATGAAAGTTCCCTAATCATTTGGCAACACTGAAAGACAGCAGCACACACCACACAAAATGGGTTGGACATTTATGCGAAATTTCGGTATTGATAGTCAATATTTCGCGATCAGAACATTTTAGCTTGAAATCCCTCCATTTAATTTCGGTACATCTTTAATCTATTGATTGAATTAAAAAAAAATCTGATGTGGTTTTTTTTAAAGATTTCGTGCGTTTTGTGAACGCACATTTATTATTTTGCATAAGAAAACGTGAACGGGGTGTTTCTGTGGTGATGAGAAGGATTTTCCTACACAGATTGCAGTTTTCTGTTCCAAGCACTGAAATTATCAGACGGTTCCTCTATTTATGCTTTTAGATTAGCTATGAAAGTCCCTCCTACTTGGAAAATTATGCTATAGAACGGTTTATACAACCCCAGTTTTTTTTTTTGCTTATGGGGCGAGGCATAGCCAGCCATTCGATTGCATAATTCTTCAAGTAGGAGGGACTTGCAATGCTTATCTCTTAGCATAAATAGAGGTACCGTCGAGTTTTTTCAGTGCTAGGTTCTAAAATTCGAAAGTGAACGTTCAAAAGGGCCTCCTTGTAATGTTCGATTCTCTTCGTCGATTTTCTGTATACATTGCTACAGCTAAGCAAAACAATTCAATCTGAACATTTCATTAGGTCCTAAGTAACACTGACAAGATTCTCTTCGTCGACTTTCTTCTTGAATCCACTCGGCCCAGGTATTTTCAGCACACATATCGATAAAAGAAGATTTTATCTCGCATCTAATACAACAAACACAACAAGAAACGATTCTGTGCTCAAGTTATTAAGGCTGTGTTCCATTTGGTGAATGTTTACTTAAAATTGACAGATGGAAAATTTTCAAATAAACCTGCTTATCCAGCAGACTTATTTCTGACAGACAAGGAATCAATTTTGACAGACGCTTTCTCGAAAATCGGCCGATCAACAATAGGGATTTTCGAACATCTTAATTTATTTTCGAAGTGTCAAATCTAAGTGAAAATTTTCCAAATGGAACACAACCTCAGTATTTTTTTTTTTTTTCAATTGGTAGATAAAAGATGTACCGAGAACTCATTGGATGGTTTCATGGCTAATTGATATCCCGATCAACTATGAAATGTTGCATAACATTGGTGCAAAATTGTGCACTCCGTTTAGCGTTTTGAAGTTGAATCGCTGAGGAAACCTTATTTCTGATCAATCTCATTACCACATAAAAATTTCAAGAGTACAGGGCCCTTATTACCGATGTCACTTCACGGTGAAGTGACAAATTGTCACTCACGGTGAAGTGATTCCCATTTGATTTACACGGCAATCACTTCACCGTGAGTGACAACTGGTCACTTCACTTCATTTTCACCGTGAAGTGATACCCGTAATAAGGGCCCAGATATCAGCTCTCACAAAACTTATAACAAAGAAACTGAAACTTCACGTTTGTTGCAGTCCAGTATGTCGTGAACCGGGGGGTAACGGCTTCACGAATCTGCCGGGTTGCTGCTCTTCAGCTGAAATGAGGGTCGAAATTCTCTTCGGCCCTCGCTGATGCATGCGGTCAATCGCACTGGCAAGAGCGGTCCGCTGCCGTTGTTCTGCTTCTGCTGCTGCTTCCATCCTTGCTGATACTGTTGTTGTTACTGCTGCTTGCTGCGTTATCATGAAAACGTGTCACAAGAATGAGCTTAGCGATTTTTTTAGTTTTTTTTAGTTTAAATGATCTTTATTTTAGTTTAACTTGGACGATTACCATATAAATTTTTACTAAGTGATTTAATTGCTTTCTTCATCTTTAGGTATGGGCAAAATTCAAAATTTGTTTTACAGAATTAGTCCTAGACTTATTACACGGTCGACCACCTTGGTGGTATTGGTTTGTTTTGTTTTTAGAATTTGAAGAGAAACTACTTAATACTACTATTTACAGCTTAAAACTAACCTACTCTACTATATACACTTAACCTACTATGTACAAATTGCTTATTAAAGCATGTTCAGAAAGATTGCATTTTTGAATAAATTTAGTTGTCATATCATCAATTTTGGAATCTACTTTGGGAATTTCTGCCTCTTGATGGAGGTCTGCTATTCTTGTGTCGAATGGACGATCTAGGATCATCCTCAACACTCTATTCTGTGCAACCTGGATTTTGTTCCTGTGGGTCTGAGCGCACGATTCCCACACCGGGGCGGCATAGAAGATCGCGGGGGCTATGATCTGTTTGTAAACAGCCAGTTTGTTTTGCCTTGAGAGGCGGGATCTGCGGTAAATGAGCGGATACAAACACCTAACCAAGGCGGAGCACTTAACTAGGGTTTTCTCTATGTGCGAGCGGAACAGGAGCTTCTCATCGAACAACATCCCGAGATAAGTAACATCAGTGGACCACTCGACCCTTGTACCATCCATTATTACGGTACAGGAGGGAGACGGTTTAAGTTTTAATGATTGTCTGTGAAGGAACATGATCGCTTGGGTTTTCGAGGCGTTGATTTTGATTTTCCACGTGGTGGCATAATCAGTAAAGGTGTCAAGGCATCGTTGGAGCTTGTTCGTAATTTCACGAGGCATCCTACCCTTGACGGCTATCGCGGTGTCATCTGCGAACAGAAAGAACACGCAACCGTCTCCTAGAGGAGGGATGTCCGACGTGTAGATGCTGTAAAGCAGTGGTCCCAGCAGACTCCCTTGCGGAACACCTGCTGGGATCGGAAATTGTCCCGAAAGGGAACTATTCAACGACACCCTGAACGACCTTTGCTGGAGATAGTTACGGGTGATTTTCACAAGGTATGGTGGAAAGTTGGAGTTACAAAGCTTGTATATAAGTCCGTCGTGCCAGACATTGTCAAACGCCTTTTCGACGTCTAACAAGGCCATGGCTGTGGACTTGGATACAGCTTTGTTACTCCGGATGTTATTCATCACCCGCACTAGCTGATGATTGGTGGAATGCCCCTTACGGAACCCGAACTGTTCCGGAAGAAGAATGTCATGTTCCTCCACAAACTTGTTTAGTCGGCTGAGGATCAATTTTTCGAACAGCTTGCTCAGCGCTGAGAGCAGGCTAATCGGTCTGTAGCTTGACGGTAGTGAAGGGTCTTTCCCAGGTTTGCGGATCGGGATGATTTTTGCCACCTTCCAGATGCTTGGAAAGTAGTGCAGCTCCAAGCATCTGTTGAGGATGGCAGCCAGCAGCGAGTGCACCCTCGCGTTGAGATTTTTCAACTCTAGGTTGAATATTCCGTCAAACCCGGGAGCCTTCATGTTCGTACTGTGTTTCAGCGCTGAGCAAATTTGTTCCTCTGTAATCCGTTCTTCTGGAGGGACGGCACAAGGGGAGGCATCTAACGTCTGGACACACTGCACAACCTGGTTCTCGAGTGGACTTGGGATTGTAGAGCCAAGCAAATGCGACTGGGCAATGTGCTCCCCAATTGCATTGGCCTTCTCTTCGTTGGTGATAAGCCGTTCGTCATTGACTCTAAGTGGTGGAATGGGCTTGGGGTGAGACTTCAGCACCTTGGCAACCTTCCAGAATGGTCTGGAACGGTCGTCCAGGTTCTGAACGAGCCGCCCGAAACTCTCGTTCCGGATTGAGACCATTCTGGAAGCGATCTGCCGATTCAGATCGACCATTTCGTATTTACGCTGCAGATCCCCAGTCCGCTGAAACTGGCGTCTACGAACATTTCTGAGCCGAATCAAGAGTTTGGTGTGGGAATCAATTGCTTGAAACTTACCCCTCACAGGAACTCGTCGAACGCACTCTTCGTCAGCCACGGATATGGCTTGATGGAGACCCTCCAGGGCCCGGTCGATGTCATCCACTGTGTCGAGCGGTGGGTTGTCGTCGATGTGGCGGTCGACCACGCGTCGAAACTGGACCCAGTTGACTCGATGGTAGTCCTTCCGCTGGCACGGTGCAGGGGCCACGTTGTAGCCCAGCTCGGTCAGCACCGGTTGGTGGTCCGAACTCAGGTCGTTGACGGCAACCGGCTTGGCTAATCTGGTGTTTGCCAAGAACAGGTCCAGCGTCGATGGGTTGCCCGTCGGTGATGTGAAGGTTGGTTCGTCCGGAAACCAGACGGAATAGAGGCCATGCTGGGAATGGTCGAATAGCAGGCGGCCGTTCTGGTTCTGCTGGTAGTTCCGCCAGGCCTCGTGCCGGGCGTTCAGGTCCCCTCCGATTACAAAGCGGGCATTGGTGTGGGTTATGATGGCAAGGTCGTTCTTGAACTGCTGTGCTGTACCATTGCTAACGGTACATTTCCGGGGGCAGTAGACAACGATGAACCGGACGTTTCCGGTCGATGTTTCCACCTCAACGCCGACGGCCTCGATGATGGAAGTGCGGTAGTGGGGTAGGGTGCAGTACTTGATGCCTTTCTTGATGATGACCGCGACACCGCCCCCCCTGGAGCTGGTGCGATCAAGCCGGACAATGCTGTGGTCGGGCAGCCAGAAGCTGTCACCGGTCTTGAGGTGGGTCTCGGTGAGAAGGCCCACGTCGATGTCGTGCTTGCGGAGGAAGTCTGCAAGCTCAATGTTTTTCGCCCCTACGGAGCGAGCGTTCCAGTTGGCGATCTTTATGGGTTCACGGTCCATAATTAGCGACGAAGGAGATGATAGCTTGGAGCTGTTGTGTTCTTGTTGCGCAGGTGCGCTTGATGATGATGGCCTGGGCCAACAGTGTGACGATCTCATCCGTTGACAGCGGAGAATCGTCTGTAGCTTCACCGGTTGTACCGGCCAATCCCGGAGCAGGGGGATCCGTCGATGGGCCGGAGGCTTGACTGGGTACTGCAGCGGCAGCCGACTGGGCAGCAGCCAACTGTTGGTTGAGCGGGAGCGGCGCCAACACTGGAATTGGCCGTGGTTGGACCGGTGATAACGGAGGAAAGTTCTGCGCGTTGTTTTCCGGGACCTTCTTGCGACCGGGCTGGTTGTTGGACGAGGCCTTCTTCCGGATCTCGGCGTATTCGGCCCGCTTCGGACAGGCCTTACTCGTGGCCTTGTGGGCAGCACCGCAGTTGGCGCATGTGGGAGCGGCTTCCTCGATGCTGTCGCAGTTGTCGATCTTGTGGTTTTTGCCGCATTTGATGCAGCGGCTGGCCATGCGGCAATTCCTGGTGCCGTGCCCGAACAATAGGCAGTTCGAGCACTGAGTGACGCCACGGTGGGTGGGTTTATACCGCTCCCACTTCACTACGATGTGGAACAGTGTGCGTGTCGTCTGGAGATCCTTCACGGTTGTGGAGTTCTTCTCCAGATGGACCACACAGCTAAAAAAAGTAGTGTAAATTTCCGTTACTATGATGCACATAAATGGAGCGTCATATATCATACAAATTTAGATTATAGATCGTGTAAATTTATGAGACATGTCATGCAATATCCCATATATTGTATGCAACTGTCCACTTTTGTTTGCAACATTTCTTGCAAGTTGCTAATTTACGTGAAAAGGAAGTTTACATGCATGAATGTTTGCATGCATGGATGTATACATCGCCAGTAAAATTCAGAATTTTTTGGTGTGCAGGTAGAGCTGGTCACGATACTTGATGGCCTTGCTGCGGGTCATCTTGTGGACTTCGACCGGCTTGAGGCCGTTCGCCTTAATCTCGTCCATTAAGGTGGTGGTGTCCATGTCGTGGAGCCCGCGCAGCACCACTTTCAGCGGCTTGGTGGCCTCGATGTCGTGGGAGAAGTACTCCAGCTTCATTCTGTCCAAGAGGGCCTGAACTGCGTTGAAGTGTTTTTCGGTCGGGACCATCAGTTTGTAGCCTTCCGTGCACCGTTGAATGGTGCAGCGAAGGCCCTGCTTAATGTAGAAATCCAGCTGCTCCCATAGCCCGGGAGGGAAGCCCTTCACATAGAAGGGTGGCAACTTAACTTTTTTCGGCACCGTCTCAGGGTCCGACTGCGGCTGCGCTCCGTTCTGCAGGGCGGAGAACGGATTGTTGCTCAGCAGCTTTTTTGCTGCTGATACGGTGGCGCTGCTGTCTTCAGGTCTGGGTCGTTTAGTTCCGGGAGGCCCCGGCTGCGGGTCCGCAACGCCTGTCGGGATGGGCAATGGGGTTTTCTTCTGCTTCTTCTGGGCTGGCTCGGTGGTCGCGCCGTCTCCTGGGAGAGTCTGTTTTCCCGGTAAACCGGCACTCGCGTTACCGCGCGATTTCTTACCCATGGCTGGGTCAGCGAGAGCGTCACTACACAACGCGGAGCTAATTCGACTTGCGAACGAACGAACGAAACTAGAGAGAATTCAAATCGACTGAACTGCTCAACAGTCTGGCAGCGAATCCTGAGCTTAGCGATCACAGGTACCTCGTATTTATACCCCATCTAATTTCGCCTCTATTTGCTAATCACCAATCAGGGAGCTTTCTAATTTCCCCTCTTTAGGCAGAATAGGTATTCTCCGCTTCCAGATAAGGTCGCATGAAATGCAAGGTAGAAGTTCTCAAAAAGGCTTATCGTGATAATAATTCATCATTAGCATTTATTTTTCTTTTCTTCTCTTTTTTTTTGTTTGTTTATACAACCAAGCTTTAAGTTGATGTGTTATTTAAAGATATTTAATTTGTTCTTGTTTATTCTGGTATATTCTACACAGTACACAAGAAGTTTCAATTTCATGAGTGATGTCACAACCGTCCAAGATTTATGTCCTAGAAATCTTGAAGTGATAGGGGATATCAGCTATCATGACGGTCATTGTTGGATGCTACAATGAATCACCCGAAGAAAGCCTTACTCATAGCTGATTGTTATTTAGGAACCAAATGAAATAGAGTATGTATTCGCATTTTTATGAGGGCCTGAATTTAACCAAGTTTTACTAAGTAGGAAAACCAAAATATGTACATAGGACCGAAATCATAGGTTACTTCTACTGTATTTTAAATCAATATATAGAAAAACGCACGAAAATTTCACTACACAGCTTAACGTAGTCTACGTCAACCCTGCGGTCGTGTCTTGTACACAACCCCACCAATTTTCGAGAACTTCGATAGTTTGATGATTTTGAAAATTTCAGTCACCTTCCCTTTTCCTGATGCGGTATAAAACTTCCTGTCCCGGAAGCTCCCTGAAATCCGCCTTGACAAAAGCTTCGGCGTCCATGACGACACAGTCGAACTTTGTGAGCAGATTCGTATACAGCTTTGCCAACGTGTTTTGTTTGTAATCTCGATTCGCCACCTTCACCTTCTTAAACGTTGACAACCCGGCTCGTTTCTTGACCCGCTGCACAGTAGCATGGAAGACATTGAGCTTGCCAGAGACGTCCCGAATGGAGAGCTTAGAATTCCGCTTATATTTCACCACCACCTTCTTCGTCGTCGCTGCCACGTCCAGATTACGATTGCCGCCGCTTCCAGGCTTCCTGGCGGTCGATAAACACATTTAAAACGTTTGTCACGGTCGATTTGGCCACATCCAGCAATTTTGCCAACTTGGCGTGTGAGAACGTCGGATTCTCTTGCTGCGCGAGCAAAATTTTGACACGCTACTCCTCTTGCTTGGACGTCATTTTGAAAACTGGAGAGCAAACGGTGAAATCTCATCATAGCAACCATTGTATATACACTCAACTTCCAAATGCAGCATTTCAGGTTTTTATGCATTTTTAACAGAAATACACCAATTTGAAGTTGACGTTGATGTTAAGCATCTCCAACTATGTAAATCTTTAACTTCACGCATGAAGTATTTCAAACATGATTAGTTTAAGTAGTTTACAAAGTTCAAGTGAAGTAATGAAATTGGGTTATTAGCGGAATGCTTAAATATCTTCATTATAATGGCTACCAACCCGAGCAAAGTCGGTTAACAAAATGAAAGCAAATCGATATTAAAGTTTGCATATTGTGCTTTGATTATGCAGTCAAGACATTTTAAATCAAAGCAACTTAACTTGAAGTCTTGCTGTTAATTTCTTGTTTAAACTTTTATTTAAGTTCATCTGTCATTGAACTAACGATTATTGTTTATTTGTTTTGTTTAACACATTTTACGTCATTCGTGATTAAACTGAGGTGAGATTTGAGATCAAGT